>NW_023144621.1:475647-492083 GCF_012932325.1 Thrips palmi | reverse complement strand
GCTACAAGTTTTCACCGAAATTCCTATGGTTCACGACGGGTCATGCATGTTTAGAGCTATTTCATATGGGCTTTATGGAATTCAAGGCAATTACCCAGAAATTAGAAAAGAAATAAATTTCCATATTCTTCAAAATTGGGACGAGTATAAAGAGTTTGCTGTAGACAAAGCGGGTCATGTGTTCACATCCAAAACAGCGTTCAAAAAATTTGCTTTCACGCCAAATAGAATGGGTGACTTCGCAGATTTACATGCAGCAGCAACAGTATTTGATTGCCAGTTCATTGTTCACAGAAACAATTCAATAATGAGTGTTGGCAACAAAACAAAACCAAAAATTCATCTCTCTTTTCGGGGAAGTGTAGATGAAGGTAAATATGATTATTTAGAAGAAAAAAGAAATGAAAAAGCAAACATTTCATACGCGTCTGTAGTCAAATCAGTCCACAAAGCAAGTACCACTCCGAAATTAGTTCAACAAACACCAAATACTCAAGAATGGGAACAAGTATATACAAACCCAGTAAATGCTAATTAAATTCAAAGGCATCGCGACTTCGTCTCCAGTGCCGTTTTAACATCGAGACGATATTCTTTCCAACCGGGGGGATGTCGGGGAACCGCGGAGGTTTGAAATCCCGCGGGCACTGGAGAGGAAGCCGCGATGACATCCGATCGCCGCTCGGCGCGACGTCCTGGGCAGCGCGAGTCTGACCAGAGCGGGCGCCGAGCGGACAGACGAGTTCCGGCCCTCAGGAGGCATAGACCTCTAGTAAGTGCTTATGGTTTTAGTGACTTTCAATCAAGCTATTTGAATTTAGTTACCATCCCCTAGTTAGGGAAGTGCGTGAGGTGATCCCGACCATCTGAGCTCGCTCAGCCGGGTGTCAACTCCAGGTGCAGAGACACCTGGAGCAACAAACATCCCGACTCCAAGTTTACGAGACTCGACTGGTTTTCCTAATCAAATCTACCGCTTACAACGACTCAGGCTATCAGCCCATCTCTTCTCCATTTCAGGTGTCACTGTTGGCATTTGCGACACATAAACATCATTGGGAATTTTGACATGACACAACTCTTGAAGGGATTTGGCCTCATATTCCTTTAAAGTTGTGGCTTTCAGAGCTCCCCACTTGTTGTTCGACATCGGTGCAGCTGAGGTCATCCAGTTCTGCTTCATCAGTTCTGAAAAATAGAAAACACGATTAAGTTATTGAGCAATGACTATTCCTACATTACTCAAGTCATCATAAATATTTAATTTGCAAACACAGCACAACACATACAAAGGGAACTAACCTTGACAAGTTGTTTACATTTCTCGGACTGACTAGCTTTGCACTCACACTCTTGCGACCGGTCTTTAACCAACCAAAAGCCGTATTCTTTATCAAGATCAATCCATAATTCAACTAAATAAGGGTGTTTTTGCAGTCCTGATGTTCGAAGCACGAGCGCTTGGGTGTGGATAACGCTGTTTTGTTTGTCTTTTACACCCACAGAAACCACAAATCCACAGTTCAGCACCTCCTCACCCTCTCTCATGGGTCTAACAAAGCCTGTAGTTGCGTTAACGGCATCAATAATTGATAATATGTTCGGCATTTTGCTAATATAAGTCGCGAACAACAGCGGCCCATAGGGAACGCAGGGGAACGGCTCCGGTCTGTCTCACTTAGGCTAGTTCGCGCACCCACCACCAGGGGCGCTGGGGAGAATCTTGGCGTCGCCAATAACTGATACTGTCTCCAACTTACTTCATGAAAGCGACTGTGAGTATGTACCCTTACAAAAAAGTGGCTTGAGGAAGGCTATAGGATGGCTCAGAAATAGCCATCCTCCCGCCAACCTCAGACAGTCTCTAGCCATCGAGGATGTCTCCAGAAAAGTAAACTTAGTGCCCAGAAAAGACTCTCTGTAGCCATCGCCGATTAGACATTCTGTAGACATTTTGGAGACAGCCAGGAGACATCCTTAAGACGTCCAGGAGGCATGTATAAGGGGGTGGGGGGCAAAAAATTTGCCCCCCCCCCCCTCCGATGGGTCTAGGACAATTCGTCCCCGAAAATTGGTCCCCGGACTATTCGTACCCCCCATTTCGTCCCCGGGACAATTAGTACCCGACACTGTTCGTCCCAAAATTATCAACTTGCGTCTAGACATTCTAAGATCAAGAGTCGTGGAATACGAGATGTCGATGATACTTTTGGGGAGAGTACTGTGTCAAACAAAGAGCCACAAATGGCAATTCCCTTCCAATTTTAACAATTGTTTACTCACAATCATCTAATTCAATTGTTTAAACACCTTTCGGGACTTCAGACAAACAAAAGCTTTATTTTCCGCAGGTGGCCGATCGGTGCGGTAAGGACGCCTCTGTCGTAACTGTTTTAGTTTGTTAAAGTTTTTACTACGGGTTTTCCCGATTGGCTATCCCTGTGGCTATGACCAAACCACCCTCATACCAGATTTAAGTTGTAGCAAAGCGCTGAAAATTGAACAATTCGCATTCTGATTTGCTCGGGTGGTCCGTTCCGCCGGTTGGCCGGTTTGCGGAGCCGTCCCATGGTCAGGTGAGGGTCCCCGGAATTCCCCGTAGCATCAAAGTTTAATACCTAAAGTAACTTGGATCACGAGCATTTACTTGAGTTCGGAATGCAAGATATCCAGAGGTTTTACCGAGTAGTACGGGTCAAATTTCCTGCGATTTCAGACGGAAACCAATCTGAAGGCTAGGTTTAACATTTCGTGACCCTGAAACCTTTTTCAACTCGACCGGGCCCTGGGGTTTCTAAGACTTTGTCCATGTAACTGACGATCACATTTAACCAGGAATTTATTTTTGAATTTTCAGTAGGATTTTTCTGCATTTATTTACTTCGGGTTTCAAAAATCTGAATTTTAGCAATTTTTTTAACGTCAGAAAAGACTCTCCGTGCCATCGCCGTTAGACATTCTGTAGACATTTTGGGGACAGCAGGAAAAATCCTTAAACGTCCAGGGGTGTATAAGGGGGTGGGGGGCAAAAAAATTTTGCCCCCCCCCCCTCCGAGGGTCCTAGGAAATTGTCCCCGAAAAATTGGCCCCGACATTCGTACCCCCCTTTCGCCCCGGGACAATAAGACCCCCACCTGTTCGTCCCAAAAAATGGCCCTAGACAATTTGCCTCTAAACACACTGAAAGAAAAAATGTGGATAGTAAACCAAAAAATGTAGAATGAAAGTACAACAGGGGTTTAGAAGTACAACGAGAATTGTACAAAACCCCAACGACCCTCACCCGCACTCGTCATGCCGGTTCCATTTTACTTTGTAAAAAATTGTTGTACTTGAAAAGTACACTAAATCCCTAAGTTTTCATTTGTTTATTTCAAAACTGAAAGAAAGAACAGGTGCAGCAAAAGACTTTTATATATTTCCCGTCACGTTGTGGCCGATGGCGCGCAGGTAGCACAGGATGCCGTCTTCCTCGTTGTCGTAGCTAGTGTCTCAGTTGGAGAACTGTGACATTAAAACGAATGAGACACCAGGGCATAATGTAACGGGCAGTTGTGGCTTGTTTGGGCCCTGATCGCGGCCGCTGGGCCCCATTGACCCCCCCGGTCGTCCGGATTTCGGCAGTTGTAAAAATTTCTTACATTATGCCCTGTGAGACACATGGTACCCATTAGGGCTCTGACTTTTGCCCGGGTACCCGAGTTACCCGGTTACCCACCCGCCCGGGTTGGACCGGGTTTGCGGGTAGACCCGGGTTCCCGGGTCCCGGGTCTGCGGGTTTACCCGGAGCCTTGGATCCACCGCCCTGGCAGTAGGCAACACGGCACACTACACGGTAAAAACGAAACCTGGGATTCCCAGGAGCCCTATGTTAAGGTATAGGAGTTTCCAGGAGATTCCTGGGATTCCCAGGAAGCGTTTTTACCGTGTAGAGCGCACTGCGTGTTGCCTACTGCCAGGGCGGTGGATCCAAGGCTCCGGGTAAACCCGCAGATCCGGGACCCGGGTCCACGGGTTTACCCGCATACCCGGGGTACCCGGGTCTACCCGCAAACCCGGGTCTTAACCGGGCAACCCGGGTACCCGCGGTCCGGGTTTCTAAGAGCTTTAGTACCCATGGACACATGTCGTATCACATCCAAAAGTAATGTTTGTTGTGAACTATTCTATGACTTTACTAGTCAAATGCTCTGATCCCGTGCTTTATTGATTTTATCTATTTATCTTACTGGATCATTAGGATTCTCAAGAATTCTCAAATACGGTTTTGTTATACTAATGAAAGAACAGAAAAACATTTGAAGACAGCATTTTTATTTGTTGGGTTTTGGGTTTAAGAAGGGCGGACTCCAAGAATTTTGACTGACACGATACTTGGAAGTATGGTAGTTTATTTTTAGGGGTTCCGACGAAGGAGGACCCCTATTGCCCGGGACGGCTCAGATTCTTTTCCTTCCGCCGACGCAAATCTAAAAATGGTTCCCGCCAAATTACTCCTTACAAGGTAGGTGTACGCCAGACCGTGTCTTGTCGTAACAGGCTTCGCGATGCTGCGCCAGTTTCGACCATCCACGCTTGGCGTATACACCTACCTTGGCCTGCGCCTGCGGCGCTAACCTGCCTTCGGCAGGCTGCTTTCCTAGGCAGACCGTGGAAATGGGCGTGATCCCCTCAAAAATAACATTTGGTCATCAAACCAATCGGATTCAACTTTCGGTCGGGGGTCCGAACGGGTTCTATTTTCGTCATCAGCAGCCTCAAAAACATATGAAACGATATGAAACTTGACACAAAGTTGAAAGTAGCCAAAAAGTTGTCTTTTTTCTGCCGTTTTTAAGTGTTTTTTGGCTAATATGACCGAATGGATTGAGATAGTAAGCTAAATTTTGGTGTGTGGCAAGCCAAGAACATACCTAATGACCCTGCAAAATCTCAGCCAGATCGGCCGAGCCGTTCAGGAGGAGTAGTGCACACACACACACGCACGCAGACAGACAGACAAACAGACAGACAGACAAAACTTTTCAACCCCACTGGAGTAACGGGCTTCGCTATCGCTCAGCCAATCATAAAAAAATGAAAATTCCTGAAAATTTCGAAAATTCATCGTAAGAATTTAACGTAAACGACAAAAACATAAATTTGCAACAATGAAGCACCCTTATCCCTTCACATTTTCCAGAAACGTTTCAAAGACAAAATGTGCTACTCCCCAAAACTAAACCTCCTGCCTCATCAAAGTGACAAGAAATCGTCTGTGTTCTGAGAAAATGGTTAAAACATGAAAAAAAGTCTCCATGGCAACGACACGGTGTCATCGTACCAACTGTCAAAATTTAAAGTCGCCGATAAAAAGAAATCAAAACGCCGTGAAATTCGAAAATGCCAATGCTAACGCATTGCACGGTGTCTCGACATTGGAACATCTTTGAAGTCTGTCAGTAAAAAGTCCGTAGCAAAAAAGACGCAATAAATTAATCGTCGGGGGTTGGCAACAATTTTCTCGGCGTCTGCGCCCTTTCGAAAATCGCGAGGCTGAAA
Source organism: Thrips palmi (assembly GCF_012932325.1). Taxonomy (NCBI): domain Eukaryota; kingdom Metazoa; phylum Arthropoda; class Insecta; order Thysanoptera; family Thripidae; genus Thrips; species Thrips palmi. The sequence goes on along the minus strand of NW_023144621.1, from coordinate 486,542 downwards.
AACGAGTAGTCGCGCATTGAAACTGCCCCTCCATTGTTGCTGAGGTTGAATTGTTTGGCTTGCTTTTAAAGGTTGCGGTTCTCTTGTGATGTTTTCCTCAATTCTGTAACCAGCACGACGTTGGTTTGACGAACTTTATAAACTCGGGAGAGGTGGATTCGGAACGCGGATGACTTTCGTTTGACGAACATGAGCACTGTAAATCGCGAGATCGCGAGATGGACTGAGATGGTCATTGTGTTAACTGAATCAGGTTTGGGGATGTAAAAATGCCGGTAGGATTCAAAGTTAGGTAAATAACGGTAAAATTAACGTAATTAACGTTTAGACGACATACTTCAAATTCATTTCCACAACCGGAACACCGTGCAATGCGTTAGCATTGGAATTTTTTCTTATTATTTCAACATTATTTACAACACCGCCAAAAGTAATAATTAAAAACAAGGAGAAAAAGAAATCATTCACAAATCAGTAGCTCGTTTTCAATAAGATAATCCTTAACGTTGCCACTACTGAGACATCAAACCATCGCTGATCAAATTTTCAGTTCGACTTTAAAGAGTCGATTTGCTTATTCCTATCAGTTTATCAATTGATCATGGCACAAACCGAGCTTTTTTTCTTGTGTGCTTTTGGGTGAGCCCTGCTGGGACTTAAATGATGTATTAAATCAGTTAAGTTTTTGGAGTGGCAAAAGATGTAAAGAAGTCAAGAAATATAGGATAAGCCTGAAGAATCAAAAGTGCAGGGCATAGCTGCTGTGGCAAGGATTTGGCAAAATAATCAAAATATTTGAATCCTTGCCACAGCAGCCAAGCCCTGCACTTTCTTCAGGCTTATCCTATATTTTCTTAGCTTCTCTTCATCTTTCCCTACTCCAAAAACTTAATTGATTTATGTCACTCCACTCAGACTGATCCCCTGCGTCGGCCTGCAACAAATTTTCACCAACTTTTGGAGTTGGCAAAGAAAAATGGCAGGGTGACCCAGGGGATCAGCATGAGTGGAGTGACCTATTTCGGCTCATTCCATCACCATTGATTTCAGAAGGTGCGGTGGAATGCCACGCCAGCAGACTGATACCGAGAGTCGTTTTCGTCGCTCCGTCTCTCGCACCTACAGGTATACGGGACGCACCATGAGTGCGAGAGAGACAGAGCGACGAAACGGACTCTCGGAATCAGTCTGCTGGCGTGGCAAAGGTGGCATTTCGCAACGGTCTTACCTGACAGGGGGCCGACGTTTCCATCTCGTGGTCACTGCGCCTGCACATGCGGCGGAAGCTCCGCCCCGCTCAACAGATAGGGCACCATGCCACACATATCTTCATTCTTCGGTTTAGCGTTTTCAGGAACACCTTCACCTTCAGAAAACGCATGGCATGGCTTGTCTCCTAGCAGCACCTTGCAGCCACAACCCAGTGGCTGTTGATATTGTTGAGGCAGGTGTGCCGGGGATGGTCAGGGGCCAGGTTGCCGTTCGGAAGGCCGAGGGCACTGAGGGGTAGCGGGGCGGGGATGGGGATGAAGCTCGTCCTACAAACAAAAAGAAAACAAAAAATTCGGTTTAAGAAAATCTGAACGAACACTCGTAAAACTGAAGCGTAGTTGTATGCTTGATTCAAGCATACAACTACGCTTGAAGGCTTTACGCTTGACGTCAAGCGTAGAGAAGAAATTCTCCCATGAGTTTAGTTAGATAGGCGGGAGAGGGGCAAAATGGAGAACTATGCTGGAAGCCGAGCGTAGTTCTACTACGCTTGAAGAAAGGCGTTAAAGTACGCTTGACTTCTACCAGTGAAGTGTGAGACAAAAGCTGCGCGTTCCACAGCAAAACCTCTGGTAACGTTCACGCGTTTGGCAGAGACGCAGTTGAAGTGACAAGTGACCTGGTGGGATGCCACATGCTACCACTGTCAGTAATGCCACTTTTAATGCATATCCCCAAGGACGCTTGGGAGCTATCCGGAAGCGTTTGGAGCTTCGAACAGTGTAGTATGTGTCATGCACATGCGCTCTCGGTAAGCGTTTCTAGCAGCATCTGCAAAACATTCATTTTACTCACATCTTTAAATCTCGGCTTTTCAATAAGTCACAACCAGTTGCCACGCTGCTCTGTCATCCCAAATAAACGCGAGATTTATAGAGGAAACCAATTCCACGCCACCGCTCCGTTCGGGCCGGGGCGCCTGGGAGATAGGCCGTCCGTCGCTCACGTAGTGCGGGCTGGCCTACCCTGCCGTCCACAGGCGTCAAACGAGATGGATCATGTTCGATAAGTCAAAAATGTACTGAACGTAGGACACCACGTTTTTCATGTAGCACATAATAAAATACTTCACTTGGGCTTAAAATAATCCTCAAACGACCTCATCCTCATAGGTCCCAAAGTGACTGAAGTATGCCGTCACTTCGCGGCCCCGGCGTGTGTGACGCCACGCCGTCACTTCGCGACCCTGACGTGTGTGACGCCGCGCCGTCACTTCGCGGCCCCGACGTGTGTGACGGCACTTTAGAGATTAATTCAAATCTTGATTTGAGGGTGGAACCCGCTGTATGAGCCCATATTCTGCCCGGAGTTCAATTTTCATGTTTCTGGAGTTGGTTTTAAGGGTGACGTCGCTTTAACAGGAGTCTCCAGGTCGGCCGCCGGCCGTGCCTCGGCGCGGGGAGCCAATGCAGACCGAAATGAAAATCGCGATTTCTCGAAAACGGCTTGGCCAAAAAATTTCAAACTTGGTAGAGAGACTAGTAATAGACCAGGCCCGCCCCCGGTCCGGTCAAATCCGGCCCGACATTGCCTGTTTGCCTACTGGCGTGATCGGCTCGAAAAACGGAGACCGCCGTATCTCGGCTCCTGGGCACGATATCGAAAATCGGCCAACGTACACGCGTAGTCCTACTCGTTGCCAAACGCCTCTCCAAATTTCAAGTCAAAATCTTGAACGGTGTGGCCGTAATTTGGGAAACGCCGAGACGAAAAACGCGACTTTTCGGCGACTGGCACGCCGAAGGCTGCCTGCGGGCAGGCAAACAGGCCTGATCAAGGGACCGGCCCCCGAAGTGCCCCCTCCGCACCTCCCCCGCCCCACCCGCCCTGCGCACTGCACTGCCAGACTGCCATTGTAATGCGCCCGGCCGTCTGGGGCTCGCGCCTGCCTGGCGGCCGGGGTGCATCCACGCTACCTGCTCTAGCATTGTCTCTGTCGCGCTTGCAGTGACAGACGGCACAGACGGAGAAAGTAGCTGTCGACGTCTGGGATAGCTATGCGGATGCCACCTCTGGCTCCGGCGAGGAGGCGCGATGCGGTCCCAGCCGATTCCGAGCCAGCCGTCGGCAAGGCAGAAAAGTTCATCAGAACCTGGCTCAAAATGACACGTTTTTCAACATTGGTACCAATATGCGTTTCGAAGCGCGCTGATCAATTCTGTACCCATGAAAATTGTTCAGTGATTTATTGTCAAAATTGTCCTAGCAATTTCTCGTTTACACCCAACTTCCTCGTTTTTTGAGCTGATTCCGCCACTATCCGTAAAATATCAACTTTCCGAAAATTTCAAAATTTTACATCCGCTCCTAGTCTCTTTTGTTTGGCGGCGGCAATATACCTGCTCGAGGGTCGGAGCCAGGCACGTGGCCCCGCCTGCCCATCCCAACCCAGCCCCATTCACGTCAAACAAAAGAGACTGTCGTTTGTCTTGCAGTGTAGCCATCGTTTGGAGAAGCCTGTGCAAGGTGGGCAGCAGGTACCCGACGCACACATTTTTCTCCTGCTGGAGAATGTCGAGTGCGTCGGCTAATGGCTGCATCACCTGCAATAATACATCGTGATTAAAAATAATTTTATCATAGAATCTAGAAAAAATGAGTAAGTTTAAATTCGCTTACCTCTACGTATTCACGCAGCCAGGTGGTCTCGTTGATCGTGAAAGTGTCAATGCCCTTCTCCACCATAAGCTCGCGAAGCTCCCTGGGCTTAGATGTGATCTTCTCCGAGATGTTCTTCATAGCATCATACTTGGAGTTCCATCGGGTGTCATTAGGCACCGGGAACAAAGTGCCTAACTTCTCCTTGACTGCCTCGTACCCCTTGGTGCTGTGGGACTGCAAGTACCAAAGGGCCTTGCACTTGGCCTTGAGCGTTCGGTACACCGGGCGCCCTCCCATGTCCTTTATAACTTTCTCCACGTCAAAGACCGCGACGCGGCACAGGGTATGGGAAGCACACCGACGATGCTTTGGCAGGCGGAGCATCGTGTCCACGCCCCCCGTCTCTAGGCCCCTCGTGATGATCTCGTCGATGTCCACGGCGACGGGCTCGTCATCATCGCCCTCGGCGACGCCAGCCTCCTGCTCGTCGTCGTCCTCATCAACTATCCGCAGTTCCTCTGGGTTTTCGCCGAAGACCCTGCGCAAAAGTAAACAAAGTTAAAAGGCCGCTTTCCCTTTCCGGGCGACCCCAACAGACAATGCGTGAGGGGAGGGGAGTGGGGGTGACAAGGAACGAGGCATGGAGGCGAGGCGCGCGTAGAGCAGGAGGCAAGGGGACGGGGAGGGGAGGGGGAGGGGAAGGCAACGGGCAGGGGTCGTGCTTTAATTCTTATACGCACCTGAACGCTTTGCAAAAATTAGAACCGTTGTCCGTAACAGCAGTTGAAATTTTATTCTCAATTCTGTATTCCGTGAATACGGACTCCATTAGATCTGCTAGGACGTCAAACGTCTGGCTGCCCTTCACTCGGCGCAAGGCCAATGCAGCTGACTGGCGTTCGAGGTTGTCCTCGTTTAACCAGTGCACAGTCACAGCGACATAACCCCTGGAAAATCACAAGTGTAAACATTAAAAATGTATTGGAGGCAGAACAGAAACGTCCAAGGATATTAAAATGACCCAAATCTTACTTTCGCCGAGATTTCCAGGCGTCAGAGGTGACGCACACTTTGTCCACTTTGTCCAGAGACTGTTTGATCTGCTCCTTCATGGCTTCTAGGCGAGATGTTATTCTTCGCCGCAATGTTTTTTCACACATGAGAGTACGCCCCACGGGCATCAGCTCCTGAACCAAGTCGCGGAAGGACGAACTTCCGACGAACATAAATGGCAGCCGATTTTCTACTACCACTCTGACCACAAGCTCGTCGAGTCGGGCCCTGACTCACTTCCCTCCTCTAAAAAAACAGTTTTTCGGAACTTTTGCCTGGCCATTGTCCTTTAGTCTCTTTGGCGTCCGAGATTCCTCATTTTCTATTGTCGTCAAAGCAATTGGGTGCTTCCTCTGAAAGAAATAATTTTAAAATGTAAGTCCGAGTATACTTCATTAGGTTAAGATTCTTAATTCCTACACTCTGCGTGCAACTAGAGCAGCCGAATTTGAGCGCCAAATTCGAGCCCGCCGCACGGCAAAGACGCAGCCGTTAAATTTTAGCGCCAGGTTTGAGCCCGCCGCGCCGCCCATACGCGGCCGCCAAATTTGAGCGCCAAGTTCGAGCGCGCCGCGCCGCTGATACGCGGCCGCCAAATTTGAGCGCCAAGTTTGAGCCCGCCGCGCCGCCGAACGCGGCCGCCAAGTTCAGCGCGCCGCGCCGCTGATACGCGGCCGCCAAATTTGAGCGCCAAGTTTTAGCCCGCCGCGCCCCCGAACGGGCCGCCAAATTTGAGCGCCAAGTTCGAGCGCGCCGCGCCGCTGATACGCGGCCCCCAAATTTGAGCGCCCAAATTTGAGCCCGCCGCGCCGCTGATACGCGGCCGCCAAATTTGAGCGCCAAGTTTGAGCCCGCCGCGCCGCCCATACGCGGCCCCCAAATTTGAGCGCCAAAATTCGAGCGCGCCGCGCCGCTGATACGCGGCCGCCAAAATTTTAGCGCCAAGTTGAGCCCGCCGCGCCGCCCACACGCGGCCGCCAAGTTTGAGCGCGCCGCGCCGCCGATACGCAGCCGCCAAATTTTAGCGCCAAGTTCGAGCCCGCCGCGCCGCTGATACGCGGCCGCCAAATTTGAGCGCCAAGTTTGAGCCCGCCGCCCCCGCTGATACGCGGCCGCTAAATTTGAGCGCCAAGTTTGAGCCCGCCGCGCCGCCGATACTACGCGGCCGCCAAATTTGAGCGCTCAATTTTGGCGGCAAATGCGCGGTCAGTGCGCGTGTTTCATCCAAACAGAAATAATCCGCCAAAGCGTATTGAACTTACCTTCAGATGTTCTCGCAAGTTGCTCCGAGAAGTCAGCCCTTTCTCCATAGCTTTTTTTGCAGTGAACGCACTGGGCTTTGAAGTTCAGCTTTTGGTTGGAGTCCCTTTTTTTAAAATAAAACTACTCCGATAACTAATGAAAGGCAGGAAGTTCTTTTCTTCTCCGGCGGATTCTGGATTAGCACTAGCACTCTTTTTCACGTTCACTTGGCCCCTTTGTCACTCCGCTGGGCGCACAGTGGTCGAATCACCCCGATTTTCTGGTCAGAAGGGTATTTTTCAAAGTGAAGATTTTGATATGTTCCAACGCTTTTCCGTGTAGGAAACAACCTATTCATCGACAACCCACGTGGGATTAGTTTTCAGTGTCATCGAGTTCACGTACAAAGAAAAGCAAACACAGAACTTACACTGCAGCGTTTTTAATGGATGTATTTTGAAGCAAATTGACCATGGCCCCTACAGCCATAGTGTAACCTTAAGGTGCCTAAACTTTTTCTTCAGTTAGTTTGGCTTGTTCTTAATGAAATGCCCCAGTGGGCATTGCTTTATGAGCCTTTCATACGTTGGAAAAGTCACGTTTTCGAAACATTTACCTTTTTACTAAAATTTTTTGCAAAAACGGAAATCTACTTTTGAACATGATAAAACACGGTCGTCCCATTAAGTCAGGGGGCCCTTTTCCCAAGTGGTTTCCCTTTTAAAAAACCGCGTTGAGTTTTTTTGCTTCCGTTTGCAACTTTTGAATCTATGACCAAAAAACATCTCGGTGCAGTGGCTTTTCAGGCAAAAACGCTGAAAAACGTGGAAAATATTCCATAATTGGCTATGTCCGCAAGAATTTTGTTACTGTTGAGGGTTGGGGTCAATGAACACAAAACAAACTTCTTTTTTTGGGGGAAAGAGGGTGGAAAATGGTGGAAAAATTTAAATGACGGTTTAAAATTTTAGGTAACATTTTAAACGAAGCGGAAGAAGAGGGTAAGTCGAGTTGAATCCGTGCACTTTTAAAAGGCCTGAACCTTGCAGGTGGGAGAAAAAGGTGGGGAATGTCATCTAAAAATACATGCAAGAGGATGGGACTTGGGCTCAACCCCACTTATTTTTTGGGCCAAAAATTTTTGCTCACGTTTATGATAGACTGAAAGAGGTCACTGAATCAACTCCTTAATCCCTTTTTCCGCTTCGGGGAAAATTTTTAAAACACGCACCTCTCAACAAGAAAGCAAAAACCTTGTCGAAACCACACGAAGATGCTTCTCGATACTTAAAAAGATCTGTACAGACTCGCTGCACAAGTGGATGACCCATCCGAACCCAACAAAGTCTTTGAAAGCTGAAAAAGGGTCGATGGCTGTTAGCCCGGGCCCTCAAATTTCCCGAAGGTTCGAAATGTCGATGCGGGGAAAAACGGAATTGGGTTTCCTTTCCGGATTCTAATACTCTGGGAATTTTTCGGGTTTTTTGAGGTCACCGGAAGGGGCCCCCGCACGGCAGGGTAAGTTAGGTGCACTGCTTATTGATAGACCAGGATTTTAAAGCGGCCTTCATATTCGTTTTACGGGATATTCCATGGAACAAAAGTTGTCAGAAAGGGTTTAAAAATTAATAAAAATAAGTGATGTCTGATTTCGAAAACTCAAAATTTGCAATCGGGGTGCCCCTGTAAGGGGCAACTGGCGTCTATTTCGCACTGACCCCCAAAAATAAAGTGTATCAGGACGGAAAACTTTTGAAAATCGAGGGGGCCCTACTGGTGGTGCTATTTTGAGTGCCTAATCTTCCCCCGGTCTAACGGTTTAAATTTGGAGGCCTTTAATGAGTATTCCCTTTGTTTACGTTTGGGGGTGCGGATTGGGGGGGAAGTCTGGTTACTTCTCGTTTTACTCGGGATTTGCGAAGATCCAATCCCTGACACAGCAATAGTGCAAAAAAACTAGAGCCGCGCCAAAGCCACGCGGCGAAGGGCTGGAGCGCGGGATCAGGTGCACTGGGGGAAAGTCTACATGGGGCCCAAGCAAGACTTTTAGTTTTTAAGAGTTGGTTTGGAAAATAACGTAAGTGTCGTTTCATGTTAAAGCTAGTATAAATCTATTGGGCCATTCAAATAAGAACACTTCTAAACCGGGGGTTTGAGGAGCGAGCCCAGAAACAGTCTGCCTCACTTAAATTTGAACTGGCATATACGTAGAGTAACGCGGCAAGCGAGTTTTTACGCCCGTTTTTGACGAGAAGTGTACGCATGACGAAAAGCTCGTCCTATTCCGAATCGCTTAGCTAAGCAACGGTCTAGTTAATACGCACTCTTCGGCGTGCACCCACAAGCGCACTCCCACGGGCGTTTTAGACTCAATTTAACCCCTTACAGTAGAATGTACTCAGTTGTGCCCGGGGAGTATACTCAAATGGGGCGGGCCCTCGTGACGATCAATTTATTGGTCAAAAAAGGTTCCGAGTATGACGAATCTCTAAGACTAAAGTAAGCACTTGCGAAATGAGTTTCAACCGGGTCTATGCAAAATGTGCGTTGGTGAAGCAAAGTAATCAAATCGCTAATTTCTCGCACGCACAACATTTCAGTAAAGATCGGTTGGAGGTAGGGAAAAGTAAATCACAATGAAAGAGTTCTTTTCAGAATAACATTTTAGATTAGACAGGTAAAGGCCTGTCCATCTGGTGTTCTCTTTTACGTTTTCGTGCTTTTGACCTTCTCGACTGAATCTTCGGAAATTACCGAAAAAGTCAAAGAAAACGAGTTTAGCCACGAAAGGGCGCCCAAACGTAAACAAGGCAATACTCATTAAAGGCCTCCCAAATTTAAACCGTTGACCGGGCGAAGATTAGGCCTCAAAAAAGCACCCCCCAGAAAAGGGCCCAAAACGATTTTCAAAAAGTTTTCCTTCCCGATACACTTCATTTTGGGGCTTAGTGCGAAAATAGACGCCAGTTGCCCCTTACAGGAGGCACCCAGATTGCAAATTTTGGGGTTTCCGAAATCAGACATCACTTATTTTTATTAATTTGACCATTTCTGACAACTTTTGTTTAAAGGAATATGCCCGTTAAAAAGAATATGAAGGCCGCTTTAATGCTGGTCTATCAAAAGCAGTGCGCCTAACTTACCCTGCCGTGCGGGACCACTTCGGTGACCTCAAAAATCCCGAAAAAAATTTCCCCGGTCTTAGAATCCGGAAAGGAACCCAATTCCGTTTTTCCCCGCATCGCATTTCGAACCTTCGGGGAAATTTTAGCCGGTCTAATGGCTGTAGTGAGGACCTGTCGAAGCCGTAATGTAAACTGCATCCCAGTAGAGCAGTTCAGAGTCTGAAAATCCGAAAAGGGTATGCCAGATTCAGATTCAGAGAAACCCCTTTTAAAGTAAATGCCGCTGAAAAGGGGGAACTTTTCACGTGTTTTTAAAAAAGTTAACCCCCCTTTTGGAACGCAAACCGCCCCTTGGGCCAAAAAATTTTTTGCCTTTTTTTTCAAAATTTAATCCAGTACCCTAAAAATTGATTGTGAAGAAAGAACGACGCTTCCTGCACTTTTTTACTTATGACCCGAAAATCGTGGTGATTCGACCACTGTGCGGCGCTGTGGTGCTCAGGGGGGTGAGTCGGGGTGCTGTGGGTGGGGCTGGCAGGGCTGGCCAGGGCCAGAGTTCCAGGTACACACACAATGGGAATCCCCCCGCCGGGCGAAAAGGGGGAAGGGGCGTCACTCGCGCTCGCGACCGGGGAGGTGAACCCCAGCTGTTGCTGGCCGCGGCGGCGACCACAAACGCTCAATTTGTCGCAAAGGCAGTAATCCTTCAATGCCCGCGTCACTCGCGAGTTTCGCAATCTGAACACAACACGCACACACGCGTCCCAAAATGGCCTTTGGAAAATGGCCGCGCGCGCACGGCAGCTCAAGTGTATCGCACGCTGCACTCGTGGAGACTGGCGGTGGCGGGGCGCGCCCTCCCTAGTCGGGGGCGCGGGAGGACGCGCAGGACGGAAACCCGCCGAGGATGCGTTGTCTGCAAGGTTTTCCTAAACTCTGATTGGCTTTCAGGATCACGTGGTCTTCGATGTAAACACTCCGCCGTCCCCCGGCACTAACACTGCCTCTTCTCCCCCGCCTCCCCGCACTGCCCTCCAAAGTGAAAGACAAAGGGCCCCCTGCTACGTGAGTGGGCGCGTCACATAAAGAAACATCCGTTTGGACCGCCGCGCGTTGCCGCGCAGTGCGCATAGGGACTGTATTCGCCTTTATTGCCCTCTCTCCCCTTTTGGGGGGTCATCTACCGACGGCCTTGGCCTGGCCCTCGCAGGGGGCCCCCCAGCCCCGCAACGTGCGGGGTTTTTTCCCCTCGGATGCGTAGGAGAGTGCAAAACAGCCCTCCTCCCCCCTCACCCCTGCCCCCTTCCCGGGTCCCCATGCAGCTTCAGACGGTCGAAAACAACCGAAGACCCCCTGGAGGCAGGACCTGCCACGACCAGCACACTGATTTTCCCAGGTCTTTTTCGTCGCTCTGCCCCTCTCGCACTCATGAGGCGTCCCTTGTAGGTGCGAGAGAGACAGAGAGACAGAGCGGCGAGGGAAACTACTCTCGGAATCAGGGGGCCTCCGTTAGCTGGGCCCGGCCCCGGGGCGGAGAGACCAGCTCTTTTTTCCCTACAGGATGGCCGGCGGAAAAAAGGGCAAGGATGGCCATATACCCCC
>NW_023144621.1:457814-475147 GCF_012932325.1 Thrips palmi | reverse complement strand
GGGGTTTTTCGTACAACGTTTGCAATATTGTCTTCATTATTTTGCGATCATTTTCTGCTTGAAAAATTCCATGCAGTCTTTTTCTAACTTCTTCTCGCTGAGAAAGCGGTTTGGAAATTTTTTTTGGGGTACCGTAGAACGAGGTAATAGACACGTGAAGGAAAATCGGGACGGAGCGCACTTTTTTCGGTTTTTCACTTTTAAAAAAAAAAGTCTGAAAATTCAGCCCAAAATTTGGTAAGAAGTTTTTAAACAGACTTGAGGTCTAAAAATTCAGACCATTTAGATGGTCTAAAAACTCAGAACCGAGAGTCTTACATTTAAGATTTTGGTGGTCTGAAAATTCAGTCCTGTACGAAGATTGTGAACTTTGAGGTTCGTGACATGTTCAATATGACATAAAAAGAATCTCATTTGTGTGAACCTCCCGAAGGACAACTTTGACAAAAAATTGTGATGAGGGAGAAGGACCTCTGCCCTTTTCCCTGACTCTCGAGAGGCCGGCCTGTGGCCCCCAAAGGAAAATGGCGACACGGAGCCACCCGCGAGAGGTAAATTAGAATGTGGATTGTTCAATTTCCACCCATTTTACGGAGATAAATCTTGCAGCAGAGAATGGTTCTCATAGGGCCGATTAAGTCCTGTCAATTTGGAATTTTTCAACTAATATTTTTTCACTTTAAAAGCCTTTTAAACAGAAGTAGGTATGTCCACAACATGCGCGCCATCTAGCGGACAAATGAAATCTTGGGTTGGTCTGAATTTTCAGATTTAAAGGTGAGGTGGGGGGTAAAATTTGGGGACCAAATTCATTAAAATCATAAATTTAATCCCTTGTTTTTTAATGTAAAATTCTTCTATTACCGACAGCTGTTCTTAAAGTCTGTGTTAGGGACCCCAAAGTGAGGGGTTTCATCAAACATGGACTGATTTATGCGTGCCCCTTTTCTGGTCACCCAACTCTTACGAAAAAGGTCGAAAAAATTTTTTTTTTTACTCCGTAACTACCACGCATACTTTTTTTTTATACTGCCATACTTTTTGAAGGGTTCTTTGTGGTCCATGTAACAATGTAACAGAGAGATATTTCAAATAGCTATCCACTTTCTGAAATCGTTCAGCTTAAAATGGTAAAAAAGGAGAAAAAACCTTATTTTTTGCAATTAAAAAATTGTGAAGCTTGCTCGTAAATACAAAAAAATAAAATGAAAAATCGCTCTGTTCATTAAAGTATGGGGGTTTAGGTACTCCAAAACAAATTTCAGATCATTCCGTCAAAAAATTTGCGTGGGTGTTTTCTACTAAACGCTTTAATTCAATAAAAAAGCCTACTGTGGCTAATGGGTGGGTAGATTTGGGTGAAAATTTGTGAGTAATAGTTTCCTACCTAGTACTTAAACGCCCTGAGTTTTAACCACCACAGCCAATGGTATAGAAGTTTCCCTTTTCACCCACACCTCACCTTAACCATCTAAAATTTTTAGACTGCGCTGGTCTGAATTCAGGGTTTTGAGACGATCAGGGCGCAATTTTCATACCGGAAAGGGAAAATTTTCAGACAACAGTCTGAAACAAGTCTGAAAAATAAATTTAGACCACCAAGTCTGACAAAAGTGGTCTGAATTTTTAGATTTTTTTTTAAAAGTGTTGCCGTGTTGCTTTCTAGCGGTTGTTCGGGGACCACCGTGAATTTTGTTTTCGTGCTCTAGGAGGCCCTGGCAGCTCACAGGAAACGCACGAAGGCGATTAGAGACTCGCCACCATTATTAAAAACCCAAAAGGGAAAAAAATCTCAAAATTCTGACAATTTTTATTAGTAAAAACCTCCCAAGAAACCTGGGTTTGAACTAGGGTTCTCACCCCAAACAAGGTTTCAATCTGTAGGAAATCATGTCAACATAAAGGGGAAAAAATTTTGGTTCCCGTTATGTCTACTCCCGGCCGTCTGTTTCAGAAGGAATACATTTTGTTAACTTGCAGGGAAAAAGCACACCCCTTTTTGCTTGAAACAAAAGGCGAAACTAAAACTGAAAATAATTTAAAATAATAACGATTTTTACACGATTTTGTTTCCGAGGGTTCCGGTAAAGCCTTACTCACGAGATCACCCTTTTGGTTTATCTTTGTCTCTTTTTCTAGGAGTTCGGCGACGAAGCTTAAACCCTTTCTATGAGAACTTCGCCATTCTGGACCTCGTCGACAAGAAGCCGAAAAGGGAAATCTTCTCCGCGCCGGGACTCTAAAGTTTCAGCTTTGAAGTAAGCTCAGCCAAAATCTTCCTAGACCAGTCTTTTTAAGGGGGCACACCAGTGAAAATGCAGAGGCTTCGAAAAAACGTTTTTCTGTTTAAAAGTAACAAAGGTAATGGGTTAAAATTTCATTCTGAACGATAAAATATGTAAATTTTAACCAAAAAGTACACGGCAGCTAGGGGCGGCGACGGGAAGGGGGGTGGGCGCCATCTTCTTTTTTAGGTGACACGGCTCCACTTTCCCCAACTTTGTGAAGCCCTCGATTGAGCCACAAACATGGGTTTCAAATTTCTCATCAGGACACATGTGGCTATCGTGTGAACCACGGACATGTCGGAAACAAAATCCTAAATGTGTTTTTTTGAGAAGCAAAAAAAAACTAATTTTTTGACCATTTTTTTCACTTTTCCGTGTCTGTGGCTCAGGCCCTGTTCATGCTACGACCATATCCGAGGTTCACACGATAGCGGGAAGTTTAAGGAACATTTTGCCGCAAACCGCACTCAATTATCTCAATTTTTGCGGCCGCAATCGTGGGCACCAGGTATAAAAATGGGGTTTCGAGAAAACGACGTTTGAAGTGAAACTACGGGTTTTCACGCATTATTCCTCATTACGGACGCAATTTATGACATTTTGAGTTCGGTTTTCGCCAAAAATTCCTTTTTCCCAAATGCGTTTTGATGGTCGAGGGTTTTGTCATTGGACTTCAAGTGAAACACCTGCACGTTAACAAATTTAGGTAAAAAATGCAAAAATAGTTACCTTTTTTGGAACTTCAAAAAAGTGCCCAAGCCAAAGTAATTGGAAATTTTTAGGTGGGGTTTTCGGCGTTCGACTCGGAATGAATAGCAGAAAAAAGAGATAAGATAAAAAAAGGGGGCCAAAAATTTTACGATTTTCACTGGTGTGCCCCCTTAACACACAGAAAACCAAAATAGCTTCGATGGAATCCCACCTGGTCGCACAAGTAAAACGCTTTTGTACGGATCATATGGAGGTAAAAGTGGATATAAAACTCTCGTCTTGGACCAATCGTATCGCATGTTAGCGCACTTATAAGTTGTTAAAAAAAATTACTGAAAATTCATAATTTTTTGTAAGAAGTCGATTTACTTACATTCAGTCTGAATTTTAGTACCAAAACATTCATACTTCGCGGTCTGAAAGTTTCAAGACGTTATCTGAATTTTCAAATCAACATGTTTATAAAAATGATACCAGTCGGTCTATTTTATCAAATAAATTGTACAAGACATTGAACAGTCGCACCAAAAAATGCCGCTCTGTAGAGTAGAACACATATCGGCGAACTTTTGCCATCGGTTTATCGTAGACGCTCAGCGGATCGTCTCGGCTCAAAAATTAGGTACACGGCAGTAGACACCAACTTGCAAAGGTAATGAAGAGGCTAGAGGTGACTGCCGAATTGCGAGGGAGAGCGGCCTTAGCCCAACCACGCGCCGACCCGTGGCCATGCGCGAGAGTGAAATTGTATTCTTTGTTATTTAGCTTATACTGCACTTATTAACCTGAATCTTGCTTTGGTGCGCTCATGCCCTTTCAGACAATCACTTGGAATAAGTTTGTAACAAAATATTCGCAATTTCGCCTTCAAGTGGCAATTTTAGCTCCAAAAGATCATCCATGCGACACTAGCGCCACCTAGCGGATAGAGCAACAAGTGTCCATTTCGGAGCTCTGAAACATTCTCTATGCTTTTACGACACTAAACGTATATATTATTTGAAATACAACAGTAGTGTTGATAAAAGTTCTGAGAAAATCGAAAAATGTACAAAGGGGACGGGGTTTTTTCACTCGTTTTCCGATTTCACAAGTATGAATTTAGTTTTCGGACGACAATGTACAAAACTTGATAGCCATCGCTCTAAATATTCAGACTTGCTAGTCTAAATTCAAATTTCAGACAACAGGTCAAACTTTTCAGACATTTGGTCTTAATATTCGTACCATTTTATGAATTTACGATTCAGACCACCAAGTAAGACGAAATCAGTCTGAATTTTCATATTTTTTTTAACAGTGTACACCAAACCATTAAGTTCTGCATTTCAGGACATTGGTCCATGCTATGACGAATTCGTTTACTACATCGTAACATGCTGTTTTGTTGCACTTTAGAAACCGGTCACGCCCCGATGATAACAATAAACGTTGAACTCATGTCACCACACGCAAAAAAATAAAAGTCAGTGCAGAGCTAACTTTCTTAGTTGGCGTTTTTTAGCACCACAGCTAAAAAAATTGCAACTCTGCTAGCGACCTCTGCTGAGTAGCGCTGCTCCTTTAGTTGAGGGTCTGCCGGAGATCGCACTGTTAAAAAAAATTTCTGAATTTTCAGACTAATTTGAGTGAAGTACTTTTACATAAACTCGTTATTAATTTTCAGGCTCGTCTTGGTCTGAAAATGAAGTCTTAAAATTCAGACATGGCCAAGTCTTAAAATTCCCACTGCTTTGTAGCTGAAAATTCATACTTTTTGTCCAAAATTTTAGAACATACTGTGTGAATTCATCCTGCAGCAATCCTGCGGAAAGGGCAGTCTGTTGTGGTGGTCTAGACGCTTGTTAGGGCGGACCTACTGGACGATAACGATTTTTCTCCTGTGAGAGAAAGAGCAAACTTGAAAGCGCGCCGGGATTCGGCGCACGATGGTCACCATCGCTACTCAAAAAATATCAGACGAGATGGTCCGCAGTAAGACTGAGGCACTCGTCGTTCGAGGGTGAGAACTCATATAGAACCTCCCATGTGTGCCACAACATTTCGGAGGATCATGCGGGCACCCAACCTAATGACCGAACGCAGACGCCAGCGAGAGCCAACATTGAAATGCGGTTTTATCGACTTCGGAGTAATATTTTGCTTCAAAATTATTGCTAAAGGCTAGAGCTGATAATTACTAAAGCAACAGATGATGCTGTTTGCAAAAGTTATTTACTTTAATGACATTAATCGGAAATACAAACTGGCGATCTGCCGCGGCGCTCCAGGCGCCACCTAGCGGCAGGTCCCTGAAACGTAACTCCAGGCGGCTGCAAGCAAGTGGACCAAACCATTTGAGAAGTTATTGGTCCACAGTTTGCATTCAACAAGCTCCCTCAACATAACAACTGCGAATATCATAATGCTTTGATGCGCGACGTTTTATTTTGTATATCTGGTTTTGTATTAGTCAGCCTAATCTTAATTTTATGACTTCCCTCATTATGAAATTTCAGACTGGGTACAAATATTCAGACCAAGCACGGTCTCAGACTGCCCTGTCTGACATCTCAGACAAAAGTTATGAAATTTCATAAAAAGGTCTTAATTGGTGTTTCATAACGTCAAGTCTGAAAAAAGTTGTCTGAATTTTCAGAATGTTTTGAACAGTGCGGCTTTCCCGGAACCTACATTTCTTGAGGATTCAGCTACTTCAGTTTGCTGCAGTGCTAATCAATGGCTGCAAAAATGGGATTTACAATGCAGCAAAAATGTTTAGGAGATAGGGCAAGGCTACGTTCGTTCCGTGGCGCTTCGCTCGCGCTGGTGGCTAGCAGTGAGAGATGGGTTAGTCGGGGAACGGATGCTCCCCATGTTCTCTCCGTTACATTACCCATGGTCAGCAATTTTTAAAGTCCCCTGAGACACGTCTGTCCCGGAGGAGCCTTACGCCTCAGGACGACTGGTCCGTCTTAAACAGAAAATCCCGCACCTTCTAATAAATATCATAATCATGAAGAATTCTACACTGCTAATGCAGCCAGAGTTGTTTTCAATGCCACTAATCTCCGTTTTCTCCATAGCTAAATTTACCCAGCTAATAATTTTTAGCTGTGCAGCTAAAAATTTTGCTGGGCCTACAGAGCTAGATAAATTAGCACTGGTGCTAACTTTTTAGCTCTAAATCGATTTATTTTTTTGCGTGCACACCACTGCACAGAGTGTGGTGCCGTGGCTGCGACCGGGCCGCGGTGGAGGACTGCTTGGACCTCGGCCACGTGCTCTGCTCGCTGCGCAAGGTGCGCTCGGAGCAGGTGCAGCCGCGGCTACAGCAGCTGGGGCACGCGGACTCGGACACGGACAAGATGGTGGAGTCGCTGGAGCACGCCAAGGACGCCGTGGAGGGCCTGCTGCAGTTCTGGCGGGACATGCAGCGGCAGGTGAAGCAGGCCCGCAGGGAGCTGCTCGCGGCGGTGGACGAGGGCGGCGACCTGGAGGCCGGCCAGCCGGAGGGCCTGCAGCAGCTGCAGGACGCGGCCAGCCTGCTGGAGGGCATGGAGTGCGGGCTGCGGCACCAGGGCGGCACCGAGTGGAGGGGCGACCTGGGCGCCAGCCGCAGCCTGCTCAACGCGCTCGTGCTGCACCTGCACCGCCACGGCCGCATCCACAAGGTACGCCACCGTGGGGCCGGCTGGGGCGGGCCAGCAAGGACCAGCAGGGACTTCTAGTTTCAATCACCAACGAGTGAGGCGGTGGAGCACCGCGTCAGCGCCCTGCCCTGGCAAGATGAAAGGGTCCTGGCAGGGACGAGATTCCGTATTCGTAAACGCCTCGTGATTGTCTGGGTCACCTTTAGGTTAAGAGTCCATTAGACATTTTCTTGTGCTCTGATTCTCATTCCTTCGTGCAGTACACGTTACACGCACAGAATTCTACCCAAACATTAGGGGGGAAGGCTAGGGTGGGCTTAATACGCTAGAAATGATCCACATTCTAGCACACAGTTTACAGAAACGTTTTACAGCATAGACTAAATAGGGGAGACTGGAAGCCGGCCTATGCTGCCGTGCTTTGGCGCGTCCGGTTTAATGCCCCCCTTTGTCGCGTCCGAGGCGAGCAGTCCCGGAGACAGCCAGGGGGGATGAAGCGGGGGTGTCGGGGAACGTGCCCCTCGGGTCGACCCGAGGGGCACGTCTCGCCTTCGGGTCGGCTCCGCTCGTGCTACCTGGGATGGCTCGGCTAGGCCGAGCCGGACCCCGACCAGCCCGGAGCGGAGCCGAGCGGAGCACATCTGGAGGCGCGGCGAGCCTCCTCTTGTCACCCTCGCCTCACCCCCTCTGGCTGCCTCCGGGACTGCTCGCCTCGGACGCCAAAAAGGGGGGCAATAAAAATCCGCCTTTTTATTGCCATTTCCAGTCTCCCCTACTATGTCTATGTTTTACAGTGGGTCACCTCTCAAATGGCCATACGTTTGGGCCAATATCTTTTGAACGGTTATGTTTGCTGAGCTTGGACCTCTCTTTCAAAGGCAAATGACGAAATCAGTACTCAGCAAAGTTTATCTGCATCGTCAGTGCATCCTATGCGCGTCGAAGGGCCCAAATTCGGCCCAAATCGGCGCACTTCCATGTTTCGTTGGACGCTGCAACTTCGCCTCCCCCGGCGTCCGCGATGGCAGTGATGCCTGCGAAGACCGAACGCGTGAAACTGAATGCGGGTTGACGTGCCGACAGGACGCATTCCAGCCGCAGCCCGCAGTGGCCGCTCCGCCCCCAGCCGCGGATCGCATTCAGGAGCTCAAATTGGGCAGTCTCAGTTGGACTGCAGCGGGCAGCGAGCAGCAAGAGAAGGCGGCCACGCTGGCCCGCGTGCGGCAGCACGGGGTGAGTCCTGCCGCCCACCTCGAGGCCTTGGCGGCCTCCGCCAACCCGGCCTTCTCACGCCGTCTGTCTGCAGGTGCGGCGGATGACCAGCGTGGGGTGCCACCGTGACCCTGCCTGGGCCCTGGACGTGCTGCGGAGTGCCGCCCCGACGCTGGAGGAGCTGAGCGTGTGGTATCCCCGCCAGGAGCACCTTCTGGCGGCGCACGCCATGCCTGCACTGCGGCGGATGGACGTGTATTGCGGCGACGGTGCCCTGGACGCACAGCCCCCCTCGCTGCCCGCACTCTAAAAAATAATGGCATTTCTACTACACCGTCGTATGGTAAAAGTACCAACTTCGGTATGGGAAATGACAATCCTATACATGATTTGGAAAATTCCTATGCTTTTCGTTCTTTTGCCAATGCGGTGTAGTAAAAATCCGAACCGAGTATAGGAATTTGATTTCCTGTACTCGTGATCGGTTTTTTGCCACACTTTTTAGTAGAAATCCTATTACTTCAGGCCGTTGTATAGTGCTTTTCCTACAACGCATTAGTAAGAATCCCAAACATTTCTGAAAAATCTTTGGAGGAGAGAGGGGAACAAAACGGATATTCAATATTAGTAACAGGCTGCACAAGGACCAAGGCGGCAAAACTGCCCAGAGGAAAGTAAACAAAAGCTCATGTGTGTCAAACCGTTGTATAGGAATTGGCACTGTAGACGATTCTTTAACACTGGTTTAAAGTTATTTTGTATCTTGTTCTGCCCCATTATCTCATATGGTTTTGGATTATTTCGACTTCTTCAGTAAAACTTGAAATGGGTAAGTCTGAAAGTCGCGGAAACTCTGAGAACTATTTATGTAAATGAGCCATGGTTTTAAATCCTTGCGAAATTTTACGTGATATTATAATGAGACTGAAAATAAACGTAGCGCTCCAAAGCATTTTGACATCGTCTTTTGTTAAGTTACCTTGCAAAACGTAAACTGTGGGTTAGGGTATATGGTCCACTGTCAGCCGCCTGGCGCCAGGTTTCACAAACCTGCCGCTAGGTGGCGCTTGGAGCGCCGTGCCCGTTCACCAATAAGTCTTTCCGATTTATGTTACTAAAGAAAATAATTTTCGACAACTATATCATCTGTTGCCTAAGTAAGTGTCAGCCCTAGCCGTTGGCTTTCAGTTTTAAACAAAATATGACACTATAGTCGAGAAAAACGCATCTCCATGTTGCCACTCGCTGGCGACTGCGGTCGGCCATTAGGTTGGGTGCACGCAAGATCTTTTTCATGTCTAGCTACGCGGTCCACCTCGTCTAAGGGTAACCTTGACAGGTCTGAACTGTCTTCCGAGTTTGAGATTACTTCTGCTGGAGTCCTCACTCTCACTACTTCATTTTTGGTAAAGCCTTCCTGTGAGATGTGCCGCCATGTTCTTCCGAATGATGATCCTCTAAACAAGCTTTCCTATGCTTGAATAGGAGTTTCACCACCTCACGTAACGAAAATATCCCACAATTCGTATGGGATTTTTACCATACACGGTGTAGTATTTTTCCCACACCCTAATATAGTAGAAACCTAACAACATGTATAGGATTTTTGCCATATCGACATATGGTAAAATTACCATGTCCTGTGTGGGAAAAATCCTATACCGAATAGGTTAAATGCGTCCGATACTTTTATAGGATTTCTACCACAATTTTTTTTAGAGTGCGCCCTGCCACGGAGCGCCCTCAAGTGGCTGCGTGTTGCCGGACTCCCCCGGCCCGCCCTGGCCTCCCTGCTGCGCGCCCACAGTGCCTCGCTGGAGGAGCTGTGGCTGCACGTCGGCACTCCGGGGGGCGGGCAGTGGCCCAGAGGATGCGACGACCTGGACGCCCTGCTGGGCCAGTGCGGCCTCCGCGTGTCCAGGGTCGTGCTGTGGAGGGGGTACGTCACCCACTCCCCCTCAGCCTGCACTGCACAGGTGTCCGCGGTGCGGCGCGTGCTGCCGGCCGCCACGGTGCAGTGCTATGAGTGTGAAGAGGTTGCATGGGAAGCCTTCTAGCCACGAGCGTGACGGCGGCGACTTCGGAAGAGCACGGGCACCGTCCAGACTCTACAGTGGGGCGAGCTGTCCTCCCGGGGCGGCAGTGCAGTGGCTCGGTGGACAGCACTCTCCGCGACCGACGTGTCTCGTCGCACCTTCGGCGTGCCAAGACCACTGCCGCGACAAAGCTGCACTTCATGGACCTGGCACGAAGCACACCCTGGGAATCCAAACGCGATGAGTTTAGCGTCAATACGAACATTGCTTTTCACACTGTCAGAAAATTCCGAAAAAAAAAATGGAAAAATCATGGAGTTTTTCCGAAACTTCTGCACTGTTAAAAATCCACTGTAATATTACAACACAATCACCTACAGTAATGCTGTTAAATAACAACCATATTGTTTTGTATCTGAACGGGAAACCCATCCAGAAACAGCACTTCCGTATCATAACTTCCTTGTCAAGTAACAATAATGTAATCGTGATTAAAAACAGTTGTGTTGTCGTTAAACAGGTTTCATGTTTAGAAACAGCCTTTTGCAATCTTAAAACATATATTGTTGTCAGGGTACAAGGGTCTTGTTTAATAACAGCACGATGAAATCAACACAAATGTTGGGAATACATCGTCGAAGACTCCAAAGAAGTATTGTTTTATTACAATCGAACTGTCAGAAAACAGCACCGAGGGCTACAACATGCTTGTAATAAAACAAGTCGTGTTGCTGTCAAACTTAGCAGCATAAGTGCTGTTAATTTACAGCACTTTTTTTAACAGTGTGTACGATCCCGCCTTCGGCAGTTGATCTTGGAAACAGTGGATCGACCGACTAAGAAAGTGTATTGCGATTTTTCTATAGGTCTACACGAGTAGTCGCGTATTGAAACTAGCCCTCCAATGTTGCTGACGTTGAATTGTTTGGCTTGTTTCAACAGGCTTCAAAGTAAGCGAAAAACTCCGAAAAACGGCAGAAAAGGTCAAGCATAACATGAGCGGGAGGAGGATTTCGGCTGCAAGTGGTGCTAGCTCTGCATGTAGGGGTATTTTTGGAATCAGGCAAATGCTCCTATTTATCCTGAAAAACTTAAATCTTTTGCATAATATCTCGGGACTAAGAATTCTTTAAGCACATTTCCCTTTGAATCTGGAGGATCTTCTGGCACCACGACCTGATTGCAAATAAAATTTTTAAGAAAAGCCTACCTAGCGGATCGCGGTCCGCGCGCTTTTGGCACAGAGGCTGCACCACCCTTTGAGCGCCTGGTGCGGCAGGCAACACTTCGTACTGGGAAGTAGGCTGGGTGCCTTTGGGGCAGGCGCTGAGTCGGCGCAATCACTGTAGCTACTGGAAATGGAATGCAATCCCTCGCTAAATGACATGTTCTGCATCGGTGAGGTCATGCTGACTGTGTGTACCGTTTTTTGGCCCGTCCCGTAATATATTTAATAAAAATACGGGATGCATGCTGTGCGTTCCTTCGTCCGTCCGTTTGTCCGTGGACTTCCCGTCGTTGCCTCATCTTCACCAAATTTGACATGCAGCCTCCTTGGGTGACCCTTAAAACCACCCGTTGACGGCTTTTTCGATCGGAGCCCCAAGGGCGATGCTGCAGGTCTACATGGGCTGGAGGAGGATTTTGACATCGGGTCCAGCTAGAGGCATTTTTGAAATTGGGGCGACGAGGCAAAGAGAAGCTCCAGACAAAAAAAAACCACTTGGTCGGCGACATCCTAGGAGCGGGCGCTTGTGGTGTTTTATCGGTTCCTTGTATGTATACGAACTGCCGAAAAGACCCTTGGACGAAATCCGACACCCCCTGTGGCTTTGGTACGGGTCTAAACACCCCAAAAACAGCTGTTTTCGAGGGTTTGGGACTAGATGGGTTCTCGCAAACCGAGATCCAAAAAAGTACCCAAATGGGTCTCAGATACTCAAAAAATGCGCTCTTTCGAATGCCGTGCCGAACGAGGCTCTACGACGTCGGGTTTGGATGCTACAGGCTCTCAAAGTTGCTCAATTTCACTATTTTTACTGAAGATTTGAGCATATCAGGGCCGTTTGAAGTAGACCATCGGCGATTTCGCTCCTCTTTGTCTTAAGGGGGGACCCTGGTGAAACTTTCAAGTAGGCTTCAAAATAATCCCAGAAAGTTGAAACTTTGCTTAATTATTAGGTTCATTATGGTGAGTTCCCAAAACAAAATTCAATCCAAAATGTTGAACGGTCTCTGAGAAAAGTGGCTTTTTAGTGTTTATTGGAGCGTTGGGGAAAAATCTTCCTGCGTCTTTCATTGGAACGGAAAGTCTTGAAATTTTTTTTGGGTTATCCTAAAGATGTATAGAAGAGATTTTAGTGACGGAATTATCAAATTTAACTTCTGTCCTGAGATATCAATTTTCAAATTTTAACATTTAAAAAAAAGTGATTTTTTTCCCTTTTTTCAAGCTTTTAGGTGTGTTTTAAAAAAAGTAGGGCTGATATCAAGATTCCGTCACTAAAATTTGTCGACAAGTCATCAATGAATAGAGTCCAAGCAAGACGACTCATGTAGGTGTCAACCAGGAACGCAGGAAGCCTTTCTACGACAAAATTTTTTGTCGACTGAGCAAAGCTGTGAAGTTGAGCGTAGAAGCCAACGACAACTGATCTCAATGTTATTTCCTTCCAAATGATAAAGAAACTACCCACTTAGCTTAAAGGTGTTCAACCTGTTGAATCTGAAACCTTCTATGCACATTTTTATCTATGAACTTTGGAAATACTATTTTTTTCAATTTTGGCGATTTTTTCACCAGGGTCCCCCCTTAAGGTTACTGTAAGGTGAAAAAACTATCTTCCAAAGTATAGGTGGCAGTGCTTTGGTTTTTGGTGCTTTAGTTGCTTACTATGAAAAACTTTTACAGCCACAGACTGGACTCCCAACTCCCATTAGTTCCAAAGTTATGAGGGTTTTAGTGTTATTTTAGTCGTTTACTAAAAATTCTCCTTGCAATGAACCAAAAAGTTTACGGAGGTGTGATTTTTTATTTTGAGGCCCAATGGACATGCAAACAGACTAGCAAAGCCGGATTCGACAATATATGCATAGATAAGCCGTAAATTCTGTTTGAAAAATGCGTGTTGAATTTTTTACTTAAATTTGGTAAAATTTTAGATTAGATTAGATTAGATTATTTATTCAGCATTATTTGTTACATTGAGTTACATGGCTGATGTCACAGATTAAGAGGTTAAAAAATGAGATACAAAGCATGATACAAAGAACAAGAAGGGATCATTAATGAAGCGACCAGGCAGCCCAAGTATAAGCAACACAGTAATATTACATAAAAAGATCATTGACTCTATAGAACTCCTTTTGAACCAGCCACCTTTTAAGCTCCCTACAGAACATTTTGAGACATGAAATTTCTTTCAATTGATTAGGAAGATTGTTGTAAATTTTACAGGCGTGATCCTGTATTTCTTTGGTGCTGGCATGGGAACGGTAAAAGTTTAGTTTGCTATTCCTGGTGTTATAAGAGTGAATTTCTCCGCTCTTGGTGTAATTATTACATCTAACAAATTTAGCACATTGTAAAATATGGATGGATGGAAATGTAAGAACATTTAAAGCTTTGAAGAGTCCTCTGCAACTCTGTTTGTACTTATTATAGTTAAAAGTTAAAATTCTTATGGCTTTCTTTTGTTTTTTAAAAATGCTATCCATACATATCACAGAAAGATGGGGATTACCCCATATAAGAGCACCGTACATAAGATGCGAATGGATATAGGCGTTATAGACTAAAATGTTTTCACTTTTATTGAGACTTTGCACTGATTGCATTAGCATGAATATACCTCTATTTAATTTAGATATTACTTTGTTGGTATGAGCCATCCATTTCAGATCTTTGGTAAGAGTGAGGCCAAGGAAGTTAACTTCTTTTAAAAAGGGGAATAGTATTGCCCAGCACGGAGATATTTTCATAGGTATTTGAGCTATCAAAGGACATAACGTGGGTTTTCCCCCAAATTTTAGACAGGTTTAGAGATGTAAAAATTCGAGATATTTCCCGTGAGAACTGTTTTTGTTTTAGAAATGCAGTCATCAAGTTTTTTAGCTTTAACTATAATGTTGGTGTCATCAACATAAAGAACTGCTTTACAGTCCATATTGGAAATGATAAACTCAAGGCAGTTAACATAAATTAGAAAGAGAATAGGGCCAATCACGGTACCTTGAGGGACATTAAATTTAACCTTCTTCATTTCTGAGTGTACATTTGATAAAACATTCATGGTACTAATAGATTTAATTTCCACACTTTGGCCCCTGTTCTTAAGGAAGGATTAAATTTAAATTTTATGGGCATTGCCTCTGATTCCTTGTTTATGTAGCATTTTTAGAAGTAGATCATGTTTAACGCAGTCAAAGGCTTTACTGAGATCGAGAAAAATAGCTATGACAGATTCACTATTAAATTGAGCTTTCGCAACTGTATCGATGGCAGCTCCCAAAGCATCAATTGTTGATGTTTTTTCTTATATCCAAATTGGTTATGGCAGATTTGGTTACTACTTCTGGGGAAAAGGTTCTAATCTATCAAGAATCATTCTTTCGAAGATTTTTGAGAAGGATGAAGTGATTTTTAAGGGTCTAAAATTTTCTGGATTTTCTTTATCTATTTTTTTAAACAGAGGTTTTATCAAGCAGATTTTTAGTTTAGATGGAAAGATCCCAGTAAGTAATATGAGCTTAGCAATAAACAGAAGGGGCTTGATAATATTTACCCTAGTTTCTTAATAATAATATGGAGATACCATCAGTACCAAAGAGTTAAAATTTTTTGAGGCCTTGAATGATTTTCATCAATTCAGCTTCAGAGACATCTTTCAAATGCATTGAAGAGTCATTAGGTTTGATGTTATCAAGATTAAAATCAATGGATGGTAGTTTTTGGCAGATGTTCTCTGGAACTTCAAATAGGGGTTGTTGAAGGCGTTACCCAAATTTCTACGGGGTCAGTTATGCGTGTACCTTTGACCACAAGAGCAATGCTTTCGAAGTTACTCGGTTTGCTTTTTCCATTAGTTTCATTTATGAGATTCCATGTCTCCTTTGATACTTTTTTTGCTTTTTTAATACGGTTACTATTGGCTGTTTTCACATTATTATCAACTTCGTGCTTGAGACTTTTTAAATTTTTTTTCTGCATTTTTTTCAGTTCGTCTATATTGCCAATGTTATTGATAATACAATTTCTAACAAGCTCTAAGGTGTTATAGTTTTCATTTGTTTCTCTTACTATATTTTATTATTCTTTCTCTAGGGGGTTGATCACAAAAGTTGAAAGTGGACAAGCATTATTAAAATGAAAGGTAAAAAATTTATGAACTCATCATAGGCAAGGTCCCGGGGTTTTCTCTATTGAAGACTTCGTGCCAGTCTTCTTTTTCAAGAAGTCTGTTAAGAATCAATAAAGTTGATGGATTTGTTCTCCTTATCATCCCTTTCGGGTTGGAGACCTTTTCTAAATCAGTTAAGAATTCAAGTTCACAGACTTGAGTGTTATGATCAGATATGAGTGGGTCATAGTTAACAAGATGAAGATCAGTGGGATGGAAATTGATTAGAAAAATTTTCAATACAGGTTGCAGATGTCTCTGTGATTCTAGTGGGCTCATTTAAGAGGATTTTAAAATTGCTAGCTTTACATAGATTAATAAATAATTGGGATTTGTTAGATGGATTCAGAGTATCAATGTTGAAATCTCCACAGATAGTGTTCTATTTTTTAAAAGGGTAGATTTTCATTCATTAGATCTTGCAGTATTTCCATAGACTGGGTAAATTTTGGGATCGCTATCAATAGAAGTTGGTGGTCTATAAACTCCCAAAAATATTAAATTTAAGGTTCGAGATTACTAACTTATGGCCGATATTTCTATCACACCATCAATAGACTTTTTGTTTATCGAGTCAATAGAAGTTACATACTTTCCAAATTTTTTTATTAACAAAAATCATGACCCCACCATAACCATTTACCCGAGAGAAGGAGGATTTCAAAATGAAACCTCTTATATTATATAGTTCAATTTCTTTTGGTTTAAGCCAATGCTCCGTTAGGACAGCAACATGAGGCTTCTCATTATTAAGTAGCTTGGTGATTTATTTTTCTTATTGCAGAGTGCCCTGACATTGAGGTGCAGAATTTTGACTTTAGTTTTAGTTTAAATTCTGGAAAAAAACTCATTGTTGATCATGAGACGGTCCTTGATTTTAATTATTTGATAGCATATGGCCTCTTTTCCTTCATCAGTAAGGTGTACTCCATCTCTCTTATACATTTCTGTATTTACATGTAAGTTAAGATCAAGAACTTCAATTCTTTTAGGGAAGTCACAGGTCTTTTTGAAGTTTTCAACCAAACTAATTAGATTATCATTGTATAGTTTAACTGCTTCATTGAGTGAGCAATCATCCTGTCTATACAGTACAGTAGTTAGGATAACATTAGTATGAAGACTGTGGGATAGAACATTACTTTTAGTTTCATTAGAGAACTCAATAGTATTTCCATTTCTGGATTTGAAGATATCATTAGTACCAGCTACAAAGACAAAAATGTCAGAAGGCTCTAAGTGAGTGATATGGTTATTTAGATTATTGGAAATTATACCGGAGTTTCCTCCAGGAATACACTGTGCAAAGCATTTAGTAGAAGAGGACGTAGCTTGATTTAGAATGTAGCCAAAGTCCCTGACGTGGCTGTCACCGAGAACATACAGTTTTTGGGACTTCACTTGTACACTATTTTTAATATATCTGTTCTTGACATTTTTCTTGTAGGCACGTTCTTGGCGAGGACTAAGGTACCACACTGTGACTTTGGGATTTGCGTTAGACAACTCATGGAGGTCCTTGCTGTTATTTTTTATAAGGTCGATTATATGCCCACGAGAAGCAAAATAAAAGTTTCCCATGGGCAAAATCATTGAAGGTCCAAGTAATTTTGTCTTCAACTTTGTTACGAGGTGAATAGTGTCTTGAATCACAATCAATTTTGGAGAAAGAGAGCATTTGAACCAATTCCACTTTTTATCAGGTTTTGCTTCTACTGATACATGCAGCATGGCTCTCAAAAGTTTTTCCCTCGCCATCAGAGGAGACCCCCATAATTCAATGTTGTGCTCTTGAGCATGTTGAATGGTCCAATGCCACCTCTTGACAACATTAAGGGCATTAAACTTGTTATCTGTTCCATAGAGAGAGAGGCAAAAAAGTAGGAGCATCATTGGAAAGTGGCTGGGCCACAATGGTGTAAGCATTGGAGCTCTTCTCATAGTTTTTCTCAAAATAGGACTTCATTACTTCTGCAGAAGTGGCAGGGGAAATTTTTTAAAAATTGGCAAGCCATTTTCATCTAAAGGAGGGGGAAAACCCATTACTTGATTGGT
>NW_023144621.1:425019-457314 GCF_012932325.1 Thrips palmi | reverse complement strand
GGGGGCAACCTTCACAGGGTTTTGATACCCACACTACGTGATATGAACGTTATGGACGTTTCTGACGCGAGGGACCGAAAACCCACGCAAGGCCAAAAAAGAAGCCATCAAAATAAAGGGAAATTTTTTAAAATTTTTACGTTTTTCTGGTCCTGAGAGGTAGGCATGAGGTGCTCAACAGTCCATTCTTATTGTTTGTCTTTTTACGTAGTGCGGGTCCCAAAAACCGTGTGAAGGTGTGCCCATCTCAGTGCCCAGAGGCCCCAAGAGACATCACTATTGATAGATTTTCGAAAAAACCCACAATTTGATGCCCCTGGGGGGTAGGCAAATTGCACCCGGCATCTCAATTCTTTTCATGGGGCTTGCCTTGGGTGGGGGCACCCGCCATGCTGACAGGGTGGTCTTAAAGTGGCTGAAGCGGCCTACAAACCGAAACTATTCCCAAATTTTGGGCCGAAATGTAGTCATTTTTGCCCCTGAAAGTTAGGAAAACCAAAAAGGGGGTTTTGGCATTTTTTTTTGTAATAAGCATTAAAAAACGAACAAATCCCCGTTTCGTGTTTGAAAATCGGTCAAAAAATGACCAAGTTCCGTTTTTTTCCTATTAATAGCACTGTTAAAACTTTGAGGGCTCTGCGGAGGTCCTAAAATCTTTTTTCGAAAAGGAAAAAAAACCGTATTTCATTTTTTTCGATGTAGAATCCAAATCCGGGCGGCGTTGGACGATCTGAGCAACTTCCTTTTTTTTTGGACCACCCTAGGGATCATACTATATGCCCGTCCCTCCGTCATTTTTTTTTCCAAAAAATTAACGGGACGGGCCAAAAATGCCGCCGAAGGAACTTCCGCAGATTTGAGTGGATTGTGGGTGATTTACGAAGATTCTCAGTAACTCTACACTCTCAGCCTCTTGCTAACTTTGTCGTCAGTTACCAGGTCCTACTCCCAACAACAATAATATGTGAAAATTTCTTCTGAGATAAAAACAATTTCCCCATAAAATAATTAAGGAATTTTTTTAGGTCAATATTTTACCACAAAAATGTAAATTTATAATTTTAAAAGCGAAAATTACGCTCCTTTTTTCACAAAATTTCTAGAGTTGCTACTGTCCAATGTAATACCCGTTAAAGTCAATAGCAAGGCTGAGAGTGTAGGAACATTCACCGTACGAGGCTTCTTCGTGAAATCACGGAAGAACCTTCGGAAACTTGATTCCAGAGGTCCTTTATTTGGTCAGTCTACTGAATCAGGAGCAAGAGGAAAGTCCTGATTCCTTTTCCTGTCGTTTTTAAGGGGGGGGCTCGCCATTAACACTAAAATTTTGGTTAAATTAAAAAAAAAAACTTTTTTTTCCTGATTTTTTTTAAGGAATTGGGGTTTTCCCTTGGAAAGATCACACTTTTAAGAACATTTTGTAAAAAAAATAATTTATTTTGGGCCACTTTATCAAGGCTCTAAAGGCATATCAAAAATACCTTGCAAAAAGACATATATTCACTGCGCGCAAGGGTTTTTGAAGCTATCCGACAACTTTTTCCAAATCCGTTTGTTTCCCCTGAAACTAGACACTTGGCTTTATAGATTGAACCTCTAGGTTTAAACATCGGGTTTTTCTAACTATTGTTATTTTACATTTCACAAAAAATATTTAAAAGTATACAAAATTTGATCTTTCAGAAGTTAAAAAAAACCACTTGCAGTTGTTCAATTTGGAAACTAGAGGTTCAATTTATGGGTCTTGTTTAGGTTTAACACCAGAAAAAATTTCAAGTCAATACGTGAAACGGTTTGGCCTAAATCATGCGCGCAAGGCCCAAAATATAGCAATTGAGTAAAATGGCCCTAAAGTTTGAACGGTCTAACCTAACCTGTGGAAAATAGTTTACAAATGTTGTCCTCTGGCCGAACGGTTTCGAAATTTGAAACCAATCAGCCACATAATGAAAGGGTTTGATGCAAAGAATTCAAAAATCTCAAAAACGAAAATTTGCTTTTTTGACGGAAATTGACGAGCCTCCCCCCTTAAGGGGAGGTTCTACTGAAAATCTTACTTTCTTCAAATTGAGTCCCACTTTGTATATTCATTGTAAATTTAAAGTATTTTATAGTAAATAGTAAAATATGAAGTTTGGAGGGGAATACATGAGCAGTTCTCGCGAGATGTGATAATTTCGTGTCCTTCTCTCTGGTTCTTCCAACCTAAAGTCGATTTTAACCGGGTCTTTTCCTACCTTTATGTTTTTTGACCTTGCGGACAAGGTACAACTCTCATCAAGATGAAATTTTGCCTCCTTCCACCGTTAAATTGCAAGTTTTACCCTAGAATGTAATTTCCGTGGACACTTTTTGATGTCCTACGCTCCAGATTTGGGGCTTCCCGCCTATACTACAGCCCAAGGGAGTATGAGAAATCACTTTCGGTAAGTGCATTTTGTTCTACGCAAGTGAGGCTACGTTTTGACGTGTAGAACGTATCTCTCGGGTAAAATTTGCAGACACAAGGTGATTCCGAAAATTGTCTTCCACAACTAAAATTCAAAAAGTCTAAAATCGGTTTTTTTGGGACGGTTTTTCTACCTTATGTGCGACCGTTCTGAAACTTTTCTCATATTGTTGGTGCATTCGTTCTACACAATTTGCAAAGTGGCGGAGTAATGTGGCACCATTAGAACGGAAAATATCAAGTTAAATAAGTTCCAAAGCGGCGAAAAAATTGACCTAGCAAGCAATAAGTGTAATTTCCGTTCCACCCATTGCTTGCAGACCATTCAAAATTTTGATTGCAAACCAATCCTTGGGGTTTTGCCTTGTGGACAAGTTGTTCCAGAAAAATTTTTGGGTTTCCCGGGTGGCACTTCTGGTTTGGCTTGTACACCCCATTTTATGCAATAATGTAATTTCCGTGGACTGTAATTTCCGTGGACAAAATGAGGTTTTCGTTGCGTTTCACGTGATTTTGGCCTCGCAAGGGGCCTCAGCTCTAAAGTATGTCGATATTTTTCTGTTTTAAACCTCTCTTATGGAGGGAATGCCATCCTGGAGGGAAATGGGCAGGGGGAAATGGGAAGGCAAGCTGAGGAAAGTCGTGGCGTAGTTTAACACAACATCCATCAGGTTAAACCCGCCGCAAGTCACAAAATGGACCCAAACGAGCAGCGAGCCGACTTTTTGCAAGAGTCTAAGCTTTCGACTCCACTCATCAGATTGGTCAAACACTGTATTTTCTGGACAACCAAGCGGTTTTATGCTGCTTTGTTCGGCGTGGCCGGCATACTGCCTTGACAGTTGTGACTGCGAGTCAGTGAAACCGTTCAACGTTGATTATTCAGATCGGAAAGCTTAACCGAAAGCTTAATGTCTTGCGAAAAATAGGCTCGCTGTATTTTGGGATCTAGCTGACCATTTAAGACTTGCGGTGGACTTAACCTGACCGATATGTTAAGCAACATGACGTCTTTCCTAAGCTTGCCGTTCGAATGCTAAGACCCAGTTTATCGAATAAATTGCAGCAATCTGTTCCTCAAACTCAAAGAGAAATCTTTCCGAAAATATAGGTTAGTAAACGTGGGTGCCAGATATGCTTCCAGGAGGGCTAAATAGACCGCACCGCGAGCGGGCCGCTGTACACCTCGTCACATACTGGTCACACTACGAGTGGGACCTTGTAGCCGCACGAGGTTCTTCTCCGCCAGTATAACGTGGCACCCCTGTAAGGACGGCCGTGTCCCGTTTGGCAGTGCACGCGGGCATGTGTCGGGCCCGAAACGGCATACGATCAAATTGTGGTCTAGCCCGAAATTTTATTGTGAGGTACGCAACATGGAACCAGAATGCACAGATGTGGAGGGAGCTGCCTAAACTGCTAGGCGTTTGCGTTCGTATCGCACCTATTCTAAGGGCCCATTAAAATGTAATTTCCGTGGGCAGTTTCTGAGGCTGTGTAATTTCCGTGGACGGCAAAAAAATTAAAATTGCGATATTTCCTATATTATTGGGGTGATAGCTCGCCCCGATGAATCCATGATCCCTAGTGATGTTCTTAACAAGATAAATGCAAAAAAAACGGTTTCAATTGAACTTTTTTTCAAAAAGTTTCAGGGCCCAAAATTAACCATTTCGCGAGAACTGCTCACCTAGCCCCAAATCCAGTCGAAGAGGAATTTTCTGCTATTTCCAGTCGTATCTTGAAAAATTCTCCTACGCAAAGTTTTTCAACGTAAACTGATGTTCTGGGCATTTTTCACTTTTTTGGTTCATAATTGATAAACCGTGGCATTAGTAACATACTGGGACCATTGCAAAATCATAAGCTGTGTTTTCAACACAGCATGTCACTAAAATTTCAAGAAAATGGTCAAAATCCTGATATTTTAGTGTCTTTTTTTCTGATAGGCGGTGCCAAAATAAATTTGTTGGGTCTCATGTCTTGGTGATGCCACGCTTTATTGCATGTGTGCCAAAGAAGTGAAAAATGTCTAGAACATCAGTTTACGTTGAAATACTGTGCGTAGGAGAATTTTTTAAGATATTCCTAAAATAGGCTGAAAAAACCTCTTCGACTGGATTTGGAGGAAGGTATTGGGCTCTAAATTTCATGTTTGACTATTAACTATGTAGTACTACACATGTGCAACAAATGTTAACACTAGGGCTCAATTTGAAAAGTGCCATTTTTTCAGTAGAACCTCCCCTTAAAACGCACTGAGAGGGTTTCTAAGTAATATGGGGAAAAACTATACGTATTCGGTTTTTGGCGTTTTCTCAATTTTGAGTTCCAGCAAATTTTACGTCAAATTGAAAAAAAAGTGCGTGCCTCGAGGCACACTGTTTTAAAGTGGGTGCCTGCTTATGCATGCAGGCATACACTTTCAAACAGTGTGCCTGAAGGTATACAGTTTAAAGTGTGTGCCGCACTTTCGTTAGCAGAGCAGTGCAGTCTGGACGTACCTCAAGTGTAGCCGCATGCCATTCCAAATGCAGAGGAAGGTACGGGTCAAGAAGCTTCTCGCCGTACTCAAGATGCCTTAGGGTCGCTGGCACTGCGTCTCTCTCCCTCAGTTGGGCTACGGCTGGATCCGGCGGCAGAGCTGAATAGAAGCCGTCAATCTTGAAAGACTCCAACCCTGCAAGAAGGTGGAAGGAAAAACGCTGTTCATCCTCCATTCATATATTTTTGAAATAACAAAACAGCTAAGCTGTACTGCACTTGGTACTTTGGATCTCGTCGAAGATAACTGATGTGCAAGGGGAGGTCGAACATGGCGTCAAAGATGGAGGGCGTTGCCACCCCCTGATTTTACCGAAAACAAACTTTGTGAAAATCACGAAAAAAAACTTAGCAATTTACGGTGCTTTGCAGTGCCACGAGACTTGTCCACAAAATAATTTACAACCTTTTTTTTTTCTTAAAAAAAAAAAACTAAAAAAACTTAGAACTTTCCGTAAATTCCGAGTTCATGCAGTGCAACTGAATCAGTCCTACGTACCTTGAATGAGAGCAACCTGCTTCAGCAATGCACGCAGTCGAAGCTGTGAGGGACAGGGCTTCTTGGCATGAACCGACATAGAAATACGCTTCAAACTTCCAAGAGAGACCTGCCTGCAAATGGAAAGGGCATTCAGTATCGGCGCGGACGCATGGATACGTCAAGCACTGGGATTGCGGTAGTGTGTTTTAGTTCCAAGTTAACAATTTCGATTGTTGAGGGTTACAAAAAGTTGTTGACAAATTGAAAACTCATCTAGGAGGAAGATGATGCCATGAAATTAACCACTTGTGTGGCGCTCCTCCTCAAAGACCTACTATAATGTTAATGCTACGCTTTCCAAGCGGGAGTGAAAACACACTGCAAAGCCGGCGGGCAAACGTACCGCTGGCTTTGCAGTTAGCGCAGATGAATTAATTGCATGTTGGATGGACGAACATGGTTGCCGATGAAAATGGGCGAAAAGGGTTCCAAGCTATTAACGGCGTAAATTGGTTTCGTGCAATTTGGCAACAATGTCACTAAGATCCTTTAAAATCCTCTTAAGAGACTCGGTATTTATAAAGACTTCATAAATCCACGAACATTCATCAGATTCTGCATAAATTGACGAAAATACTTAAAAATGTCACTAAAATTATCCTACATACACAAATGAACTTACACTTCGAGAATAGACCACACTACAAACCTAACTGTCTACTAAGTACACACTTACAAATGCGTGCTTGCAAGTTTACAAACGCATGCTTAGCCAAGTACACACTTATAAATGCATGCTTGCAAGTACACACTTACAAACGCATGCTTGACGCATGGAGTTATACGGCGTCAAGCATGCGTTTGTAAGTGTGTACTTGCAAGCACGCATTTGTAAGTGTGTACTTAGTAGACAGTTAGGTTTGCAGTTCATTCTGGTCGTGGCCGAGTGATCAACAAGAAGAATGACAAAAGACAACTTTTTAGCACTTTTACTTTGAATATTTAAGACCCTTTGCTTGGTAGAAGTTAGTGAGAATATTTTATTGTAAGTACAACATATTTTCAGTGAATATATGCACTCTAAATGCCCTAAATGAGTCTTTTGTGATTCTTCTTGTTCTTCACTTGGCCACGACTAGAATGGTCTATTTACGAAACTTTTGCAAAATTTTCGCCAGTTTCGTAAATTTTCCATTAATTTTTTCTCAATTCATCCATTCTTCACAACACGGTAAAAACGGTTCTGGTTTTGCCAGGAAGTTCCTTGGAAATTGCCTATGTCTTTACCGTGGGCTTCCTGGGAAAACCAGGACAACATAACTAGGGGTACGCGCCGTTTTGTGTGGGCGCGTAGTGTGGCTGAGCGATGCGAATTTGTGCACTTCGGACTGCAGCTTGTGGGCTCATATTGAGTGAAATGTAGGTCTGGGGTATAAATGGGAGTGATTTTTGTTATCAGCACACAAAAACTGTTGGGATCAACGTCAAACTCGATTCCAAAATATTGGTCCAAAATTGGTCCAAATTCGGTAATGCGCGAGTCTGGGAAAAATTTGGAAGTCATTTTTGAGTTCAGCGCACCAAAAACTACAGGAAACAATAAAAAACTTTATTTGAAAATTTTGGTCCAAAATGACCTAATTTGGGATGAAAATATAAGTCTGGAGTCGAAATGGAGGTGATTTTCGTTATCAGCACACAAAAAACTGTTGGGATCAACATCAAACTCAATTCAAAATTTTTGGTCCAAATTTGGTCAAAAATTAGGTAAAGCGTGAGTCTGGGAAAAATTTGGAAGTTATTTTTGAGTTCAGCTCATCAAACACTGCAGGAAACAATATAAAACTCGACCTGAAAATTTTGGTCCGAAATGACCTAATTTGAGATGAAAATATAAGTCTGGGGTAGAAATGGAAGGGGTTTTCATAATCAGCACTCGAAAAACTCCAAGAATCAATATGAGATTCGATTGAAAAATATCGATATCAAATTGATCAATAATCGGTAAAGAATGGGTCTTGGTTAGTCTTCATGGATCACCCTTTGTCGTCACCAATACCCTAATGCCACACCAATGCGATTCCTTCAGTCGAGTAACATTCCATTGCCAGCATTGAATCACTTAATTAGCTACTCGTCTGCTTGACTCACTATTCGATACATCTTTTTCTTCAAACTAATGAATTCACAAATTTATTAGTTATATTTGAGAAGCCTTTTGTCATTCTTTCATTTAAAACCAGTGAAATAAACAATACAGAATGGAATATGTAATCATAGTTTTCATTAAGTGACTCAGTTTAGGGCAGGCTGATCTGAAGCATTTGACGGAGAACAAGTTGTGTCAAATTCAGTGAATCGTCTCATGAAGTCAAATGCAGAGGCCACTTGTTGCTCAATACGCCAACTTAATTTACCTTATTCATGCCTCGTGATAATTTATCTTTAGAGTAAAAGAATACAGAGTAGCATTAACATTGGGCTTACATTAAGAAAGCCAGCTTTTAAATCATTACCAATACTTGGTTCCAGCTGTTGGACACAAGCTTTGGTGAAGTTAAAGGAATCGTCCCATTAAAAGCAATTACCAAGTCACCCACCGCTCAAAACCAGAATCGTCTCATTGAACCCAATATCAGTTCAAAATCTGTTAGCACTAAATATATGGATTATTAATTGCACAAAATACATCTATTTATGGATTCTTTTAATCAATAGATGTAAGTACTAGAATATTTATGTTAGCTTGCAGCATTGCAATAGAGTGTCATTTCCCCGAGACAAACCAAGACAATTAACATGTCTTCTAATTTCAACAGAAGTTATTCATGCATTTACCTGATTTTATTTACTTTGAAATTTAAAAATTAGGATAGTATCAGAGAGAATAAAATCAGTAGATGCACACAAAGGCAAAGAAAACATTCTATTTACAATCCACAACTACACTGCACTGACCTGTTCTCCTGTGACGGGGGAGGGGGAAAAGGGGAACGAAACGCGTAAACCATTCTCACATTTAGTTTCTATATTTTCCTCTGTTGACACCCCGGAAGGGTTTCAATCATTCTAGAATGTTAAAAAACTATCTCAGTACCTATTTGAGAACCCCTTTGCTCTTTAGTTTGTTTATTTGCATAAGTGCCGTCCCGTCTTGCAGACGGCTTGCAAGCGCGGCAGCCGGTATGAGAAATTGGTCTGCCACACGCTGCTACCAACCTAAACACGCCAATTACCTAGTTCAAAATGATGTTTTGAATATTTCAAACGATGATAATTGTTAATCTAAGATAAACTCCCCCTGTAGGATGTTTAGGAGACATCAGGTGTGAAATTTGGATACTATTCGTTCAGTAGTTGCTGAGAAACGTGAGTGATTACATACAGACAGACAGACAGACGCACGACCAGTCACTTTTCGGAGCGCCCAAACACGGCAAGGGCTTCGCTATCGCTCAGCCAAAAAGCTTGGGACTTGAGAAACCAAATACCAACGTTCATATTTCTACACTGAGAATGGAAAAGTCATGATCGGGACTAAAATTTTAGGCGAGGAATTCGTTCTCACCCAAATTCGGATGAGGAGGGTTTCCTCGCCCAAATTTGGGTGATAATACCATACAGCCATACACGTAGCTAATACACCAAAAACTGTAATACACACTTTCTCGCCCAAATGAGAGTGAGGAAGCCTTTCTCGCCCTAACTCGGGTGATTAGGGATTACTTGGACGACCAAAATTAGGTATTGATCAAGACTCTTTCATTCTCAAAGTAACTTGCCTGGATAGCACAGTGGAGGCAAAGAGAGCGTCCACTGCTCTGAAGCTGATTTTGACTTCGGAAATGGCGCATCGTGTAGACGAAACCAGCAGGCCCCACTCGACAATGGTCTCCCTGAGGTCGCAGTACAACTCCAGGCTACGCAAGCAGGGAGCGACACGTAGGGCCGTGACAATCTCCCGTCGTCCAGAAGGTGGGGAACTGTTTATTACAAATTTAACTGAAGTTTGAAGATGTTCTAGGTTGGGTCACAAGCTTTTCTCCAGGTTGCGCTCGAGCTGCGAGTAACCTTCGAAAGAATGCGGCGTAGGGTCAGTTGGGGCAATTGTGGGACACGGGGTAAAAATGGGACAGCTGATTCTTAGTCAAGCATCGAGATTTTAGAACTTAAGCCGTAACACATGTTATTTTCTCAATAAAAACATCACATTTGGTATGTCATGCGTTCAAAAGTTTCAAATCTTGACTAAGAGTCAGCTGTCCCATTTATGCCCCTTAGAGTCAGCCGTATCATAATTATCCCAACTGACCCTAACGAATCCGGGTTCCTGGGTCCACTCGAGAAAAACATTTCCCTAGCATTGGTTTGGCTGTGCAGGGGCTCACCAAATGCCGTTTCCTTCACACTAAATGTTTGGGTAGAATTTTGCACGAACAACTTGCACGATTTTGAGTGCGTGGAATTTGCATAATATCATGCGTAAAGATGCACAAACTTATGCAAATTCACGCACAATTTTATGTACGACGGTACACAGGTATAAAATTATGCATCACCACGTACAGAATTGTACATAAACATTAAGTGTGTTGATAACTGCTGTCACGTACTGGAGCACTGAAACAAGACCACAAAGTTTTGGCTTCGTGGCTACGAAGGCACTATGGAATTGCTTCGCATAATGAATGAATGCTTCGAACTGTCAAAGATTTGGCTTTAATTGCTTCATCCCAGGTGACAGACTGAGATAGGTACACGCTAAATGTTGCTGCACAATTGTGGTGCTGCATGATTTTAGGCCTGTGTGACATTTAGCACAACATAAATAACATAAATTTAAGCAGTTCATTGTGCAAATTCCACCAATAATGGGATTCAGATTTAATTTACATACAAATTTTTTAAACTCTCCACCATTTTTTGGAAACACTGCAAAAGAATATCCACATTAAGCCCCCAGCACCTAAGGGACAAGTTCGGAAGTACGTTTTCACTTACTGCCCGTATGAAGACAGTTTCTTGTTTTTCCAAAGAAGCGGGTCCAAAGCCAGGCGCCTCCATCTGCGGCAAACAGTCCGGCATCCTAGAAGCTGTGCGGCACTCAAGAACTTGAAGACCTCCAGCAGCTCAAAATCGGATAAGTTGGCAATTTCCATCTGCAAAATATACACGCGATACGCAAATGAGATTAATTGAGACTTTGAGGCGTCAGGGCGCGGTCGAGGTTTCCATCAGGAGCCGCAGTCATCCGAACACACCTCTGTCGGACTAGCGTAAAGTAGTACGCAGGAACAAATTTACTAATTTCCGCAGGGACGTGGTCGAGGATTCATTTGTAGATTCATTAAGATTTCATGGTTCTCTGCTAACTCAACAATGTACTCAGAAAATTCTATTTAACATGCGCAGGATAGGGTACTTCGGAGTAAGTCTAGACCGGAAGTCAGCGCCAGAACGGGAGAAACAGAAGAGCGTCGCGCGGCCGTGCTGAGCGGTGGTGGGGGTCGAAATCGGCGGAGTGGGGGGCGGAGGCGGCGCGCGCATGCTACCCCCACTGCGCCGATTCCGGCCCCCACCACCGCTCAGCACGGCCGCGCGACGCTCATTTGTTTCTCCGGTTTTGTCGCTGACTTCCGGTCTAGGTTTCCTCCGAAGTACCCTATTACGGGAATTAGCTAGGATGAGCACACACCTTCGCTTCGCACGCTGGCAATGTAAACTGCTAACTGAAGGTTAGAACTCATTTGCATCCACGCTGAAGAAAGTGCATTGCTTGCACCGGTGACCCCTCAGATAGGTTCACGAAGATTCTCCGTAATTCCACTATATATGTGAAGGTTATTCCGAAATTCGGTACCTTCCCAATCCCCTTACTTGGAGAAAAATTCAAACCAGAAGTCAAGCGGCAAGAGTCTAGGAAGCATCTGCCTCATATCTACCGAGGAAAGGACGGCATAGAAAAATTTCTTCGTATTATGAAGGAATGCTGCATGTTACGAAGGACTTTCAATCATAATACGAAGCATTTCTGCGAAGATTTTACTATGTCTTAGTTTCCTCGGATTTTACAGCGACGCATCGGAAAGCTGGCGGTGCACGGATAAGCTAAGTGCTCTGCGTGAGTGCACACTGAAGTTTCCAGTGTGGAAATTGCAATATTGAACTTGGTGGTTGAGATTGCGGGCGTGAGCCAAACGCCCACCTTTATCCTTCACTCAAAAGAGTCTGCAAAGGCTTCGCTTCGTAACTACCACGAAAAAGAATGCATTGAATGAAATGCTTCACATGACGAAAGACTTCGCTTCGGAATAGAAAGCGGTTCTTCGTAGCACTTACGATGCCTTCGTTATCACCGAATTACGGAGCGATACTCACTGTGTTCTCGAAACTGCCGCAACCTCCCCTTGACAGGCATACGACGTTCTTTAGGTTCTCTTGATTGACAATGTACTTCAGTCTTGTTCCTCTCCGGGGTATCCTAGTTATTTCTTACAGTGAAGTCCCAGCTAAGCGGGAATGCGGATGTGGAGTTCACTTGGCTGCGAGAGCGGAAGTAGAGCAATGCCCTCAGCGCGAACTAAAAAAGCGGTAAGCGGATGCACTCGAAAAAGTCGTATCTCCTCCAAAAGCAATTCCGTCTGTTTCAAATACTTTTCGACACAGGACAGAACATAAGTACATATGTGGACAATTCTCCTTGTAACCGGGCTCGCCACCTACTCCATTTCTTCCCGGCTTTCAATTTTGTTCTTTTTGTTCTTCGATCGGCGAAAACTAGAATGCTCTATTTGCAGTGCGGAATCGTCCACCTCTCTGAAGTCTTTCAGCTAAGGGGGGTAACTGAAACTACTCGGCGCTTCCAATTTCAATATATATTGTTTATTCAATTTAACGCGTTCATTCAAGGCCATCAGTGGCAAGCACCTTGACCTGTCTTACAGAACACGGGACAGTTGAAAGACGTATAACCGCATAAATAGGATGCCAAGTTTGCATCGTTTTCTTAAAGGAACAGTTCGTTTTGATATTCTGCATGCGTGTTAGATTAATTACACATAGTAAGTAGGACTCTTTAACTGCTCAAATCAATGTTGGTTATGAATAGTGGACCTGGCTGAATCCTGTTTCCACGTCCATACGTCTCGGAAGGGGCTAATTTTGACCAACGAGATCCAAAAGGCTGTAATTTGTTTCAAGATGTTCCGTTGTTAATCGCGATCTCGCAATACAAATCTTGTTTTAAGGAGACGCGCTGGCCATTTGGTT
This sequence comes from Thrips palmi, assembly GCF_012932325.1. Classification (NCBI taxonomy): domain Eukaryota; kingdom Metazoa; phylum Arthropoda; class Insecta; order Thysanoptera; family Thripidae; genus Thrips; species Thrips palmi. The sequence continues at coordinate 444,571 of NW_023144621.1, read as the reverse complement.
CCTACCGAGACTTTTGGACCTGGCAAGGAACTAATGAACTGTTAAATTATTGATGGTGCAACTCTTCAAACCAACGTTTGCACTTTGTGCAACTTGCTCGAATCTACACTTAAATTGCGTGGAACTAAGAAGGTTCCTACGGCATCGGTTTCTAAAGCTAGAGTGATAAGAGCCCACCGGCTCGTTTCTTCTTATCTAGGAAGGTACATCATTTCTTTTTCTTTGAAGAACCGCTACCCGGCGGCCTGCCACGCCTCTTCCTCTTGGGACGGCCAGGTCCCCTTTTCAGTGGACCCTTGCAGTTGCCGCACAGTGCGCGCGAGGGCTCGGCACCCTCTTCGGAGTCGGGCGCAGGCTGCGCTGAGCGGTGGTCTTCGGCCATGCCTCGCGAAGATCTCGGGCGGTCTCGCTTGCGGCGAGCTTGCCGCCGGCGTCTTAGGCGAATCGCAAGAGGAACGTCGGAGTCCGAGGAGCGCCGTCCCTCCCTGTTCGAAACTGAAGGAACTTCTTCGACCGGATCTTCTTCGTCGTCAGAAAAAGGGCTCTTCAAGACAGGAAACTGAAACGCCTCGCACGAAAGGAGCTGCAAAGACTCTCCCATGCCTGCATCTAAAAAGAAGAAACAGAAGAAAAAGAAGAAGTTCACTACAAATCCAAAGGTCAGACTTCTCACCACTCCAGAGGGACATGAAGTCTCACCAAAATTCGGTCAACCAAAAAAGTCTTGCCATAAAATAGTCAGACACAAAAGTGCCGTCACAAAATGGCGAGACTTTTGTGTCTGGCCGCCCCCCAAAGGCCTACACTAATGCGCGGGGCGGTTACGGCCCAAAGGCCGTGGTCACACTGAGAATGAAAAAGTCATGATCAATACCCAATTTTGGGCGAGGTTTACTTTCTCGCCCAAATTTGGGCGAGGAATGTTTCCTCGCCCAATTTGGGTGGAGAAAGCTTCCTCACCCAATTTTGGGTGAGGAAGGGTGTATCAGCTCCCTATATAGCTCCATAGTATTATGACCCAAATTTGGGTGAGAAAACTTTCCTCACCCAAATTTGGGCGAGGATAATTTCCTCACCCAAATTTGGGTAGTAAAGAATTCCTCACCCAAAATTTTAGTCATGATCATGACTCTTTCATTCTCAGTGCAGGCAGAAGTCTAGCCATTTTGTGGCGAGACTTTTTTGTCGGACCAAATTTTGCCGAGACTTTCAGGTCTGACCAAAACTTGTCTCGCCATATACCTCATTTCTCGCCATACGACATATTTTGACGCAAAATCATTCCATCCAATTCGCAGAGTTAACTTATGACCAAGCACGGATTACATTACATAGATCGCGGGTTTGGATTTTCTTGGCGATTCGGAGAAGGGTGGGAAAAAGGGGGGAGGGGAATTCCTATTTCAGAAGAGAAACGAAAACAACTTGGCACCTCTACACACATTTTAAGACACGAAAATTTTCGGGAATTTGCAGGAGGAAAAAAAGTTATCTTGATTAAAGGTTCAACCACGCAATGAAAGTTTGTATTTTTTGTTTTGAAGGCAACTCACTACCCCAGCACTACCGAGTCTAAGTACAAGAATGAATTTGGATGTACGAAAGGGACACGCGAATTTTGCCTTCATCACCAATCCCGACCCTCACTGTCCTTTTTCCAGTTCAGGAATGATTTAATTTACGACCTACCCTTCAAGTCTGGATCTCCTTCAGAGTCGGCGTCGTATTCAGCACAGTCCCGGAGGAAACCTGCAAGAAATTTCAAATTAAGTCCACTATGTCCGCAACCTGCTTCATTTCATTCCCGCATCACCAACAAACGTGCAAACCAACGTGCAAACCAACATGCAAATCGAAATAGTCCTAATGGGTGCCACAGCCATGCAAAGAACAAGGTAAATCGGTGGAACAGGGTTTTGTTTTCTTTTTTGGAACAATATACAGGAAACCGACGACCACGCAATGTTTCGGAACAGATCATATCGTTACTGTTAAAAAGTTTTGAATTTTCATAGCAGTGTTGATGGTAATTTTTCGAACACGGATATAAATTTTACAAAAATCGCAAATTTCACAACATGGTAGCGTTGTTCTCTTAAGTTCAGAATAGCTTCAAATCTTTCTGTTTCTTAACCTACGGATTGTTTCGTAAACGCGCATGAATAGTTTAATAACCTGGGTTCTGCTAGGCTTGCAGCAGTTGGGTATGTACACCAATCGATACAATAAAGTGAGTTAAATTGCTTGCAATTGTTTTTTTTTTTTTTTTAGAAAAAGGGGAGGGGTATGCGTCAAATACCATACGATCGTTTTCGTGCGGATTGTGATGATTTGTCACCGTAAGTTACGCTTAAATTTGCACGTAATTATGGGACACGGTATAAATGGGACAGCTGATTCTCAGTCAAGATTTGACATTTTTGAACGCATGACATACCAAATGTGATAGTTTTACTTAAAAAAAAAAATATTCGCTACGGCAGAAGTGGTAAAATTTCGATTCTTCACTTGTAATCAGCTGTCCCATTTTTACCCCGTGTCCCATGATTACCCCAACTGACCCTATGATTCATGGTGCCATTTCAACGCATGTGACGCTGACCCTTAAAGGATCTGAGGGTGCAGAGCGCCACTCGCTCCGCGAGGGTCGGAGGCAGCGCTCAGCTCGACGCTGAAGGTTTCAACGAGTCGCAGAGTTGGTTCGCGGCTCTTTTCGAAAATTGTAAAATAAACTGGTAATTGGAGGAATTTCTCGGAAATAAATGAGATTGAAACCGAAATGTTTTCAAAATGTGTCAAAAGAACACTAGGTTCACTGAGAATGAAAGAATGTTGATGAATATCCAATTTAGGGTGAGTATAATTACATCACCCAAATTTGGGCGAGGAGGCTTTCCTGATCCAGATTTGGGTGATGCACAGTTAATTCAAATGGCGGAATCCGTAACGGTTCGGCACAGAAACCGCCAGTTAATGATTCTGAATTTGGTAGTCACAGAAACTGGCATGGGCTAACATAAACTGACAAAGGCTCCACAGAAACTGGGATGGGCTCACAGAAACTGCCAAGGGGTTGCGGTCTCGCTGACCAACCTAACCTCACTGTGTCTCTGGATGCTTTTGTTGTTTTGGACATGATTCACATATTTTGATGAGTGTGCATACTTTTTCTTGCTTTGACAAGTCTATAAATTAATATTTTCCTTACGCGGTACATCTACACTCTTTAATTCCAATAATATAACATCTCAAAGTCGCGAGGTGGAGGGAATCGCAGTTGACGATTACGGTGCAGTGTAGTCCGGATTCCGTCGCCTGTGCGCAGAATGGATTTGCCGTTGGCGGTTTTGGTGCAAAACCGCCCCGGTATTTACCTGTCGGTTTCTGCGATTTGGGGCTCTCAGACCACTACAGATTCTGCCATTTCAATTTACTGTGTGAAGGGTGTATTGTCTACCTCTACCTAAAAAGTATTATCAACCAAATATGAGTAAGGAAACTTTCCCCGTCGAAATTTGGGTGACAAAATGATCCTCTCCCGAATATGGATGACAGTATACGTCACCCGAAATGTTAGTCCTGACTATGCCTCTTAATTCGCAGTGTTATCTTCGGGACAGATAAAAGAAATTTATTCCAGAAACCATAATAGAACTAAGCCACCGAACATTCGGCTGCCACGATTGGTATTGTCGTAACATGAGCTAAGTCAGGTTTAGGCACGTGTCATGACAATATCAATAGGATACTTTCGTAGATCCCTGAACCGGAAGCACACAGACGCCATGTTGGCGGAAGTAGATCTAACCTTGACATGGGAAAGAGACGTTAGTAAAACGTATCGGCCACACTTGAACATAAACAGTCGTTTGATACTTGTTTGCAGTGCATATGTGTTACGCGATCAATTTTTGTACAGCTCTGTTATAGTTTTAGATCCGAAGAGAGGTTAGTTTTCGGCCAATTTGGCGTCTGCTGGCCTGCTTGCTTCCGGTTCAGGATCTACGAAAGTACCCTATATGGTCGTGGTGACGAATTCCGAAGTTCAGGCAAAGAGTCGTTGGCATCGGGAAAAAATGTTAAATCCAAAACCCGCACAACGGTAGACCCAAGAATTTTCCGTTTCAGCTAAAGTTACACTGTTCCGCGAGAGCACATCCCCTCGCATTAAACCTTTACTCGATTCTCCTTCAAACATAGAACAAATAGTAGAAATAAAAGGTAGGTGTACGCCAGACTATGTCTTGACATAACAGGCTTCGCGATGCTGCGCCAGTTTCGACAAAATCCACGCCTAACGTGTACACCTACCTTGGCCTGCGGCGCTAACCTGCCTTTGGCACGCTGCTTTGCCAGACAGACCAGAAATGGGCGTGATCCCTTGAAAAAATAGCATTTGGTCATCAGAACCTACATTAATGGGACTTAACTTTGGGTCGGGGGTCCGAATGGGTTCTATTTTCGTCATCAGGAGCCTCAACAACATAAGAAACGACACGAAACTTGACAAGAAGTTGAAAGTACCTAAAAAGTTGTCTTTTTTCTGCCGTTTGTAAAGTGTTTTTACACTAATATGACCGAATGGATTGAGATAGAAAGCTACATTTTGGTGTGTGGCGAGCTAAGAACATGCCTAATGGTCCTGCAAAATCTCAGCCAGATCGGCCGAGCCGTTCAGGAGGAGTAGTGCGCACACACACACACACACACTCATCATCATCAGCGCTGTTAGGCCTCAGCAGACCTCTAGCGTTCGAGTAAGCAACTACAACAAAAACAACAGACAGACAAAACTTTTCAACCGCACTGGAGTAACGGGCTTCGCTACAGCTCAGCCAATTAGAGCTTGACAGAACGCAAGGCGTGTTCAGCCACATTAGTTCCAACTGGAAAGGACGGTTCCGCGAGACCATATCCTCTCTCAACATGCCTTTGCTCGTCTCTTCTCCGGACCTGGAACAAAAAGTAGAAAATGTATCAGTTTGATGGTGTGCAAGTCATGTTCAGCCCTGCTTGTTGGCTGAGCGATAGCGAAGCCCGTTACTCCAGTGCGGTTAAAAAACTTTTCGTGTCTGCGTGCGTGTGTGTGCACGCACTACTCCTCCTGAACGGCTCGGCTGATCTGGCTGAGATTTTACAGGGTCATTAGGTATGTCCTTGGCTCGTCACACACCAAAATTCAGCTTTCTGTCTCGTTTGGTCATTTTAGCCAAAAAACACTTAAAACACGGCAGGAAAAAGACAACTTTTTGCAAGTTTCATGTCGTTTTCTATGGTTTTGAGGCTGCTGATGACGAAAATAGAACCCATTCGGACCCGCAACCCAAAGTTTAGTCCCATTAGTGTAGATTCTGATGACTAAATGCTATATTTTGAGGGGATCACGCGCATTTCTACGGTCTGTCTAGCAAAGCAGCCTGCCGAAGGCAGGCTAGCGCCGTAGGCTCAGGTAGGAGTATACGCCAGCGTGGGTTGTCAAAACTGGCGCAGTATCGCGAAGCCTGTTACAAGACACGGTCTGGCGTGAACCTACCTTGTACAATAATGACCAATGATAGCGTTGACACCATCTTGGTTAAGAGCACTGCGAACTTTGGGCATGGTTTGCCCCTTGGTCATTGATGGTTTGATGGTTTGGAGTTCCCTCGCTTCGGCAGTGAATAGGGTAAACTATACAGTTATCGGCAGGGGTACAGTTATCGTCATCTCGGCGAATAATTGGGTCTTGCTCTGCAAGTACGCGTCCGTTAGTGATGCGGCCAATGCAGGTCGCTAGAGACACCTTTTGAGCATGCAGGACCGAGACAGCATCGCGTTTGGTTGAGTATATCAGCCAACAGAGCCACGTTTCTTGTCAAGTGCAGAAAGAGGTCGCGGCCAAACCAGGTGCTTGAGGCCCGCTCCTTTCCACAGTCTTCGTCCAGTCGACGGTGCAGCAACATGTTCCGCAGCCTTCTCGTTGTCTGCGCCCTTGTGGCGGCCGCTTATGCTGCCGTAAGTGAACACACGTAGTTACATTGCAGTTTCTTGTGCGTAAGCTTTGCACAAAATTGTTCATGCGATTAAAGAGGCATGATCATTACCCAATTTTGGGCGAGATATACTGTATCACCCAAATTTGGGTGAGGATGGGTTCCTCGCTCAAAGTTGGGTGAGGAAGGGTGTTTCAGCTACCTACATGGGTCCATAGTATTATGATGACCCAAATTTCGGTGGCGGGAAATTTGCTCTGCAAACTCAAGTGTGTGCCAGGCATGCACTTCTTGGTGCATGCCTGCAGGCACACACTTGAGTTTGCAGAGTGGGCGAGGAAACCTTCCGCACCCAAATTTGGGTAATAATTGGGTAATAAAGAATTCCTCGCCCAAAATTTTAGTCATGACCATGACTTTCATTCTCAACTACTGTGCAAACGCAAGTCTGTTTATGTTTGCCTTTGCCAGAAAATGTTTGCCCCTGTGCACACTGTTCATAGGTGTGTGCTTGCAGGCACCTTGCTTTAAATTGGGTGCTTGCCGGCAGGCACACACTATAGTCCAGCGTGCCAGACGGAGACCGCCTGGGTCCTGGGCACACAGTTAGAAAGTGCATTCATTTTAAAGTAGGTGCCATGCACACACACACACACTTGCGTTTGCAGAGGAATTACGAAGGTGTGCGACTGTGCGTTGTTGCGCACGAATTGATGCGTTTCACGCGAATGCTCAATTCTGTCCAGATAGCCAAAAAAGTACGCAGTCATTTCTTCTCCATAATATGCCATAATTCCCTTTTCGAATTATTCCAGTGAATCCGACACTCTAAAAACCTTGCGAAGAGTGTGTTCGCATTACAAACCATTTGGTTTGCAGCTTGCGAAGAGTTTGGCTTGATTGTATTACGAACTGATAGTCCGCAATTTTGCGAACAACGTGTTTGCAAAGGGTTCGCAATACAAACAGGTTGTTCGCAAATTGCGAAGCACTTGTTCGCAAGTTGCGAACTACTGATTTGCAATACGGATGTGTTCTTTGCATTGCGAACAAGTCAGGTTCTTCGCAAGCTTACAAACACATCGGTTCGCAAGGTTTTAAGAGTGGATGTTAAACTTATTTTCTTTTACCTGGACGCAGGACAACTATGCTTTCAACCAAATCGACGAGTTAGTCGCTCGCATCAAAGTCTGCCTGAAGCCTGTGCCCGAGCGTGGCTTCAGCTATCCCGCTACGGATTGCATGTACAAAGCCCGGGACAATTTGAGGAGCGTCTACTCGAAGGAGTCTCAGGCTGATTTCATCGCCTCGTGCCTGGCGAACTACAGGGACCCCGTCAAGGCCGACATCGTGGCCACCGCCAAGCAGTGCCTCACCGAGTCCCTGGCCAAGCCCGTCAAGCCTGCGCTCAAGAAGGTGAGATTCCATTGGTATAAGTCGTTTGTCATTCTGCAAAGGGACAGTATTATCAGTGTGCTGGGTCAGTACACTGCTGAAAGAAAAAACACAACCACCCTGCAGTAATTCCTGGAAAATTCTCATCTAAAATAATTGTACTTTCAAAGTACGCCAATTGTTTGAAGTACAATTCGTGGCGTGCCGAAAGCAGTCCAGTCCAAGCATCGTTGTACTTTGTAGGGTCAGGGCGCACTGCAAACCTAACTGTCTACTAAGTACACACTTACAAATGCATGCTTGCAAGTACACACTTACCAACGCATGCTTGGCCAAGTACACACTTACAAACGCATGCTTGATGCCCTATAACTCCATGCGTCAAGCATGCGCTTGTAAGTGTGTACTTAGTTGACAGATAGGTTTGTAGTGCGGGGAAGAACTGGACAGGTAAGAACTGGACACCCCATATTTTACTTCAAATACCGTATGCACAGGCATAACAACTATCAAAAGTAGTTCCGTTGCATCAGCGGTTCATTACAAGACAGTTTTTAAGCCTATGCATACGGCACTTGAAGCAAAATGTGGTTTCTCCCCCTGTTCTTCCCCTGTCCAGTTTTTCCCCGCACTGACCCTACAGTTTATTATTTTCACCATTTCTTGAAATTTATAAGGATCATTTTAAGAAAAGGTAACTCAGCTAGATAATTTTTCGATATAAAAATATGTAGAAGATAAACAATTTTTGCAGCAATATGTGTTCTGAATAGCACAATGACTACCAGGAAGTTTGTTGATGACTCGAAATGTTGCTTGAATTCTCTCTTTTCTCTTTTTTTGATGCATTCTTCTCGTGGTGAGCCGAACTGCAGAGTTGTTAAAGTCGCCTGCTAGTACTTTTCACGCTACACCCCAATAAGGTGGTCAAGATTTCCGAACTGTTCCAGCTAAATAGATAACAGGATTTCTTAAAATTTTGTGGAGACAAACTGCATATAGAGAACATTTGTCCTGATCGAAATATGACCTCGATACAAGATAATTGTTCGTTAATCGCCAAAATGCCCTGGCGGTCTTAGTTTCTCTTGGGATTTGGTTTTTCAGGTTCAGTTTGTAGTTTCTATCTGAATGCGTTTAGTTTTCATGACGTTTTTGCGAAAACGACGTTTCTAGAGTGATGTTTCCGTGCCCTGCAGGCGACCTACTCCTCGCGGCAGCGAGAGGAGATCGGCAGCCGCATCAAGGCGTGCCAGGCCGGCATCGTCGACACCAACACCTTCAGCCCCGCCGCCGACTGCCGCAACAACGCGCTCATCGAGGCCCAGAACGGATACCCCAAGGAGTCCCTGGTCGACTTCATCGTGCCTTGCCTCACCGGCAAGAACATCGACGCTGCGCTCGTCGCCCAGGCGCAGGCGTGCATCGTCGCCTCCCTGGCCAAGCCTCTCCGCACCCGATAACTCATGGCACCAACGTGATGAAATCTGTCTTCAGAGGGCAGCAGTTACTGAGAATAAAAGAGTCTCCACCCTCTAAATATTATTGTACTTTTATTGACTGAGTGATAACAAAGTACGTCACTCGGGTGGGGAAGAGGACCAGCTTCCTGTCACTCGCTCTCTCTCCCTCCCTCGTTTTAACGCCAGGCGTGGATTGCCGGAACTGGCGCAGCATTGCGAAGCCTGTTACGACAAGCCACTGTCTGGCCTACACCTACCTTGTAGTGAGACCTAACTGTCAGTGTTGAATTTGAAAACTGTAGGTTTGCAACACTGGTGTCGAACGTATGAGTGACAGCCATGACAGGTGGCAGACAGTGACTGAGATGGGCGGGCTAATGTCAGAGTTCACCTTCCGAACACTTCGAATTCTTTGATTTTACTTAGGCTTTGCTTCAGACTGGGTAAAAGTGGTTGCGCGTTGATGCGAGGAGAGTAGTCGTGAAGTAGTACATTGAATAAAGATTTATCTACATACCCGACACATATTTGCAAGGTTAAGAGGCCCAGCACCCGGCGTGTCCAATACCAACTTTGCGATCAGAAACTGTAAAATATAACCTGAGAATGGCTTGATGTTATTGTACGCGAGGGCTCAGTAAGCCAAGCGTCACTGGGCTTGAACCAGGTCGAAAAAATTTAGGACCTCTCTTGGTGTCCCATGTTTTCAAGTGGGTATGTTGGCGAGGTTACTGACGCCCTACCTGAGGGGTATTCAGGCAACCCGCACGACACTTGCACAGCGCCATTCCCTAAGCTCAATAGACACTCCTAGTAGAGCCTGAAGTGAGGAATATGAAAATGAACAGACCGGAAACAGTACAAGAAATCGGCCTTTTCGGGGGTTTTGGCAGGTTTAAATCAGATTTCATCATAAAACTAAGCTTTCTTGAATTTTTAGATTAAGAATACACTGGTGAAACAAAGGCATAAAAATTATGCCCTGTAAGGGCGTAAACGATTTACGCCCTTAAAGGGCATAAATCGTTAATGCCTTTGGGAAGGGCATTAAAATTTTGCTTGAAATTCCTATACCATTTACGCCCTTCCCAAGGGCATAAAACTATTTATGCCCTTGGAAGGGCGCACTGTAAAAATTATGTTGTGAATTTACAACGGAATATTTTACGAAGGTTTTTGGGAATGTCCAAAAGTGCACTGTAAATGTTTCTTTCCTACAGGAACTTTTGTAAATCAACGGAAGTTCGTCGTTAATTTACGAAGGTTCTTAGTAAATTTACGAAGAAAAATCGTAAATGTACAGAATCTGTTGTAAATTTACGAAGGGCTTCGTAAATTTATGACGGGCTTCGTTAATCTACGACGGGTCTTCGTAAATCTACGGCGGACCTTCGTACACTACAAATCCAAAGGTCAGACTTTACGCCTCTGGAGAGGCGAGACAAAAAGTCTCGCCACATTTTGGCGATACTTTCATGTCTCGCCACAATATGGTCAGATTCAAATGTCTCGCCAATTTATGGCGAGACTTTTTTGTCTCGCCAAAATATGACCCAAAATTATTGAATAGGGTAGGCAATGCATGGATTCATGGCAAAATAGATAAACTACTGCATTATTCACAAAATTCATAAGAAAACATTTCTGATCACCACTGATAGTTGTTTGACCCACTGGGGACTCTCAAGAGTAACGCTGTTTGTTTCGCTCATAAACCAAGAGGTGCGTCTTCACATAACAGGGCCGCTCACATTCAGTTTCATTGAAATCAGATTGTACTCACAATAATCACAGTAGCACTGTGGCTATGAAGAAATTTGCAGGCAGGTTGAGAGTTGATTCATCCAATAAAGATTGTGTACAAACATGTAGCTGTGAGTACTGTACAACTTGGTCCAGAGCACAGATGGTGTGACTGTTGATGAACTAAACATTTTGACAATTATCCTTTTCCACACGCAGTTTGACAATAGCTCGAACGATAAAAAGACATCTTCGCGAACAGATAACCCAGTTGGCAACAGTCGTCATCGCTCCAAACTAGAAAAAACTTAATTTATTGATGCAAAGTCGGGAGGAAAACATGATAACCAGCGGCCATTTCCTCAGGTTACTTTTGTTTACGAGATGTGAGGATGTGACTGCGAATACTGGTTTGGTCATGCGTATAATTTTCCCAACCCGAATCTGAATCAAAATCGTCACGCCCAAAAATGCCCATAACCTCTTCTGTCAAAAACAAAAACATAGCCTCTAAAATGGCTGCCAGCCTCTGAGCGATTGTTTGACTTGCAACGATATAATTTAGTTTTTCCTAGTTTCGAGCAATGACGACTGTTCCCAACTGGGTTATCTGTTTGCGAAGATGTTTTTTTAATCGTTCGAGCTATTGTCAAACTGCGTGTGAAAAAGGAGAACTGTCAAAATGTTAAGTTCATCAACAGTCTGCACCATCTGTTCTCTGGGCTAAGTTGTACAGTACTCAAAGCTACATGTTTGTAGACAATCTTTATTGGATGAATCAACTCTAACCTGCCTGCAAATTTCTTCATAGCCACAGTGCTACTGTGATTATTGTGAGTACAATCTGATTTCAATGAAACTGAATGTGAGCGGCCCTGTTATGTGAAGACGCACCTCTTGGTTTATGAGCGAAACAAACAGCGTTACTCTTGAGAGTCCCCAGTGGGTCAAACAACTATCAGTGGTGATCAGAAATGATTTCTCGTGAATTTTGTGAATAATGCAGTAGTTTTTGTATTTTGCTATGAATCCATGCATTGCCTACCCTATTTAAATAATTTTGGGGCCCTATTTGGCGAGACAAAAAGTCTCGCCATAAATTGGCGAGACATTTGAATCTGACCATATTGTGGCGAGACATGAAAGTATCGCCAAAAAGTGGCGAGACTTTTTTTCTCGCCACATTTTGGCGTAATGTCTTTCCATTCAGTTTGCAGTGTAAATAAACGAAGGAACTGTTGGAAATTTTTTTGCCGAAGGATCCGTCGTTGATTCCAGACGTATAATTACGAAGGTTCTTTGTATATTGACGAAGGTTCTTTGTTTATTAACGAAGGTTCCCTGTAAATTTACGAAGGATCTTTGTAGATTTACGAAGGTGCTTCGTAAATTTCCATTAAGATTGTAAAATCGACAGAGATCGTTCAAAAAATTAACGAAGGTTTTAGTGAATATACGAAGAGCTTCGTAAATTAACGAAGGAACCGTTGGCAATTTTTTTGCCGAAGGATCCGTCGTTTATTCCGGACATTAATTTTTACAGTGCGTAACGGAGTATTTATGCCCTCAAGGGCGTAATTTTTATGCCTTTGTTTTACCAGTGTAGACACCCATCATCAAAAAATGAGCGTTCTTTGGCAGCTGTTTCCGGTTCATTTTCTTCTTTTTGTTCTCACTTCTGGCCCTGCTAGAAGTTGGATTTGAAAAATGCAAACATTTGATAAATATGCTCTTTACTTAGGGTAATTGTTTAAAATAAACAGGAGAAAGAATTGGGAAGCGACTGCTTTTGCAACAAGGACGTTAGTTTGAAAGAGAAAGGTCAAGAATCAATAATCCTTTGCAACGGAGACAATGCAGTCCAAATTAAAAATTCATCTGGGTATCAGCGACGGGTTGGTTTCACATTTGTTCTTTCGGCGTATACGCCTGATCCTCGTGATTCCTGTTAAGTCCCCGTTACAAAAGTGACTTGTATATGTCATAGTTGGTTGAAAGACTGTTGAAGACAGTAAAATTATCTCTCTATGAAATATTCACTAGTCTTTCTGTTCGCTAATGCTTTAAGAGTCCGTTGCTGTTACCCTCGGAGCAGGCGCAGACGACGAGGAGTCCGTGACTGCAGGGTCTGAAGTCGCTGTAGAACCAGTTTCTGTCGGTTTCAGCTCCACCACTGCAAGAAAGTCCGGGTTGAACGTAAACGACCTCTTTTCCACGGCTATCGCGCCTGACGTGGCAACGCTGCCGCCTCGCAGCTGCAGCAGAAGCGAGCTGCAGGCGCCGTGTGCGTTTCAGTTCTTTAAATATTTATTCGATTCATCTAAAAATATTTTATACAAGATCGTGAAGGGAGGCCTTAGGGACGGTTTGGTGTAACTGTCACTCCGATTGCTGATGACATATGAGAGATACTGTAAGTCATGTAAACGCAACGGCAAACGAAGCCCAGCGTGGCCTGCGGCAGTACTCTACGCTCTTTTACTCAACCTACCCCTCGAATAAGGCCAGTAATCAGAGTGACAGTTCCACAAAACCGTTCATAGACATTTTCGAGATATCGGATGACGAATGAAGCCCTCAATGTGCAATAACACTCTCATTCCAGGAACGTGACAAAATGTCACGTTCGTTTGAGCATTGAGTCACATTCGTGTGGATGTGAATCAGCCAAAAATCACATTCAACGAATGTGACACAATGCTCAAACGAACGTGACACTTTGTCACGTTCGTGTCGACGTGATGTCACGTTCCTGGAATGAGAGTGAAGTTCCAGTCCTAATGGCAAGGAATAGTCTTAATCATACACGCTCAGACCTATATGGACTTTCTTCTCTCTTGCTTGGCGGCAGGACCTGTCGAGGAGGTGTCGCGGGACTAGCAGTACTCGCGGGAGTGCCACTCACCTCGCGGAAGTATCCGAGGAATCCCGCCACCCTCCCAAAGACAGCCGTGAGATCCACTGTAACGGGGGCCACCATGACAGCCTCTTGAGACCCGCGGCAACCCCTCCCAAAAGACATTTGCAAGGTCCGCCGCACCCCAACGAGACTCGAAGCAGCCCTTCTAGACCCGCGACACCCCCACGTGAGGTCCTGCGACCCAGTGGCAGCGGGTGCGTACCTCGCAGGCGCGAAGGCCAATTCCAAAACACCAATCATCTCCGTACCTAGACGTTTGCGCCCACTGGTTCATTGGTAGAAAAGAAAATGATCGCCTTGGGGTGCCCAAACTACCTACAAGTTATTGACACATTGAGAAAACTCACCCTGTAGTTGTCAATAGAGCATATAGAAATTGAAAAGTACATTGCAAATGACATTAAGTCCGGTTTAATGGACTATAAACATTATACAACGAACAAAATAGTGAATAGCCAAAGAGAAAATAGTACATATGATCCAGGAAGCGGAAGAAGGGAATAACTTGACTTATCCCCAAATTGAGTTTGTATTTTAATATTGTGCCTTAGAATGGTTTCCATCACTACACCAAATTATTTGACTGAATTCCAAGCAGTTTAGGAGAAAATCCACATGGAAAAAGGGTATAACTCAACTTAACCCCTTTTACGATCTAAATTTCATTGGAAAATAGAGATAACTCAACGGAAGTCCACATGAGTCCGTTTGACAAATTGGCAAAAGGATATAACTCAACTTGTATTTTTATGAATCTCGTGTAAAAAGAATCAACTCAACTTAGCCCCCCCTTAATTTTAAATTTCAATTTGGAAAAAAGAGCTAAGTCCAAAAAATACACCAGAGTAACATACACTTTATGCAGACTATTGTTCCACTTGACTTGTCTCCAAATTCCTCTTTGTTTAGGAAATATAAGGTGAGCTGACTCTGTTTTCCATTTCAACGGAAAGCGATAAGTCGCAGAAATCCTCTACGGAGTGACCTTACACTTTTTATTTTTTTTTCCAAAATTTTACTAATGCTTTTTGAAATTATTAACATGTGCAACATTCATTTGTTTTGTTTTAGTTTTCCCTCCTAACAGTTTTTGGTTTCTCCTGGAAAATGGCCAAAATTGAGTTATCCCCTTCTTCCGCTTCCTGGATCATATTACGTTTGCACAAAAACCTTTATGGCAAAAGATAAAAAGGTCAATACGAGTCTGAGAGTGTATCATAAGTTGCGTTGGATCCTCCGCAACACGACCTCAGTCCAAAGAATCTGTCCCTTTAAAAAAAAAAACAAGGAACTGAACGCCATATTGCATGTGACGAAGTTCAAGTTCAGGCACCTAAAACTGTTCGGGTAAAAACCGATGCTACGAACCTTAACACGCAACCGCCACGGTATTAAGCACTAAAACCCACGAGGACGATGTAGAAAACGAGCAACCGGACTTCTTCTGACCCGACACAAGATTGGAACAAACGAAAGCGGAGATGACACTTACCGTTGAACTGCACATCCATGTCACTTATCCAGTATTCTGGCCGCACCTTGAGTGTCATGGCGAGAACCTCGGAGTTGCTAGAATAGGTGAGCACGTTTTTGCCCATTTCCAAGAAAACGGATATCGAGAGGTCAGGCCGGCCTTCCAGCCATAGAAATAGAAACGGATCGGTGGACCGTGAAGATAATGGATCTGGTGGAAGATGAATTGACCCGGCGTTACTCAGACACCTTCACTGTGGAAATTTGAGTCGTCACTTGATGACAATTTCAAGGCTAATTTTCCTTACAACACTGTCATCAAAAAAATCAATGACATTGTTGTCACGTCCATGCAATAAGTATTAGGAGCTTTGATGGAAATGTCATCAATTTGTGATGAGATTGTCATGATATGAGAGTGATGAAAATGCCATCCGCGTTTTTGTCATAAAATGACAACAAATTTTCACAGTGTTGCACAGAACACGGAACAGGTGCTGTTCAGGTTCAATTTTATTATTATCTTTTATTGTTGTTGTTTTATTTTTACTGTTGAGAGATTCTATGAACCAATAAACATGTTTTTCAAAACAAAACAAAAAAAAAAAGCTTATTCTTGAGACGGTTAAATTGGTTTTTGTTTCAGCGGAAATGCATAGAGTTGCGGCAAATCAATATGAAAAATAATGGTATGACTAAACCTTTACTTGGGCACAAAATTTCAACGGAAAAAGGAGATGAGTCAACTTAATTCCACATGACTCCGTCGATGAAATTCATGAAAGGGTTTGGCTCTTCTTATTTTTTTTGAATAGTTCTTAACGTTAATACGTAAAACGTGTTAAAACATGTTTAAGTGTAAAACTTATATTTAACCTCCTCGTGCACTGCGAATCGGATGGCAAGTTTGCCTGCCACATAATTGGCAAGCTATTCATTACCCAAAAATAGTACCCTTTGACCTGAAATCTTCATCAGCTGGCCAATACTAGACGCCTGGAATGCCAAGCTTTGATGAGCGGTGGAGTATTTCAGGGCCAGGCTTGCGAATTTTCGGGATTCAAAACGGCTTGCCAGTTTGTGGCAAGTGAACTCGCCACCGCCCTTGCAGAACGGAGTGCGACTAGTGTAAATTCTAACTCTAACTCGTTGGGGATACCCAAGTTGACATGACTCCGTAGTGCATTTTAACGTAAGGATTTGATGCAGTGAAACCTTCCTCCGCTTCGGGATCAATTAAACCAAACCTATTTTAAAACGGTAGGGGCCAAAGATGTAATTCATGTGTAACTTACCCCGAACCAAGCGCCGTTCCATCACAAAGGTGTATTCACCTTCTGTCAGTTCCTGGCAGTCATCTGGAACTCCCTGCGGACACATTACACTCAAGACGTATTTCAGTTGACCAAGGAAAAGCGTTGGTTACACTTTCGTTCACGCTCGTATGGGAATCATACATAGATGAGCTTATTCACATCCAAACGAATGTGACAATGCTCAAAGGAACGTGAAATTTTGACACACTCGTTTCAACGTGATGTCACGTTTCTGAAATGAGAGCGAAAGCGTTGATTATAGCCCAATTGTCTCTCAGGGTCTCTCGAAAGTATGACGTGAAACATTTAATCTTAAAGCTTCATGACAAGCCAGTGTAAGCGTCAACTTGACACACTAACAGAACGAAAAACCTTAAATTTTGAGACAGATTTTCACTTTAGCCACCATAAGGAGTTTAACAGTGTCAAACCTCCAACCTCCAGTGGCGAATCCCAAGGCGGTTTTCAAATGGGGCCAAGTAGAACTTTTCGCCTAAATACAGGGGCAGAGTTCGCCCTGTTGTCTACCTTGCAGGCCATTGCTATTAACGACTCGACTGCAATTGATCTTCGGCTATCTAAAAAGCGCTAGGGAGA
The DNA here is from genome assembly GCF_012932325.1 of Thrips palmi. Taxonomy (NCBI): domain Eukaryota; kingdom Metazoa; phylum Arthropoda; class Insecta; order Thysanoptera; family Thripidae; genus Thrips; species Thrips palmi. The sequence goes on along the minus strand of NW_023144621.1, from coordinate 427,692 downwards.
AGCAAAAACTCCTTTGCCCCTCCCCTGTACCCGCACTCGCCAACGTCAAGGACGTTCAACACTTTTAAGTCTTGAATTCACGAGTGAGTGAACAGATTCACTCACACTGCAATTCAGCGAATATGGCGCCACATTTGTCAAAATGAGAACTTTGCAGGGTGATGATTCTACTTACACTCTTCCAGCCGTTGCAGCCGCCTCCACGGATGTTGCAGCCGTGGGCGGAGGAGAACCCCAGCGCGCCGCCAGGGCTGAGGCATCCCAAGTCGACCCGGACGCAGATCCACTGATAGCAGGCGAGGATGACGGGGGCGCCGTGTGCTTCCAGCAGGCGCACCGTGGCCGCCACAGTGTAGCCCACTGGCAGCGGGACCGCAGGGACTGCAAGCCCGGGTCCAGGAATTTTCTAAGAAGGGGGTAATGAGGCGATTTTTGCCTGCCTAAAGTTAAGGGGTTAAGGGGCAAGCGAAGACGTGCTTGTTGCCTACTCGTTGAAAAAACGGTTTCTGGTTTTTACAGGAACTCCCTGGAAATCGCGTCGAGATGAATAGGCCTATGCCCGTTCGACGCCATACTGCCCCTCATGCGTGCGTTTTGGGGAAATTTCCCCACCCCCGGTACTACATAGACCGCCTGCAAGGTACAAGGTGAGAACGGTATCTGGTTTTTCCAGGAAGCCTATATGGTAAAGCCCTTTACCTATTGATGCTGTGGGCCAAGTTGTTTGCACTGGTGAAACGAAGGCATTAATATTATGCCCTTTAAGGGCGTAAACGATTTACGCCCTTAAAGGGCATAACTCAGTAATGCCTTTGGGAGGGGCATTAAAATTTTGCTTTAAATTCTTATACCATCAACGCCCTTCCCAAGGGCATGAAACGATTTATGCCCTTGGGAAGGGCGTAAAAGAGTTTTCATGTCGTTGTTCTACCACTGTAGCGTACCTGTTTCGCACACCTCTGCGATCTCATCGCTTCCGTCGCCGCAGTCGTTGTAGCCGTCACACTTATTCTTGGAAAGGACGCACCTACCATTGGTGCATTGCATATCACTCTTTCCACACGTGACACCTGCACAAAGCAATGATTCCTCAGATGGTAACTGTGACCTCCAGTTTTCCTGGAACAGAGGACAGAGGCGTCATGTGACGACTGGGGTTCCCTTTAACTCTGAAACTAGACGATTGCATGGGGAAATCCTGCAGGACTCGTCATCTGGGGAACCTCTGCACTGAAAAAAAGTTTTCGAGACTTTAAGACAAATTTCGCAACGAATAATCTTATTTCGCAAGGGTCTAGGACAACTCGTCCCTACCGACTCGTACCCAGCACAATACGTCCCGGCGTTATCCGGTCCCAACCCAAGTGGTCCCCGTCCTAAATCGTCATAATACGAGCCTCTCGTGAAACACTTAAGACGAATTGTACGTAAAATTCTTCCAAAAATACTCAAAACAAGCCACAATGGTGTGAATTTTTTTCGTAAAATAACTAGTTATTCTTCGCTACATTTGTCGTAAAATAACGACTTTGTACAGGGAAAATGTCTGTCATGGAAAACTCATACCCATAATGACGAAATATTTCGTAAATGGTATTTTCTGGGTGGTCCGCCTACACTTTCTTTTCCCGGGACGTGACATCACGTTGAAACGAATGTGACAAAACGCCAGGTTCCTTATTGCGTCACATTCGAGGGGTACCTCACTTCGTCTAGTCAGTGTACACCCCTGACTCCAGTCACTGCCTTGTTTCAGTCTAGTCACTGAAAAAGTCGGCAAAACCACGTAAATTTGTCCCAATTTTAGTATTTTTGCAACGCATTTCGTGATATTTTCAGTCTAGTCAAAGTGGAAATTTAGTATAGTCACCAGTCAGTGTACACCTGTTTTCGAAGTGAGGTACCCCTCGGTCACATTCGTTTGGATGTGAATAATGAACTTATTCCCTTTCAAACGAATGTTACACAACGTTGAAAAGAGCTTGACACTTTGTCACATTCGTTTCAACGTGTTGACACGTCCCTGGAATGACATTGTACCGCGAAGGTCTGGAAATGAAACAAAAACCCTCCCCCCAACTGGGACAGTGTACAATCTAAATGTTGTACAGAGAAGATTCTCCATATTATGGTGAAAATATTCCATATTATGGTGGTGCAGCTGACTTCGTAACATACCATTGAGAATTCACTGTACCTTAAGGGAGTATGGGGCGATTTGTAACAGATTTTGGAATTCTCTATACAAAATTAAGAACATTCTGCATATCGGTGTCAAACTTGTGCCAGTTGAGCAGTCTGGCCCTTCATCTAGACTGTGCAGCTCCATTGGATCAATCTTGAGTCCGTAATCTTCGAAATCTAAGACGCTTTCCAAACCCTTGCATGCTGTTACGAATCGCCCCAGCATGGGGTCCCTTGAAAAAAAAATTAATTACTCCTTAATTAAATCCAAATTTTTTCTGAGTAAGAATTAATATAGGTTGAACTTGGCTTAATTTTCCTGAGTATGTATTTCCATATTAGACTGAGTATGATCCATATTAAGTTCAGCAATAAGAGCTCACCAGGCCCTTGAAAAGGTTCTGATACAAGGTCAGTATGTGCGCTGAGGCTTGGTGTTCCATGTGGTTGTAGGTGCATGCCTCAAATGCATTAGAGTAAATGCTTTTG
>NW_023144621.1:280250-424519 GCF_012932325.1 Thrips palmi | reverse complement strand
CCCTAAAAACCTTGACGACTTGGCGTGGAATGACCCTTTAAGACAAATTTCGCAACGAATAATCTTATTTCGCAAGGGTCTAGGGCAACTCGTCCCTACCGACTCGTACCCAGCACAATACGTCCCGGCGTTATCCGGTCCCAACCCAAGTGGTCCCCGTCCTAAATCGTCAAAATACGAGCCTCTCGTGAAACACTTAAGACGAATTGTACGTAAAATTCTTCCAAAAATACTCAAAACAAGCCACAATGGTGTGAATTTTTTTTGTAAAATAACTAGTTATTCTTCGCTACATTTGTCGTAAAATAACGACTTTGTACAGGGAAAATGTCTGTCATGGAAAACTCATACCCATAATGACGAAATATTTCGTAAATGGTATTTACTGGGTGGTCCGCCTACACTTTCTTTCCAGGGACGTGACATCACGTTGAAACGAATGTGACAAAACGCCACGTTTCTTAATTGCGTCACATTCGTTTGGATGTGAATAATGAACTTATTTCCTTTCAAACGAATGTGACACAACGTTGAAAAGAGCTTGACACTTTGTCACATTCGTTTCAACGTGTTGACACGTCCCTGGAATGACATTGTACCGCGAAGGTCTGGAAATGAAACAAAAACCCTCCCCCCAACTGGGACAGTGTACAATCTAAATGTTGTACAGAGAAGATTCTCCATATTATGGTGAAAATATTCCATATTATGGTGGTGCAGCTGACTTCGTAACATACCATTGAGAATTCACTGTACCATACTACAGATATTTTGACGAATTTCGTTGGTATTATGGAGAAAATCTCCACCATAATATGTTGGTGCAGCCTTTCACCGTAACACTGTAAATGTCTCACGGTGAAAGGCTGCATTAACATATTATGGTGGAGATTTTCTCCATAAAACCAACAAAATTCGTCGAAATATCTATAAGGTACAGTGAATTCTCAATGGTATGTTACGAGGTCAGCTGCACCACCATAATATGGAACATTTTCACCATAATATGGAGAATCTTCACTGTGGAACATTTAGAGTGAAGACATTAACAGTGTATTGATATGACTTACCTGTGAATTGCACAGGCATGTCGAAAACACGATTGTAGGGTAGCACCTCGAGCACGGTCTCTCTTTCCTTTGGAGCGTTCAGCATGTAGACGAGCTCGGGAAACTCCGCCCGCCACAAGGCCACCTCCAACGGCCGTCGCTCCACCACCAACGCCAACTCACCGTCGGGGATGATGTTAAGGTCCACCGGATAGAACTGGGTCGGGTCGTGCAGCACCAAAGAAAGTCACGATCACACGCCAATAACATCTCTACGAATACTCTACAAACTTCAGTGTCTCCATAGAATGCTTCAGGTTGAAGGTTGAAGCATGCATGCAAGTGCACTCCACTCGGAGCCAACTTGGCATGTAACTTACACCCCAGGCACATCACCCTGGAGAGCCTCCAGGCTACCCGCAAGTAGACTGTTCATAGCCTTTAACAGTTAAGAGCATGCTCTGCTTTACACATGTCAAGCATGCTCCAGCGTGGGGTGGATCTAAACGGATGTGACAGCTCGTATGAACGTACGTGTCACGTGACACGTTGTCTCAGTCGTTTCGACGGGATGTCACACAGTAAAAACTACGAAGAATCGCTTCGTAACACGAAAAAATGCAGGCATTGTAAAATCTACGAAGAAATGCTTCGTATTATGAAGCAAAATCCTTCGTAATACGAAGCAACTCTACCATGCCTTCATTTTCTTCGTAGTTATGAAGCAAACCCTTCGAAGCCTTTTAAGAGTGCACGTTCAGGGATCCTTAAGTTACCTCAAAAGGGCATCAACGTTATCGTACGAGTTACATTTCCACCCCCTAACTTCTCAATTCATTCTAAAAGGATTAGTTATTATTCTTGTGTCTCGAATTTGTGTGGAAATACTTTTGGAAGTCCTTCCAAAAGTCTGTGCCCTTCACTTCAGCGAGCATTGTCATATATTTTGTTATGAACGCAGTGCTCTTTAAATGTTAAGTTAAGTCAAGGATTCCTGATCACGTTCCTGAGACAATTGCGTGAACTTACTCACTTGAAAATATTTCTCGCACGCCGCAAGCGCCGTGCAATTCCCGCAACCGCTGACTGCCGTGTAACAGAGAAAGCCCGTCTGGTTGGCGCCCCAGACGGTGAAAGTGCTGCACGTGCTGCCTCGAACGTTCACCACCAAGTACAGTTGGGTGTTGTACTGCACGGTGACCGTGATGAGCTGGCCGACGTCCAGAGGCACCGAGGGGGCTGCGTGCGAGCAGCAAGGGGCAGTTTGAATTTCAGTGTACAAAGTTATACTGCCAATCCAAGTGTGAGACAGTCTCACACTATTTAGTGCGAGACACTGTGTCTCACGCTTACAACCGTGAGCCACGTTTGTCTCACGCTTCCAAGTGTGAGGCACCGTTTGTCCCACACTTGCTGTCTGTAGTTTTCTTTGGTTCAATGCCACAGGACCCACGCTTGCAAGTGTACACTGCAAGAAAAAGTGTGAATAGTACAACAAATGTACAACAAAAACTGTACAATAAAAGTACAACAGGGATTGTAGAAAGTACAACGAGAATTGTACAAACCACAACGACGCCTGCTCTGCCCATCACTCGTCATGCCGGTTTCATTGTACTTTGTACAACAATTGTTGTACTTCGAAAGTACAATAAAAACCTGATAAAAAATTTGCCAGAAATTTGTGTACTCTTGTTGTGGTTATTTCCTGCAGTGTAAGACAAACGGTGTCTCACACTTGGAAGCGTGAGACAAACGTGGCTCACGCTTGGAAGCGTGAGACAAACGTGGCTCACGCTTGGAAGCGTGAGACACAGTGTCTCGCACTAAATAGTGTGAGACTGTCTCACACTTGGATTGGTAGTGTACTAGCCAGGGGAAGGCCTTCGGCCTCGCAGCTGAGCTGGATTTTGCTGGAAATGGAAATGCATTTTCATCAGTAGTAAATTAAGAAGTGTTTATTTTGAAAATTATTATTGACCTCGGACTATTGACCTCGGACTATGTATACATATATAGGTGTAAGATTAAGTTGAATGATAAGATACCTATGGTAAACTAAAGGTATCCGGGGGGGGGCGGACAATACGAACGTTTAAATTCCCCAACAGGGTGCTTCGCTTCGCTCAGCAATGAATTTGACATTAGTTCCGTGTGAACTTTCTTTGAATTTTGACTAATTAATTTTTAAGGCATTTGACCCAAATTTAAGATTGTCGAAGAATTTCGGTGCATTAATCTTTTAGGGTTGTTTCCCCTAGGCGAGCCGAGTGTGCCTCGCCAGTGATAACACTTCAATAGAAAGATTTGAACCATTCAACTATAGTAACGTACAGATCAAAAGATCGGACAAGTCAGGTCAAAAATGCAAGTTTTTACAGTTGGCACTGTCTTGTGTTTTTGTTCTTCCGAGCCAGAACTCCTTTGCAGTGCCCCATCTAGTCAGCGTTCCTTACTTCTCGAGCATTCGTCCTCCAGCTCGTCGCTGCCGTCGCCGCAATTTTCGATGCCGTCGCATTTCTCCCAATGCCAAAAGCACTTGCCGGAAGCACACTGGCCTTCTCCACCGCCACAGGGGACAGCTGCACACAAGCAACGGAATTTTACACTCCTACACTTAAAAGTTTGTACAAAGAACAACTTTTTATTCCGAAGATTTTTTTTTGTTCTACAAGGAAACACGATGCAGTTGCATTATAAAACTCTTCTCTAGTCTAGTATAAAAGAAATTGTCTTCATGTTTTCTGGTGGGTTTTGTCACGTCTTCGTACTGAACTTGTGTCGTAAAATGTTTTGTAATGCAAATGAGACAGCTAAAGATAATTGTTTTGTAGTACAACTGCACCGTGTTTTCTAATAGTACAGAAGAAACTATTGTAATACAAGACTCGGCCAGATTTCAGTAACACTCTTATTACGGAAACGTGAAATAACGTTGAAATGAATGTAACAAAATCTCGCAAAATGTCACGTTCTTTCGAGCATTGAGTCACATTCGTTTGAATGTGACTAAGCTAATTTATGGCTGATTCATATCCAAACGAGTGTGACACAATACTCAAAGGAACGTGACATTTTGTCACTTTTGTTTAAATGTGATGTCACGTTCCTGGAAGAGAGTGAATGTAAAGAAACATCCTTAGTCCGTCCTTTTGAGTGTACGTACACGTACGAAGTGCGACGAAATTAGATTGAACCGACTACACCACTCAACAAATCGAAGAGCATACATTGTATGCTTCAACTGGAGCATGCCTGCAAGCACGCACTTATTAGTGCATACATGCCATGTACACGCTAACTGAAGCATGCATCTAGTGCATAAGGGATAGGGAGTTGCCTGCATCAGAAAGCGTGTACATGGCATGTATGCACTAGCAAGTGCATGCTTGGCAGGCACGCGATAGCTAGAGCTAGAGTGTGCTTGCAGGCGTGCTCCAGTGTGGCCGTGCCCGTGTTACGTGACCTTTTTTTTTTTTTGGGGGGGGGGGGTCTGGCCAAATGCTGCGCCCTATCTTAAATACTTAGCTTAGAGGTAACTTAGGTTAGCTTATCCAGGTTACGAGGAGGGGGGAGGGGGTCAAAAAGTGGCCTTAAATCGGTCACGTAATATGGGCGATTTGTAGAGCACCATGTCCTGACTCACAGTTGAAGGCCACGGCCATGTCGGTGGTCCAGTAGTGCGGTCGGACGCCGAGCGACACGATGCCCTCGTTGGTGCTCACTGTCGCGGGGATGCCCGTGTAGCCCTGCCGCGACACCGTCAGGTACGAAGTGGTGAGCATCGCCACGAACATGTAGTCGCCCGAGGAGAAAGCCTGCCAGTTTTCCGGCTCTATCTGCACCACAAATGCGACAGTAGGGTACCGTGAAATGGAGTACACTGAAAAGTGTGTACTGAGTACACACATAGGGCATTTAAGTGAGTACTGACTACACACAGATTTTCAGTGTAGTTTCGAACACTCTTTTGGTTAAGAAAAATGTGAGCGTTAGCGCGATACCATAACGTGGGTCTCATTTCAGCGTATCAAACACACTCTGCCTCTGACATTTTCTCATTAGCGGACGTATTCCAGTAATCAACCATAATACTTAAAATTTTCTTCATAAATACTGAAAAATTTCTTTGCAATTTATTTAGAAAAGGAAAGAAAACTACGTACGTACTAGGGTTGCTGATGTGATGAGACAGTCAATAAAAGGCTGAGAGTGTATCGCGATACACACTAAACTCTTGTGGCCGTTTTTAATGTATAATTGTACGTGCACGGAAACGTGCGTAAAGGTGCGTATAATATTATGCATCACTGAACATCTTATGCAGGGAGAGCACCAAATGTACACAATGATGCATAGTGTTATTCACACCTTACGTGCGTCTGTGCAAGCATAAGTATGCAGAAAAAAAAACGAAGTATAAGGGGGCAGTCTCCTCCCTGGACCCTTTTTAAGGGGGTTTTCCCTCCTCTTTTGATGGCGATGATTTTTTTAAAATATACCTCTTAGAGACAAACGGTAAACACAAAATGAAAGAACAGAATTTTTACAACATTTTCAAAAAAAAATATTTTAGTTTGTCTTAAGTTGAAAGGGAGTTATAGGTAATGCAACAAAAGCCTGCAAAACATACAAAATTTCACTGCGCGATATTTTTCTTCGGAAGTTCTTAACTTTTTGGCGATCGGTTTGCGGCGTTTTGAAGATAAAAAAAAATGGCCTTTACTTTAACCTACAATCATCCCTATAGCCCAAGGAAAACCATTATTAAAACCATTCCGAAGTTTGTAGACATATTTGGATACGTTGATAAAACACGTTTTCCTTGGGCTATAGGGATGATTGTAGGTTAAAGTAAAGACCATTTTTTTATCTTCAAAACGCCGCAAACCGATCGCCAAAAAGTTAAGAACTTCCGGAGAAAAATGTCGCGCAGTGAAATTTTGTATGTTTTGCCGGCTTTTGTTGCATTACCTATAACTCCCTTACAACTAAAGACAAACCAAAATATTTTGTTTTGAAAATGTTGTAAAAATTCCGTTCTTTCACTTGGTTTTTACCGTTTGTCTCTAAGAGGTATATTTGAAAAATAATCGCTATCAAAAGAGGGGGAAAAACCCTCCTAAAAAAGGGTACAGGGACGAGACTGTCCCCTTAAAATGTTCACAATCAATTAGTGTGTAACTTTCATTCATAGGGTTTCCAACCCTGGTACGCACCTCATTGTCCGGTATGCATGAGGAGCGCCCCTGCGGGCAGTACAAGTGCGACGAGAAGTACAAGTCTCCGGCCGTGTTGGCACCGTACACCTCGATCGACGCGCACGTCAACCCGCACAGGTGGAACTCGGGGTAGCCGTGCTCCGTCACGTTGATGTTGATGGCCACCGTCACGTACTTGCCGACGGCGAGGGGCGTGGACGGCACTGCGGAACGGGGGATTCAATCAACGTTTCACAGTGGGCCAGAAGACCGGTGGAGGCGGCCGAAATTCTAGACGCCTTTTGAGCTCCAGAGTCGCCAAATGGGACTGGAATCGAATGTTTGACCCCACCAAGGGATTGCTTTCTGAACGAGCCGCTTATTGGTGGAAGGAATCACACGCTCGGTTCGAGTCCTGCCAAGCTACTGCACATGGCTAAAACCTACGGTGAACAGTCAGTTAATTCTTTTGCCATTATTCTCCAAACACAAAACCCAATATTTTCCATAGCCTCTTATCAATCTTTTTCGTGGGGATCACTAAAAGAAGTCTACGATGTGTTTGCTATGTAGTTACGAAGGAATTAAGAGTAATGTGTTATGTCTTCGTGTTATACAGAAATGCTTCGTATAACAAAGGAGTTTGCTTCATGATACACTCAGCACGTTACTGACTTTTTTTTTCATTAATTACGAATCCATACAAGCAACAATAATACTTTGTAATTACTAAGTATCACTAAATTTCTTTGTAAAATTATGTATAAAATCAAATTGTAAGATCGTTATTTTATATTTCCTAAGTAGTTCCTTAAAAAAGGAAAAGTACGTATTATGGTTGCACAAGTTACTTGCATAAGTACTCACAAAAAGAGCAAAAAGTCAGTAGACTTGTTTCTGTGCTGACAGCATTCTCCCCACACGCCCTCTGTGGACTGTGACCCCTAAGGAGCAGATTGCAATGCTACGGAAAATGTTAGGTTCTGGCACGAAAAATTATCGCAAGTCGTATACAGATTTCTTCTTATGCTTAGGGTCAGGGCGGGGAAGAACTGGACGTTTTGCAATCTTTCTCGATTTTGACTCTAATTGACTATCTTTAGCCAATGTATCCGTTGGGTCTGTTGATCGAGCCTCAAAGAAAGACATTTCAACCCTCAGCGAGTGCGTTTGCGGCTTCATTCAGTAATAAATGAGAAAAAACAATGTGCGATTCTTCCCCGTCGAAACGGGGAAAAATCAAACACCTAAGGGGAAAAATCGGACATAGGCTTTAATTTAACAAAAACCTATGAAAGTAGGTCAGAAATCTCTTGGGAACGATATTTGGGGGTAACACTTGCGATACCCACTGAAGCAGGCGCACGAGTATTCCTAGGTAGACAGAAATCATCGTAGCATTGTTAGGGGGTCCGTGGCGGCACGTCTTTGAGGTTAAATGACCAAAATGTATGAAATCGTCAACAGCCGTGTTTGTTTTCCCACTAAATGTTGGGAAATGCTAAAATTCACTTGTTACGACCACTTCGGTGGGATGTTAGGGCAATTCGTCGATTATTATAGAAAAAAGAGGTGTTCGATTTTTCCCCGCACCAGTGTACGGTTTTTCCCCGTTTCGTATTTAACCCTTCATATGTAATCCAGCTGAAAATCTGCTAAAACATTTGAACGTATCTTGGGCTCCACACTTCCAACTTTCGTTTACAATAAAAATATTCGTCACAGTAGGCTCGGAAAGTCGTTAAAAAGAGATATTGCGGGCACCAACTTTGAAAGTTTATAAGGTGTTTTAAACGAGACCTCGTTTAAAGGTGACTTTGAGTACTTTCCGGTACAAGTAGGCTAAATTCCTCTTAAACGCAATCTAGCAGATCATCAATAAGCAATACTGAATACTTTGCACGTCCCAAAACAGGCAAATTTGTGGCGAAAGTGCGGTGTGCGTTTCTTCCCCAACTTGCAGGTGTCCGGTTTTTCCCCGCCCTGACCCTATGAACCATTTTACATTTGAATGGCACATTTCCGATCAAGGAAAAAAGTTTCTTACTCACTGTGGTCGCACACCTCCGAGTCTTCGTCGCTGCCGTCGGCACAGTCGGCTTGGCCGTCGCAGCGCTGCCCCGCGTTGACGCAAAGCCCGTTCGCGCAGCGCCAGTCTCTGACCCCGCACTGCACCACTGCAAAGATCGGCGCAAGAGGGGCGTTCATCACACCAGAGTGTAAAATCACAAGGTGATAAAACAGAGGCATAGAAACTGTTGCCGCACAGGTCGTTAACGATTTACGCCCCCTCAGTTCCGCGCATGCCTGGCTTTGTACTGATAATCAAACTGAGGTAGGGTCAGTTGGGGTGATTATGGGACACGGGGCAAAAATGGGGCAGCTGATTCTTAGTCAAGATTTGAAATATTTGAACGCATGACATACCAAACGTGATGTTTTTATTGAGAAAATAACATTTGTTAGGGCACAAGTTCTAAAATCTCGATTATTGACTAAGAATCAGCTGTCAGCTGTCCCATTTTTAACCTGTGTCCCACAATAAACCTAACTGACCCTACTTCGAAAACTGTACAAACAAAGTACCGTCAACACTGGTAGCCAAGGAATGTGACATCACATTCGTTTGAACGTGAAAACGGCGATGTTAGTTTGAAAGTGACAAACCGAGAAAATTCATACTCAAACGAATGAGACACACCGCACCGCTCTGTCACATTACTTCGGGTGTGACACGAAAAGAGCAGGCAAACTGTCACATTAAAACGAATGTGACACATGGTACCCATTGGCATACATCGTGTCACATCCAAACGAATGTGACACCCGTATGCTGTCACGTTCGTTTGAATGTGACATGCCCGAATTGTCACATTCAATTGAACGTGACACGCCATAACCTGACTCTTATGGCGTGTCCGGGGCGTGTCACGTTCGTTTGAATGTGACAATTAGGGCATGTCACATTCAAACGAACGTGACAGCACATGGGTGTCACATTCGTTTGGATGTGACACGATGTATGTCAATGGGTACCATGTGTCACATTCGTTTTAATGTGACAATTTGCCTGCTGATTTCTTGTCACACCCGAAGTAATGTGACAAAGCGGTGCGGCGTGTCGGCGTGTCACATTCGTTTGAGTATGAATTTTCTCTGTTTGTCACGTTCAATCTGACATCGTAGTTTTCACGTTCAAACGAATGTGATGTCACATTCGTTGGCTACCAGTGAAGTCCCCTAAAGTGGGACGATTTTTACGGAAAATCGTCTGTTATTCACAGAATAACGATGACACCGAAAATCGCCGGGGATTTAAGAATCCTCATGTCAAAACACGTCTTTCACCGAAAACAAAAAAAAATTTCAGCCCATGGGGCTCCAGTAGGAGCAGCAAGAACCGTGTCCCAATTTAGGAGCCAAAGTCTCCTAAAGTGGGACTAAGTCCCCTAAAGTGGGACACGTTCATTCTTTTTCGACCTAAAACTGCAGTAGCAAAAAATTTCTTAAAATGTATTATGTTCTAAATTTAATTTGGAGCAAGATTGGTTCTGAAGTCTTTTTCGATATCTCGACTGGTTAAGCAGATATGAGCCTCTTCAATCAATAAGATTTTCCTTAGATATTTTTAAATTAGAAACCACCGTAACGCCGAAACCAATTGGAATACGGCGAAAACCAATAAAACAAAATGGCCTTAAAATTTCATTTCTGACCAAAAACATTTGATGAAATTTTTTGCTCAGGTCGTATTTTATAAGTTTCGAAATGCACGGCAACAATTAGAGGTTGAAATTTTGAAATTTTAAAACCGTTCGCCCTGCAACTTTTTTCTAAAACATTATTTGTTCAAAAAGTATTTTTACGCAAGGTTTGTTTTATGGTCGATAACGATATCTTTGTCGGTTAAGCCAAGAGGAAGCATTTGCTTTCAAACATTAACTGAATTTTGTGCTGGCTTAAAGCGTACCGAACCGTACTTGCGCGACTGCCTGGGCCTCCAATCCGACCTGGCAACCTAATATAGGCCAGACGGTGTTTGTAGGACGCTGGAGGTGAATGTAACGCCTCTGAATCGGTCAAAACCTTAAAAAAACGAAGAAAATTCATGTGTCCCACTTTGCAGCCCCTTAGAAGATTGCTTCCCACCGTAAAACGAAGCATCGGAAACAAATTTTCTAAAGTGCATCTTGTAGATAAAAGAACGCGCTACAACATGTCTGAAGTCTAGAATGGTCCGAGCATCAACGGCTCGAAGCCCCGAATCCGCGCTAGACGTCTGAAAAAACTTCTCTTTTTTTCTGCATCAAATTCCAGTTTTCAAGATTTTTTCGGGGAGGGGGTATGAGCGGGAACAAGACACTCTCTGCGGATATGGTCTCGGAGGGGTCCTACCGTCTCAAAAACATTTTTTACTTCGCAAAATATCCACGCGTTGGCCGTTTACAGCCTAAAATAGGGAAAATAGTCAAAATGTCCCACTTTAGGGTTCGTGTCCACATTTAGGGGACTTGACGGTACAACGGTAACGGGGATTGTAGAAAGTACGTCGAGAATGGTATAAAATACAACGAGGCTGCACTGGACTAGACAGTGCCTTGGAATCAGTACTCGATTTCAAGGGAATCCCTTGGTTTTGATTAAATTCCCTTGGATTTGAGAAAATCCGTTTGAATAGACACTTCTAGCAGAGCCTGAAGTGAAGAACAAGAAGAACAACATAGACTGGAAACAGTACAAGAAATCGGCCTTTTTCGGGGGTTTTGGCAGGTTTAAATCAAATAATATTATAAAATTAAGCTTCTTTGAATTTTTGGATTGAGAATAAACATTCGACAGCAAGAAATAAGCGTAATATGGCAACTGTTTCCGGCTTATGTTCTTCTTCTTGCTCTTCACTCCAGGCCCTGCTAGAAGTGTCTTTTCCAAAGAGATGTTTTTACCGTGTGTAGAGAGTTTTGCTCCAAAAAAACTTCGGAGCTAACTTCTTACGGTGTGCACCTACGTGGTGCCGTCGTGGTGGTTGTGTCCGGCAAGGGCGCGTTTGGCGTGTTGGTTCTGGGGCTTGGCGTCGCCGTGGTGGGTTCGGTCGTTGTTTCGTCCGAGGCGAAAGAGTTTGGGTCCGACTGCGAAGCTAGGAGCGATCCCACTGCAGCCAGCAGCGCCACCGCCGCCACGGCAGTCACTCCTATCGACCAACGCACGGGGGCTCCTGTCAATGCAAACACTGCTGAAACTTATGCGTCGCTGTATACCAGAGAGAAGAAAGCGTCAAATTACGCTTGATGACGTCACGCTTGAAATGAAGCCTATAAATTTCCCCATGCATTTACAACAGTCACCTCTGGTAGGTGGCACAGTACTCGGGAGGCACCATAGTCAGCTATCTAGAGGCCCGGCAGGTACCTAGACTTTAGTAGGGTTACCGTAGGCCGGGGTAATATGAGACAATTTCGGGGTAATATGAGACGCATGATTTTTATCGTTAGAATTATAATGCTCGTGGCATTTGATGACTTATCCCTGTCAAACTTCACGGTGAAAAATGGGACCAACAAAGAGTAATTAATTTTTTACAGCAGTGGCTCTCTTTGTGGCCGAATAGCGAGCTCAGAGTGAATCTTACGCAAACCAAACTCCGTCTCATATTACCCCGAAATTGTCTCATATTACCCCGGCTTACGGTAATTGGGGTAATTATGGGACACGGGGTAAAAATGGGACAGCTGTTTCGTGGTCAAGATTTGATATTTTATAACTCATGCCATTCCAAAACCGATGCTTTAATTGTGAAAATAACACTTGGTGTGGTATGAGTGATAAACTGTCAAATCTGACTAAGAAACAGCTGCCGCATTTTTACCACGTGTCCCATAATTACCCCAACTGCACTGAAAAACCAAACGTGGTGTAGACCACACCACTGGTGTGGTCAAATGGGTGCCATTTTGACCGCATCAGTTGGTGTGGTCTAGACCACGTTTGGACACATTTGGTGTGGTCTAGACCACGTTTGGCCACGTTTGGTGTGGTCTTTCGCACCAAACGTGGCCTAGACCACACCAACTGATGCGGTCAAAATGGCACCCATTTGACCACACCAGTTGGTTTGGTCTAGACCAGGGATGATACCCAAACCGAAACGATACCAGGGCCGTTACGACAACAGTTTGCACATATGACTGAAACTCAAAAAGTGTTGCGCCTGGAACCAAGGGAAGAGCTTTTCCTTGTTGATCAAGGCGTACCGGAGTTTTGTTCCCATATGGGCCAAGTCCAAATTCCGCTTCCCTGAGTTTTAACAGTTTTGTTTAACGACTTTCCGAGCCTACTGTGACGAATATTTTTATTGTAAACGAAAGTTGGAAGTGTGGAGCCCAAGATACGTTCAAATGTTTTAGCAGATTTTCACGTTTGGTTTTTCAGTGTGACCATAATAAACGTACTTCGCACGTACTTCTGAGTGTACTAGACAGCCACGAAACCTCTTCGACGGGTGGTTCCTTGACGCTGGCAACCTCTTCCTGCAGCCGTTGCGCTATGGGTGCGCCGATGGCTTGGCGCACGGTCTCGATGGCGGTCGGGTTCGCGGAAAGCTGGTCGGGGCCCCCGAGCATCAGCGTCACTTCCACATTGCCATTGAAGATGTTCCTGGCGCCGATGTGGACGTCGGTGGAGTCTGTCACCGTCACATCGCCCACGATTGCCTGCAACGAGGGTGTCCGTCAAAGTCTCTCGTGCCGGCCACACGACCAAAGTTAACTGTCTACTTAGTACACTCTTGTGCAAATGCATGCTTCGGGCCGTATAACTACATGCTACGAATAAGCGTTTTTAAGTCAGTACTTGGCCGACTATGTTATAACTCCAAGTTACGCAAATGCAGCCTCAGATTCTTATGATGAAAGGGCCATCATAACTTACGTTGAAATAAGAACATACGTACTACAATGAAATTCATGCGTAATACGATGAAATCATGCGTACCTTATGAAGACACCATGCGTAATACGATTAAATCATGCATACCTTACGCTGAAATCTATGCATATTACGTATGTGCAAATTTATGCGTACCTTACGATGAAAAACCATCGTAATACGTATAAAAACGATCATAAGATGTTGAGAGTGTGCATTTGTAAGTATGTACTTTGTAGGGAGTAATTTCTCTCTAAGACGCCGGTTAAGGGAGACGTCAGGAGGAAGGATAAACTATAGCAAGTTAGAAAATTTGTGCAAAAATACGACACCGTATCTGAAAGGGGCGGTTCCGGTGAAAATCTAATCATTTTTTCTTCAAAACAAGTCCTACTGTAAAAATGTAAATATTGGTAGATATACAAAATCTTTACCCACGGATGATTGAAATTTCAGATATTAAGGCACATATTGCCATCCTTTGAACACTGCCAAGCCAGTGGTAAGTTAACTTGCCTCAAATTTGGCAAGCCGTTTTGAATGCCAAAATTTGGCAAGCTATGGTCAGAAATATCCTCACAAGCTTGCCAATTTGGCAAGCTGGGGGGTATTTCCAGGCTAAGCTTGCCAAATTTTGGCATGCTGGGGAGTATTTCCAGGCCAAGCTTGCCAATTTTTGGCATTCAAAACGGTTTGCCAAAGTTGTGGCAAGGAAACTTACCACCGGCTTTGCAGTGAACCCAGTCAAACAATAACTTTTGTCTATTTTGGCTATATCTTTAAAATGCATCTTGCGCACACTATTGTAACGGAGACGGTTGGTCTCCAGTTATCAATTGTCCCTCCACACGCGCCATTTGAGAACAGCGATCCCTGGTGTCACTTTACCGTTTGGCCTTGTGCAGAAACAACGACACTGTTCGATACTGCGGTACTGCCCGAAAAAGCTTCGGACAGGTCATCCCAGTCCTCGGCAAACGAGACCACATCCGTGCAGGAAGTTCGGGGCAGGGACTCAACGAAACCAGGATTCTCCATCTGCTGGCACGTGACAAGAAAACAGTTGTCTTCAGAATTCCGTAACAGCTACGCACTTCAAGGACATATCAGGCCCATAGTCCGTGCCCTCTAAATCCTTTTCTTTGCACAGCAAGAGTACACAGTAGAATCAGTTGGACCGGAATCGACCGGAATGCTACTAATAGAAGAGGAACTACGGCAAGAAAAAACAGATAAGCAAAGAAAGCCGGTAACTGAACCTCACTAACGGTTCCGAGTGTGTCAGTTCAAGACCTTCACTCTTTCAAAAGGAGTTTTGCCAGTATCAAGGGGGGGCTCTGGTGACAAAATTGCCGAAATTGCCAAAAACAGTAT
This sequence comes from Thrips palmi, assembly GCF_012932325.1. Lineage (NCBI taxonomy): Eukaryota > Metazoa > Arthropoda > Insecta > Thysanoptera > Thripidae > Thrips > Thrips palmi. The sequence continues at coordinate 409,974 of NW_023144621.1, read as the reverse complement.
TTCCAAAGTTAGAATAAAAATGTGCATAGAAGGTTGAACGCCTTCAAGCTCAGTGGGTAGTTTCTTTATCATTTGAACAGGCAGGTTTGTAGTGAAGGTTTGGCCCCCCACCTGGTCCTCCGTGGCTGCATGGAAACATTCCGTTAGAGACTTACTTTAATGTTCGCAACATCTCTCTCTAATAGCCACAGGCATCACTTCGACACAATCTGCCCTTTACCCCTTATCGGGCTCCGTGAACAGCCCAATATTTCTGTCTACCGATAGCGCAGCTTTTAACGTGACTGCGGATAGGAGACTGCCTACACTGCAAATTGAATTGTGCAAATTTCACTGAGCTGCAACGTTTTGAGGTGAGGCCAAATTTTTAAACAAATTGTTGTCAGAAAACACTTTTACCAATTTATGTCGAGAGTCATGACTCTCACACCTCAAGAGGAAAGAATCTTGATTCTAGCCGCTACAGAGGTAATTTTTATTTTAATTTTAAGGACTCCAAGTTGAGAATTTTACTCTGACCATTAGGATTGTTAAATTTCTTACCGTTGAGTTTCCATATAGTCAGGGATGATACCCAAAACGAATCAATACCAGGGCCGTTACGAGAACCGTTTGCATTTATGTCTAAAACTCAAAAAATGTAGCAGCCACAACCAGGGAAAAGCTTTTCCTTAGTGTTCAAAGCATAGCTGAGTTATGTTCCCACATGGACCAAGCACAAATTTCGCTTCCCTGGTGGTTTTTCATTTTGGGGGCCTAAATAAACAAAATGAAGGGAAGCGGAATTATGACTTGAGAAGTCATCGGACAGAACAACCTAATTTCAATGGGTTTCGCATGTGACTTACGCCCTTACGCCCAATGGCCACTGACTTGAGCTATATGGGAACAAAACTCCGGTACGCCTTGATCACCAAGAAGCTTTTCAGTTGGTTTTAGCTGCTACAGTCAAGTTTTATTCAAAGTGCAAACTGTCGTCGTGACGGCCCTGGTATTGTTTCGTTCTGCCATCCCTGGTGACATTGCCTCAGAACTTTTTCTTTAAGCTCCCCACATGGTTCTGAGCGACTATCGGCAACTTTTTTTCCAGCCTCGAGTTTATGAATGAACAATTTAAGAAGAATTCAAAATTCAAAAACCCCTTGCATCCCTCTTTTTGAAGCCTTTGGGAAATTCCTGAAGAACTTACAAAGAATGCCTCCAACCATCGGAAAATTTTCAAACCCCCATTGTTTCTACTTTGTGAGAGTTTTCACCAGGCAGTACAAAGATTTACTCGCCTCCGGTAATTCCCTAAGTAGCTTCGGACCGCACTCCACGGGATTCTGCAATATGTACATTTGCTCTACCCGATTTAAAAAATAATAAACTATAATGAACTTACTCAATGTCTTTTCCACCTCTTTTCACGTGTACTCCCACTGGTAAAACAAAGGCATAAAAATTACGCCCTTTAGGGCATAAATACTCTTTTACGCCCTTGCAAGGGCATAAATCGTTTTATGCCCTTGGGAAGGACATAAATGGTATAGGAATTTCAAGCAAAATTTTAATGCCCTTCCGAAAGGCATTAACGATTTATGCCTTTGTTTCACCAGTGCCGTCACCTCCGATATCCTTCTTGACTTGGCTCGCGAAGCGGATCGTGAGCTCACCAGAATGCTCCACTGCTCCAGGCCGCGCGGGGCACGCGGGCGCAACTAGCCTTTGAGGTCTGGCCGCGGAAATCCACTCGGATGTAGCAGGGAGATAAGATAGGGGCTGCGATGAGAGAGCGAGCGAGAACACATAAATGAGCAATTCACGGTAAGGGAGAGAAAGGGCATAGGAAGTAAAGTTCTGTACTCTACAAATTGAAGGGGATACTCAGTATGCGTCCACAGATGCATACTTGGCTAGGTACACATCTACAGATGCATACTCCGCTGAGCACACACCTAATGCATACCTAACTCATCCAAGTATGCATCTGCAGTGTACTCAGCTGAGTATGCATTTATAGATGTGTACTCATCAAAGTACTAGTCAAGAGACAAAACGCTTTGCTTTTTTTTTTTAAATTTATTTTTTATTTTAAGTTGTACGTGGCTGCATCAACGAGCGCCTGTAGAGCCGAGGGTAGGCTGTACTGCCACGCATGGGTGAGGAAGGATTGCCTACCACACATTACCATTACCATTAAGGGCTAGACCACACATGACCGTATGCCATTTCGGGCAGGCGTCCAGTCAACATGACGGCGTTTTAGAATCCAAAGATAATCTCATAAAAATGGCAGTATCACTAAGATTTTTTTAAGCCGCTATTTTATATTTCGTATCTTCATCAAAATGTAAATTTTAATTAATCTAGGATAATGAAAAGTTTTGTAAGTATTCTACCGAAAACAATCTAAATGTTGTACAGTGAAGATTCTCCATAGTATGGTGAAAACGTTCCATCTCAACCAAATTTGAGTGATAAAGATGCCCTCGCCCAAAATTTTAGTCATGATCATGACTCTTTCATTCTCGGTGATAATCGAACATGAGGTGTTGATTTGGGATGAGATTGCACTTGTCAGTGTTCTGGGTCATCCATTAGTTGACCCGCAGCCGCGGACGCCTGCCCTGCGCGTCTGGCCCGCGCGTGCGCGTGGGGCATCGTGGGAGGTGGGGGAATCGGACCAGAGCCGCTGCCGTGTCTCGAGCAGTCAGTATAAAGCAGAGTCGAAGAAGGCAGAGAGGCGACTGTCTGTCCTACGTGCGTGCGCCAAGACAACGGTTACAGCTCGTCGAGGAAAAGTAGCCGGACCGGGGCCGCCGTCAAATCGCCGATTAAGTACGTAGAAACGATCATTTCGCCATTGTAAGAAAGATCGACGACTACGGATAGAGCATTCTAATCGTCACGGATCCAACACCCTGGATGTTTTTGTACAAATTTTGCACGAGACATCACAATTTTTTGTGCACACGAACTTTTCGTACAAATTTGTAAGCGGTTTCGAACAAAAATGGGGAAACAAGTGCAGTTTTTCGTACCGAAATTGTACGAAAAGTTCGTGTGCATTTAAAACTGTGATGTTTCGTACAAAATTGTACGTAATATTTGTTGTGAAGCGCAACAGGAAGTGCGAAACCGGAAGCCGGGAGGGAGTAGGATGCGAGCCCGTTTTTAGGGGAAACGTAGACAAATGTGGCTCTTTCATTTGCTAAAATTTACTTTTAACAGACGGAATCACTTTTGAAAAAGTGACGCTTCGAAAAACTTTTAAACCAAAGGCACTCAAACAGGTCTGTGAGGTCACGTTGCCGGCACTATTCCCAGTTTGGTGATTCTATTTGTACTTCGGTCACTCACGAAAACAATGCTCTTTTACCGCTTGCCTCCTCCCGACTAAGATCTACGAACTACACCCCAAACGTTTTTGTACCAATTTTGTGCAAGACATCACACTTTTATGTGCATACGAACTTTTTGTACGCGGTTTCTCACAAAAAAAATTGGGAAAGATGGGCAGTTTTTGGTACAAAACTTGTACGAAAAGTTCGTGTGCATAAAAATCAGTGATGTCTATCGTACAAAATTCTACGTTAGTGTGTGGATTTCATAATACATCCTTCACAAGATCCATTCCGTGCGATTGAACAATTTTTAAGAAAAGTACATTTACATTAATGCACACTCTTAGCCTCAAGTGATAAATCATTATCTGCGTTGCACTATCAATGTAACAGAGAAAATCTTTGGAGAAAGGTTCTTTGATACAACGTCCTGGTCGTGACTCATTTTATTGTGAAACTGAGAATGTTGTCATTCAACTTAGGCGCGTAACCACAGCCCCCTGGAAGAGGAGAAGAGGGGAGCACGCAGGCAACTGAACGGTGCACCCCAAATGTTTCTGTACAAACTTTGTACGGACATCACAGTTTTTATTGGTGCTGATGAACTTTTCGTACACATTTGAACGAGATTTTCGTACAAAAATTGGGAAGAATGTGGAGTTTTTGTACTAATTCTTTTCCGAAAGTTCATCGCTGGTTCATCTGCACAAAAAGGTGTGATGTATCCTTCAAAATCGTACATAATATGTGCTGTGAGAATAGATGCCGTTGCGATTAAAATTTAACACAGTCATTTCGCGGCATAATTTGCAGTCTTTACAGTAAATTCAGGAACTTCTAATCATGCACCGCACTTCTCCTGCACCGATGAAGGGGAAAATCCCATAAAACACATGCATCTGTTGTATGGGATATTTCCATGGGGCAACGCGTGTGCAAGTTAAGTCATAATGCCATACCGATGTGTTGGAAAATTGCCACACAGTGTGAGGGTATATTTTTATGAATGTATACACCCTTAATGTGTTTGTGCAAAATTTGTACGAGACATCAGTTTTTTTGTGTGCACACGAACTTTTCGTACAAATTTGTACGTGTGCGCTAAAAACTGTGATGTCTCATACAAGATTGTACATTACATTCAGCGTGTATGCGACTTGTTTCATAAACACTTAAACGGATTTGACTTCAACAACTTTATGCCCTTCTAACAATCCTTCTTAAAGTGGCCGAAAAGTGCGAAATCACCTCCTCCTTCCCCAAGGCTGCTCACACTGGGCATGCGTTTTTCAATTGATTAGAGACACTAGGGCTCGAGACGCATTTGATTTGATGACCCAGCAGTCTTGGAGACCACCCACACGGCGTCCACACACTCGTATCAGCTCCTGCGCCTGCGCCCTTTCAAGTTTTCATCCACTACCAAGACGACGGGCCGGTGCGGCGTTCGGTTAAGATAAGCAGACGAAGTCGGGCTGTGCACTTGAAGGCACTCGACGCGCTTAGTGATAGGGGCGCCGCCAGTGCGGCAAACTAGATCTGCCAATCAGCATGAGACGCCGCCACCCGCCCGGATACCGAGGGTTACTTGAGCGGACACTACACTAATCAGTCAAAGACACATCCTACCCATCTGCGCAAGCTTCCGTGGTCTCTCCGCACACCAAAATGTTATGTACGATTTTGTACAGTCACAGACACAGTCAGAGACATCACAGTTTTTTGTGCAATCGAACTTTTCGTACAAATTTTGTACGAATAAATACTGCACATATTTCTCCAATTTTGTAAAAAATCGCGCACAGATTTGTACGAAAGTTTCGTGTGCTAAAAAAACAGTGATGTCTTGTACAATTTTTTTTTTTACAAAATTAAGTGTGCGTCTTTATATTTGGAGGAGAGAGGGGTTGCAACGGTCGCAAGATTCACTGTCTCTTGGCAAGGTTGGCAGTGGTAAAATCAGGGATCCTTAACATTTAACTGACTGCTTTCATAACGTAAGATAAGACAATGTTCGCTAAAGGTTAAGGGTACGGACTTTTGCAAGTAGGGTCAGGGCGGGGAATAACTGGACAGGGGAAGAACTGAACACCCCATATTTTACTTAAATTACCGTATGCACAGGCATAACAACCATCAAAAGTTGTTCAGAGGCATCAGCAGTTCATTACGTGATAGTTGTTAAGCCTGAGCATACAGCATTTGGAGTAAAATATGGGGTGTTCAGTTCTTCCCCTGTCCAGTTCTTCCCCGCCCTGACCCTACTTTCAAAAGTATTTCCACACCAATTCGAGACACAAGAAAAATAACTTACATAGTTATTTTTCTTTGGAAAAGAAATCAGAAGTGAAGGGTTATAACTTTATAACTTTAAGTCGTACTATAATAACGTTATGATGCTCTTTTTAGATAAGTTACGGATCCCTGGTAAAACCGTAACTTTCTTTACAATGAGGAATGTCGTCGTCTGTTATACAACGAATGTGACATCATATTCAAAGGAATGTGACAACAGAATTCATATTCTAACGTCACTCAAATTGCAATATACTGAAAAATGAAGTGCGAACTCAGGTACACACTGTCTACCCCTGTCTACGCATTTTGCTTTTGTAAAATAATATTGTCATGTAGCAATGATGACTACTAAAGGGATGCAATACGAAAATTATGTCAAAACTTCGCAATGAAGTAAAACAATTTTGAAGAAATATGGGTCATTCTACAGAAATGTTACAATTTCGCAGTTAGAACCGTGAAAAAATAAAAGTTGTCCGATTTCATTCATATTGGGCTTGTTTTTCTTGTTTCGGCATGCAGAATGCGAAACGATATCAAGCGTCACACTTTTCGAGAAAAAAAATTTTCTCCACTGAAATCATAGGGGAAATGTCTACGGAGTTTACATAAATTGACGCCTACGGAGTTTACATTTTGAAGCAAATACCTGGATTGCAGCCGTATGAGTTGTAACAGTAGAACGCGCATACACAGCTGACTAAAGGACCACCAAAGCATTGTTTTTATCCACAATTCGAAAGTTTGACGCACAGGGGATCCGTGGCAAATCGGGTACGGAGTTTACATACAAAAAAAATACGCGACCCCCTTTTTGAAATTTGGGTACCAATTAGATGCTAGCCATTGGACTCACATCCTTCAAACTTGGTGGCTAGATGTGTTTTTTCATCCGGAATCCATAGCAGTCTTCAGATTGAGGCTGTGACTTCCCGTTTGTCTCCTGTAGTGCCAAACTCGTTACAGTGCACATGTGGATTTTAAGGAAGTAAAAACTTCGGGACAAAAGTTAATTCTGTGCAGGCACAAAGCTTCAAACTTTTTACTAAAGTCAGTGGGATTAAGTTAAAGTATAAAAGTGCCTTAGCAAATAGAGCCGTCGGGAATGATTGTCCTGCGTCTCGTTTAGACATACGAGAGGCGCAAACTTAGTGAACTACGCATCGGGACAGCCACGGAGTTTACATTTTGCACCTTCCGGAGGCCACAGCCATCTGAAAACCTCAGAAACTTTCAAACCCAATAGTGGATCTTTTGAAGCACAAAAAGCACCATCTCACCGCGCAAACCGCGTCTTTCTAGGACGAACCGTTTCGTCACAAAGGGGCAGGGACATCAAATTGTAACATTTCTGTAGAATGACCCATATGAAGTTTTCTTTATTGTTTGCACACGGTATAAACAGTGTCTAGGTTTCCCCGGCCCACCCTGAAAAAACAGGTTATTTTTCCAGCTCGGGCCTAGGAAACCTGGACACTGTTTTTGCCGTGCACAGGATGAAAGGTGTTAGTTGATCCATGAAGCGGAAGAAGGGGATAACTCAATTTTCATCAATTTTTCAGGAGAAACAAAAAACTGTTTGCAGGGAAAATCAAATCAATTCAGATGAATGATGTAATTGCATTTTTGTCAAAAAAGCATCAGTAATAACTGTAAAAATTTTGAAAAGTGTAACATCACTCTGTAGACGGTTTCTGTGATTTAAATCTTCACATTAGAATGAACTAAGGAACCATGTTCACTTAGATCTCCCAATGGAATATGGAGACAACTCAAGTGGAACTGAGGTCTGCGTAGAGTCTATATTGCGATGGAACATTTTCTGAGTTATCTCCTTTTTCCATTAGTTTTTTTAAATTAATTTGGAGTTAAGTTGAGTTGACCCTTTTGACATTAGATTCATAAAGACACAAATTGAGTTATCTCCCTGTGATATTTTGTGATACGGAGTCATGTGGACATCGGTTAAGTTGACTCCATTTTCCAATGAAATTAAGACCGTAAAAGGGTTCAAGTCGAGTTATATCCATTTTCCTTATGGATTTTCTCCTAAACTGCTGGGAATTGAGTCAAATAATTTGGTGGAAAGATGCTAACTATCCTGAGGCACAATTATAAGATAAAAACTCAATTTGGAGATAAGTCAACTTACTCCCTTCTCCCGCTTCATGGATCAGTTTAAATGTCCATTCCGTCTACTTACCCGATCAAAAAGTTCCAAGCGCTAACTTACTGAATGTTTGTTGGCCTCCTCCCCCATAAAAGCGAATCATAGAACATATTTGGCGATTGGTGACGAAAATAGTTCGGAGCCATGAGCATGACTTGGGAGAATCGAATCCCCCAAAGCCTGTACTGCACTGTACACTTCTCGCCAGCAGGCCCGTGATAGGAGTCCAGCATGCCGACCTTGACGCTACTGACGCTGCTGCTGGCGTCCCTCGCGCCCGCCGCGCCGCTCAACGTGCTCCTGGCCAGCACCACGTCCTCGCCCAGCCACTACATCTGGACCAACGCGCTGGCCACCGGGCTGCTGGACCGCGGCCACCACGTCACGGAGTTCGTCATCCGGCCGGCCGCCGTCAAGCACGCCAACAGGACCAGCTTCGTCATCGAGGCCCCGACCTACACCGAGGACCACGTGCGTTGGACCACACTCTACAAATCGAAGAGCGTACATTGTATGCTCTAAATGGAGCATGCACCTGCCAAGCATGCACTTACTAGCGCATACACACTATAAATGTTTTTGTACAAATTTTGTAGGAGACACCACAGTTTTTTTTGTGCACACGAACTTTTCAAACAAATTTGTACAAAATTTTGTACAATTTTGTACGAAAATGGAGAAAAGGTGCAGTTTTTCGTACGAAAATTGTACGAAAATTTTGTGTGCACAAAAAACTGTGATGTCTCGTACAAAATTGTACTCACAATGTAGTGTGCATGCCATGTACTCGCTTCCTGATGCAGGCAGCTCCCTATCCCTTTTGCACTAGATGCATGCATGTATGCACTAGTAAGTGCATGCTTCGCAGGCATGCGCTAGCTAGAGCGTACATTGTATGCTCTTACTGGAGCATGCCTGCAAGCACGCTCTAGCTAGCGCATGCCTGCCAAGCATGCACTTACTTGTGCATATAGACGCTAACTGAAGTTCTAGTGCAAAAGGGATAGGAAGTTGCCTGCATCAGGAAGCCAGGAAATGCTTTAACCGTGTGGTTGACTTGACCGGCCTCAAATGTTTGCTGAGCAATTCGAAGCACCCTGTTGGGAGATTTGAACGTTCGAAATGACCGAATAGTCCAAGCCCTTTGGTTCAAACTCTGAAGTCCAAGCTTTTTTGTCAGAGCACATCTACAGCTACATCTACACATAAGGCGGCTCAGCATGGAGGCCGAAGGCCTTACCCTGCCTAGTATCTGGAGTGTGCCGGAGGCTGGCAAGCGCCTTTACCTTGTAGTTCGTGTCAAGTTGAGTCAGCCTTAGAGGATTAACATCAGTATTTTCATAATGCTATCAACGATCAATTGTTTTCGAGAAAGGCGTCGTTTACGAATATATCGTGATATTGTGTAACCCCTCAGAGCATTGATCAGCAAGCACAACTCTCCATCTTGGAGGACGCCCACTCCTGGATTAATCTTATCATTCGCTTTGTTCGGATCACTCAAAAAACTTTTTAGAAGGAGAAATTAGTGAACGGAGATAAGAAACAGCTTCTTCAGTTTGTCATTCTAACGATTGATTCGTGTTCGGCTTTTTCCGAATCTGTGCTATGTGGCACCGGCACCTATTTATAGTGTATCGTTCAACGAGCAACACACTTATGCCATGGAATTTTTTTTTTTCTCCCACAAGTTATGCAACTTTGAGCACATTCGACGGTGACATAATGCTGGTCCGCCAGGCGATACAAACTGTCCAATGAAAGTGCAATTCAAAGTAGACATCAAACAGTTAAAGAATTAAGGCAGCAACAAAATTGCATATTCGTTATGTTCTTGCAAAACTCGTGGGACAGAAAAGTTTCCATTACATTTCTTTAGTGTGACGGCTTCTTGGCTTGGCGGACGTGCCACTCCTTCCTAGACTGCACACTGATAAATCGAGTGTGTACACAGTGAAGTGCTCTACGTGCGTGCGTACTCGGTTCACACTCAAGTTTCCAGTGCAATCTTTACCATTTGCTTTGTCGCAGGACGTCGACTTGGAGGTCAGCAACCAGCAAAGCATTTGGGAAGAGATCCCGTTCCTGTACACCTTCAGCACTGAATCGACGAGGGTGGCCTTCGAGTCGAAGGGCTTCGCGGACCTGGTGCGGCACCTGCAGGAGAAGAAGCCCAAGTTCGACCTGCTCGTCATCGACTACGCGTTGCAGGAGACCGTCATCGGGGTGCGTTTGGCCTAGGTCACTAAAAAGTCAAAGGACAGAATTCATTCCATCCTAGGGGAAAGAAACAAAGTCTCGCCATTCTGTGGCGAGAAACAAAAGTCTCACCATTTTTTTTGGCGAGAAACAAATGTCTCGCCAAAATATGGCAATCCCACTCAATTGGTCACCGGGAAATATATCCCAGTCAATTATTGCCATATTTTGGCGAGACATTTGTTTATCGCCAAAAAATTGGTGAGACTTTTGTTTCTCGCCAAAAATATGGTGAGACTTTTGTTTCTCGCCACAGAATGGAGAGACTTCTTTGTCTCACCAAATTTTGGCCATCAGTCTATCCATTCAATTTTCAGTGCATATAGGTCTAAAAGTGTGCATAACATTTTTGGCTGAGCGATAGCGAAGCCCGTTACTCCAGTGGGGTTTAAAATCTTTTTCTGTCTGTGTGTGTGTGTGTGTGTGTGTGTGTGTGTGTGTGTGTGTGTGTGTGTGTGCGCGCACTACTACTCCTGTACGGCTCGGCCGATCTGGCTGAGATTTTGCAGGGTCATTAGGTACGTCCTTGGCTCGCCACACACAAAAATTCAGCTGTCTACCTCAATCCGTTCGGTCATATTAGCCAAAAACCACTCAAAAAACGGCAGAAAAAAAGACAACTTTTTTGGTACATTCATTTTTTTGACAAGTTTCATGTCGTTTCCTACGTTCTGCAGGGTGCTGATGACGAAAATAGAGCCCATTCTGACCCCCGACCTAAAGATAAGTCCCATTAGTGAAGATTTTAATAACTAAATTCTAATTTTTGTGGGGATCACGCTTATTTCTACGGTTTGACTAGGAAAGTAGCCTGCCAAAGGCAGGCTAGCGCCGCAGGCCAAGGTAGGTGTATACGCCAGGCGTGGATGGTCGAAACTGGCGCAGCATCGCGAAGCCTGTTAGGACAAGACACGGTCTGGCGTACACCTACCTTGTAGTTTGTAACTCAGTGTGGCTAATGCGTGTTTGTTCGGTTTGGCCGCTCCGCAGCTGAACGCCCTGATCGGCCGCGTGCCGGTGGTGGCGTTCTCGCCCTACAACATGCCGGAGGACGTGCTGCAGCTGATGGGCTCCCCCTTCGTGCCGTCCATGCTGCCCTACGCCGGCGTGGGCGCGGACGGCGGCGTGCCCATGACCTTCCGGGAGCGCGCCGACAACCTCTTCAAGTGGGTCGTCTTCAAGACCTACGTGCACTTCGTGGCCCGGCCCAGGGTCAACGGAGAGATCGCCAAGGTGGGCTTAAAGCTTTGCACAGAATTCTGCATGCACTCTCCGCACCTTGACTGACTTTTTGCTCATTTTGCCAGTACTTACGCTGTGCAAGTAATTTCTGCAACCATAATACATACTTTTCCTTTATAAAAGAACTACTACGTACTTAGGAAATATTTAATAATGTAAGACTGGCCATTTGGTTTCGTACATAATTTTACAAAGGAAATTACTCATACTGACTTAGAAAATACCAAGTGTTATTGTTCCTCGAAAATGAGCAAAAAGTCAGCAACGTGCTGAGAGTTCCGATTTCACGAAGGAATGTCCGCTGAATGTACGCAGTTCGTGTCAATCCTCAATCTTAAGACTGTTGACATGACCTCATGTCTCTCTTTTTGATTCAAATCCATCTGGTAAGCTCTTCCAGTGCCTCTGTTACTACTGTACGTCCGCGGCCGAGGCCATTAATAGGGGCCGGACTTAATCACGGAGGCCATTGAAATTGGAGGACATTTAGGGAACGGACGTTTTGTAAATGACATTTAGGTATGGGACGAAAAGTAAGGGCCAAAACTTCGTGGGACATTTTTTTAGCGGACATTCCTTCGTAGCACCGTGTAGCACTGTTTTCTCACCCTTGAGCTTCCTTGCAGTGGTTCCCCGGCGCGCCCACGCTGGAGGAGCTGGAGAGGGACGTGGCCGTGTCCCTGGTCAACACGAGCCCCGCGCTGCACGGCGGCATGCCCGTGGTGCCCGGCGTCGTCGAGGTGGGCGGTCTGCAGGCGCGCCCCGCCAAGCCCCTGCCCAAGGACCTCCTGGACTGGGTCAGCGAGAAGAACGCGCCACACGGATTCATCTTCATGTCCTTCGGCACCAACGTCATGTAGGTCGCACTGAAAAAAAAAATTCCGTGCTTTCGTAACGGAAAATGTACAGAAGACCAAGTACGGAACGTCCGTACATGCTCCGCGATCTCTCCATATGAAACCTTGCACACCGTTAAAAAAAGTTCCTGGTTCACTGAAAAACCAAACGTGGCCAAACGTGGCCTAGACCGCACCAAACGTGGCCAAACGTGGTCTAGACCACACCAACTGATGATGGACCACACCAGTGGTGCGGTCTGGACCACGTTTGGTTTTTCAGTGTTTTCCCAGGAAGCACACTGAGAAAACCTTACAAACTATTTTGGGCCTTACAAAGAAAAGTAGTTTGTATAACAAAGTATTTTGAGCATACGTAAGCTTACAAAGAAAATACTTCGTAATTTACGAACTATTTCTTCGTATAACAAAGTATTTTAGTTTGTTATATGTATGCTCACAATACTTCGTAAGGTTTTAAGAGTGCAGTTTAGACATTGGCCATGTCCAATTGGCCAATGTCGAAGCTGTTTGCCCCGCGAAAAAAGACCTCAAGGGTTGCCTGCCTTCCCCAGGTCCTCCATGCTCCGCAAGGACCGCCGCGACGCCATCCTGCGCGCGTTCGGCCGCCTCAAGCAGCGCGTGCTCTGGAAGTACGAGACAGACGACATCCTGGACAAGCTGCCCCCCAACGTCAAGGTGGCCAAGTGGCTGCCGCAGAACGACCTCCTGGGTGAGAACGGGGAAGCGATTGTCAAAAGTCGGTGGCCACCGAGGGGTCGTCAACTTGCATTACTTCGTACACAGGCTGTGTATATTACTTGTATCTTACTCTTATATTACCGCTAAGAGTCCATAAATATTACCAAATAGACTACTTAGAGCATCGGTAGCATGGAAAAGCGGCCTAAAAACGGCAATATGGTTTGTAAATTACCATGTAGGTATTACTATAATACTTCGTACACGAAGTTGACGACCCCTCACCTTCGTTTCACCAGTGTAAACGTGGTCTCTAGACCACACAAAACGTGCGGTACAAACCACACCAAACGTTCTGTAGATCAGGTTTGATTTTTAAGTGTAGGTGTACACTACAAAATCCACTGTGTACTTAGTATACATCTATAGGAGTATACTTGCCAAGCACACATCTATAGGAGTATACTTGCCAAGTACACATCTATAGGAGTATATACTTGCCAAGCACACATCTATAAGAGTATACTTGGGCAAGTATACATCTATAGGAGTATACTTGTGAAGGCGGATAAGCGGTCCAAGCACACCCCTGTAGGTGTATACTTGCCCAAGTACACTCCTATTGATGTATACCAAGTACACAGTGGATTTTGTAGTATACTCAAAATGCTTGGCAAGGATTTACGCGTGCTGTCCACCCGCAGGCCACCCCAACATCCGCTGCTTCGTGTCGCACAACGGCGGGCTGAGCACGCAGGAGGCGAGCTACCACGGCGTGCCCATCGTCGGCGTGCCCTTCTTCGCCGACCAGATCGGCTACGCGCAGAAGACCGAGAAGATCGGCATCGGCCGCCGCGTGCAGTACCAGGCCATCACGGAGGACAGCTTCTACGAGGCGGTGGCCGACGTCGTCAACAACCCCAAGTAGGACATCTTGCCTGTCACCACACACTAAATTTCTTGCGGGCGTTTTGTATGCATATTGATGCAAGCACGGGTATGTACGTAAGGTGTGCATAAAATTAAACATCTCTGTGAACATTTTATGCTGGGAGATGCATAAGTTACATGCATTTGCAAAGTGGGTTCACACTGAAGTTAGATTAGCAGTGTTACTTTGACCTGCGAATTCTTTAATGTTTATCAAAATATCGCAAATATTGACTTCTGCGCACTGCCAAAACGCTGTTGGGGAATTCCAGGCTCACCAAAATGAGCTTTTTTCCAGGAACTCTTGCGAAAGTGCATCAACTGAACTAAACTGAAAGATTACTTAAGTTTGAACTCAGTACACACACCTTCTCGTTAAAACCACAAGAAGTATTTTGAGTATAAGTAGCACTACATTAAACATAGTTGCTTCTTTGTGTGCATGAGCTGCACCTAACCTAACCTCACTTTCATCAAACTGGGATGGGTCACACTTCCACGGAGGTTGCTCCCATACCCCCCCCCCCCCCCCCCCCCCCGGCCTCAAGTAGAGGGTGACCGCCTTGAACAGGACACTGCCTGCATTTTAGCAGGGGCGGACTGGCCCGCCCGGGCGCCCGGGGATTCCCGGGTGGGCCCCAGCCCGGCCGGGGCCCCCGAAGACCCTGTCTGCGGCCCCAGATGCCAAGGACTAAAATCAGAGCGCCACAAAACTGCCAAATCAGTCTTTTGAACAGGCTTAAAGCAATGAAAAGCCCTGGCTTCTAGCTCGCTTCGCTCGCACAATGTACACTTTGGAAGGACGCTAATTCTTAGGGCCCGCCGAGGACAGCTCAAATGCCCTAGCTTCACCAGCACCATTATTGCTGGTTAATTGCCTTTTGAACAGTTATATTCGTTTTTGGTAGAATCCGCGGGACAACCCAGAACGTCGTGGGTTTGAGGTTTTCCCATTTCCTTTTCGAAATTTCTTGCTTCTCACATCGCCCCTTGACGTTTTACCTACACGATTCTGTCAAATCACTTAAAACTGGAAATACAATTACATTTTAAGGGGGGACCCTGGTGAAACTTTTAAGTAGGCTTCAAAATAATCCCAGAAAGTTGAAACTTTGCTTAATTATTAGGTTCATTATGGTGAGTTCCCAAAACAAAATTCAATCCAAAATGTTGAACGGTCTCTGAGAAAAGTGGCTTTTTAGTGGTTTTTAGAGCGTTGGGGAAAAATCTTCCTGCGTCTTTCATTGGGACGGAAAGTCTTGAAAATTTTTTTGGGTTATCCTAAAGATGTATAGAAGAGATTTTAGTGACGGAATTATCAAATTCAACTTCTGTCCGGAGATATGAGTTTTCAAATTTCAACATTTAAAAAAAAGTGATTTTTTTCCCTTTTTTCAAACTTTGAGGTGTGTTTAAAAAAAAGTAGGGCTCATATCAAGATTCCGTCACTAAAATTTGTCGACAAGTCATCAATGAACAGAGTCCATGCAAGACGACTCATGTAGGTGTCAACCAGGAACGCAGGAAGTCTTTCTACGACAAAATTTTTTGTCGACTGAGCAAAGCTGTGAAGTTGAGCGTAGAAGCCAACGACAACTGATCTCAATGTTATTTCCTTCCAAATGATAAAGAAACTACCCACTTAGCTTAAAGGTGTTTAACCTGTTGAATCTGAAACCTTCTATGCACATTTTTATCTATGAACTTTAAAAATACTATTTTTTGGAATTATGGCGATTTTTTCACCAGGGTCCCCCCTTAAGAGAAAACAGGCACTTTCCTGAACTTGAAAGTTTCGTTTATGATACGGTGATAGTGGGGCCCTTCTGACTCATTCCCGGAGGGGCCCTAGTACCGCCAGTCCGCCCCTGCATTTTAGGTTTGCAGGCTGAGTCCTGTGTTTGTTCTAATTGCTTACTCGAACGCTAAAGGTCTGCTGAGGCCTATCAGAGCTGATGATGATGTGGAACGCATGAATTTATGTGCAACGCAACCACACAGTAATTTAGTGTGAGGATACCAACTATTTAGTCAGAAATAGCTCGTAAATTACGGATTATTGTCTTTGTGTGCTCAAAATTCTTCGTAACAACAAGTTTCTTTTCTTCGTAAGGCCTAAAATACTTTGAAAGGTTTTCAGAGTGTAAGTTTGTAGTGAATTAGTTTGTCCTACAGCCCGTTAGTTAATCCTGTAGCGTTTGTATTCTCAGTGCAGTGACGCCATGCCCTCGCCTTGCCCGACAGGTACCGCGGGAACATGAAGAAGGTGCAGCAGGCGCTGCGCGACCAGAAGGAGACGCCCCTGGAGCGCGCCGTGTGGTGGATCGAGTACGCTGCCCGCACGCGCGGCGCGCCCAACCTCCGGTCCCCCGGGCTGCGGCTGCGCTGGTACGAGCTCTACATGCTGGACGTGCTCGGCGCCGCGCTCCTGGTCACCCTAGTCGCCTTGTGGCTGCTCGGCCGCGTGGTCACCGCCTGCACCGGCCTGCTATCTTCCTCCGCGCTCAAACGCGTCAAGGCCAAGTCGCAATAGGGCCGAAAGGGCCCCGTCCGCGTGTGGAGCCTAGCGCGCTAGGCCGTTCAGAGTGGCCAGCAGGGCCGCGGCGAACGGATACACCGTGAGAAATCGTTTACTGCAAATTACATGGAAAGACTCTGGTCAGACTTTTAAAAGTCTCGCCGAAATGTGGTCAGACTATAATGACCCGCCACAAAATGGCGACACGTTCTTGTCTGACCGGGAAAGGTGATCTTCGGTCCAGGCGGCGCACCTTCATTTTGTGGTGAGACATTTTTGTCTGAGCGAAACTTAAAGTCTTACCCCTGGAGTGGCGAGAAGTCTGTCCATTGGATTTGTAGTGCAGTCATGCGTTATGACAGAATTGAGGATGTCATCTTCACTATTGGAAAATGATGACAGTTAAATTACCATCATTCATATCCACCGTCAGCCGCCCTGTAAACAACTGTCAATGTCATTGGAGTTAGGGGAACCTGACCTGACTTGGGATGAGGAAGAACGAACCGATCGCGACTCCCCTGCAAAGCCGAATGCGAGACAGTCTCACGCTTACAAGTGTGGCCTATTTTATCCCAGAGATGCAAGTGCCAGTGTGAGAGTCACACTCTTGATTCTCATGGTTCCTTTTGGTTCTATGCCACGGGTCCCACGCTTGCAAGTGAGACAAACAACGTCTTACATAAACAACGTCTTACATTTGCAAGTGGTCTCGTGGTTCACTCTTGTAAGCGTGATACACTTTGGTTCACGCGAAATAGTTCAAAACTGTCTGAGATTAGGTTCTGAAGTGTACGTGTAACATGAAGCTGGAAATATGCAACAGCTTCCTGACGGTTCTTTGAAGTTCCATTGGTCGGAGCTCTCACAGATAAATGCTTCGAGTCAGTATTTCTTGACATGTTGGATGCGTTTGTGTACTGAGAAAACAAATGAGAGTGCTGGAAAAATAGTTCTGCCAAATGTGCTTAAGATCGCAACTATTCCTGACGCACTAGCGACGATGATGTTGGGTGTATCGTACTTACATATTGGACCGGAAAAACCTTGGGAACAAAGGTCTCCATTCGTAGTTCTGGCCAGAACTACCCGAGAGCCGATAGCCTCCTAATAGTAGCTCAATTTCCAGTCCCGGCACACGTAGAGGGACTAATCCTCGGGCTAATCCCACCACAGCTTTTAAGCCAAGGTCGAGTGTGTTACATAAGAAATAGAGCTGTTGGCATAGGCTATTGGTTCTTGGGCAGTTCAGGCCAGAACTGGCTGATGCAGACCTGTGCTTAAGAAGCACTTTTAGCTTATGTAGGTATCAAGCTTTTCGGTTCGGTTTGTGATTCATAGAAAGAGTTCGTAACGTATAAAGAATATTCTTTTAAATCTGACGCATGCTTAAAATACACTGCTATTAAAAGGTACACTGCAAATCCAAGTGTAGGACAGGTCGACACTTTAAAGCGTAGACCAGCTTGTCCTACGCTTGCAAGTGTCGACCAGTTGTGTCCGACGCTTTGAAGTGTCGACCACTCACTGTCCGACACCTGCAAGTGTCGACCACAGCATGTCCGACGGCTGAAGTGTGGGGTCACAATAGGAAACTCAGTGTAATTTGCCGTAGGACAAACAGTGTCCTACACATGCAGGCGTCGGACACAGTGTGGTCGACACTTCGAAGCGTCGGACACAACTGGTCGACACTTGCAAGCGTAGGACAAACTGGTCTACGCTTTTAAGTGTCGACCTGTCCTACACTTGGATTTGCAGTGTACTTTTGTTCCTCGAGCCTTCAATCCTTTGAAGTCTCCTTAAGATTAATAACCTTAAAGTTTTGAGCGCGAGTGTTCACCGATCCGAACTGCCTCTGTATGCACTCTTAAGTGCATGCACCCCTAAAATCTGACAAGGTTGTTAAGCATGCGTAGCGCTTAAACTAGCGTTTTATGAAAAGAAATGGCTCGTAAACTCCTCAAAGAATTCTCCATCTATGATCAAGTATGCTGAAAGCTAAATATACATGGCTATGACGAGCTACTTTTGGTTGTTTGGAGTGTCAATATAATAGAAGGCAATGAAAAACATGTTCATCTGCATCTGAATAAAAGATATTTTAAAACAAACTTTAATGATCATTCACCAATCTCAAGTTCCATTAACATTGACTCTCTGCAACGTGAAATAGACCTCAAAATACGTATCTACAATCAAAGATAAGTCGCATGATAAGAGTAAAACAATTTTTCTCAACTTTAACCTAATTTGTTCATGAAGACAATTAAGACCACAAAGAAACCTGGAGCAGAATTTAAATTACATCTGAGTTCCGAATTTTTCACCAATGTTTAATCAAACTTAAAACTTTTGTTCATAATGACGACGATATAATTTGAAGCCTACCCGCTCCCACATGAAATCAGGAGTTTCATAAAAATTGGAAGATGCGTTGTCGCTCTATGGCCATTGACACGGTCTCACCTCAATCATCCAAGGAATACACAAATCGAAATTTTTTGACACAACCGCGTGCACCTGATGGGCCTTGCCGTTTCACAGCACCGCGCTCAGTGACTCGTGGTGGCGCAGCTATTGGCGATGTCGGTGGTGACGAGGCTATTGGTGATGTCGGTGGTGACGAGGCTATTGGCGATGTCGGTGGTGACGAAGCGATTGGTGATGTCGGTGGTGACGAGGCTATTGGTGATGTCAGTGGTGACGAGGCTATTGGTGATGTCGGTGGTGACGACGCCACTGGTGACGTCGGAGGTGACGAGGCCATTGGTGATGTTGGCGGGGACGACGCCGGTGGTGACGACGTTATTGGTGACGACGCTATTGGTGATGTTGGTGGGGACGACGCCAGTGGTGATGTCGGTGGTGACGACGCTATTGGTGATGTCGGTGGTGACGACGCTATTGGTGATGTCGGTGGTGACGACGCTATTGGTGAAGTCGGTGGTGACGATGCTATTGGTGATGTCGGTGGAGACGACGCCAGTGTTGATGTCGGTGTTGACGAGGTCTGTGGAGATGTCGGAGGGGTTGACATAGGTGGTGATGCTGGTGGGGACGACACTGAGGATGTGGTCGGAGACGCTGGCGGGGAAGACAGGGCTGGTGATGCCTGTGAGGACGTCTGAGGAGACACTGCTGGGGAAGACATCGGCGATGATGCCGTAGTGGGCGGTGGTTCCGCAGGCAGACACGGCGCCTGGGCCCGTGGCTCCTCCTGCGTTGGGAAGATCGAACTATACGGACACACGCTAAGTGTTTACGGTGCACAATAAAAACTCTATGAAGAATCGCTTCGCAATACGAAGAAAATGAAGGCGTTGTAAACTCTTCGAAGGAATGCTTCGTATTATGAAGCAAAATCATTCGTAACACGAAGCATTTCTTCATAATACGAAACAATTCTACAATGCCTCCATTTTCTCTGTAGTAATGGAGCAAATGCTTCGTGGGCTTTTAAGTAGACCCAAAAAATTCACGTTAAAGAACTTAATTTGTGTCTCAGACATAACAAATCTCTATCAGAAGACTCGTGAGTAACAACATTTGCTATTGGTCTACATCATTACAAGTTAGTCATAATAGAAATATTCTTTCGTTGCAATAAAGCAGTGATCCAACAAGCTATCCACTCCAAAACAATGCCACTTAACAGTTAAACGATAAATGTGTTATTCAGTCATGACAGAACTTTTATCAGTGGAATAAAGTGCAAATAGATAGTCAAACCGGAAACACCAATAACGGGAAGGCCGTGCCCTACCTGGACCATCGGGACAAGTCGACCGCCGTCTTGGAGGCGCAGCAAGAGGCAGACAGGGAGCTCCCCGGTCTGCAGGTCGGCACTCCTCATCACTCCATCGCGGTCCCGCACCGTTACAGTGCAGCGGTCCACACCCGACAGCAGGCGCTCGCCATCCTGCATCAAAACATCAGGGATTATCTGGTCGGGTCGAATCGAATCTGCTCAAAAATCTACCAAATCTTATTCGATTGTAAAATTATTCGACATCAAATCGGATTATTCTTTGAAAGACAAAACGACATGACTAAAAATTCGACATAGAAAACTTGACTGATTTGAAAAGTTATGAGTCATTCAGTATCAAAACGCATTTCGATATCGAATCTAATCGGGGGCCGATTGAATTCGATTTTGAGCAACACTACAGACAGACCGTATTGTCTACTACACTGTGGCAAAAAGGTACGGAAAATTCTGTTAATTTTTTTGCCAGGATTCTCCGTAGCCCTCTTATCAATATTCTCCGTAGGCTCTTACAGTATTCTCCGTAAGGCCGTACAGTATTCTCTGTAAGTCCGCACAGTCTTCTCCGTAGGACCTGGAAGACTGTATAGTCCTACGGAGATCACTGTAAGGTCCTACGGAGAATACTGTGCGGTCCTACGGAAAATACTGTAAGAGCCTACGGAGAATATTGATAAGGGGGTTACGGAGAATTACCACAAGCTGTTTACAGAATTTTCCGTAGCTTTTTGCCACAGTGTAAATACACAGTTACAAATGTGTGCTTGCAAGTACATACGTACAAACGCATACTTGACCAAGTACCTATTTACAAATGCATACTGTACTTTGCAAGTACACTTACGATACATACGGAGTTATATGGGACGCCAAGCATGTAGCTGTGTACTTGCCAAGCATGATTTTTCAGAGTGAGTACTTGCAACCACGCAGTTGTAAGTTTGTGCTTAGTAGAAGGTTACAATTGTACGCACTAAACTCTTGTGGACTTTTTAAATGTATGACAACGCCATTTTTAATGCATTTCACATGCACAGATACGTGTGTATACACAGATACACATGTGTATGATATTTTGCATCACTGTTTATTCCACAACAATTTAGAGTGTATTTAGAGTGTATTTCAGTGTAAAGTCGCACTGTTTCACCTGCATGCGCCGAGCGGCCTCGGAGAGACTCTTCCTGACGTCATCCGAGGGCATTCGCTGCGAGGCCTGCAGAAGCTGCAGCCCCCGTTGGAGCCTGTTCTGGTACAGCAGCCAATCCCCGGCACCGTGGCGAGTCAGGTCGTCGTCCACGCGCTGCATCACCTTCTCGGCGGACGCCAGCCCGCGCTGCAGCCCCAGTCAACAAAACATAGTCCCGTGGACGTCCGAAGGACGTCCGGCCGGGACTACCCGGACCTCCCGGTCGGACGTCCGAGGGGACCTCCGGATGGCAAAGAAAACGCGTCCCCTGGAGGTCCGAGGGACGTCCGAACCGGACGTCCCGGGTGGACGTTCCGCGGACGTCCGCCGCAGACGTCCGTAGGGACTATCCCGGCGGACGTCCCTCGGACCACCGAGGGACGTCCCATGTTCAGCGTTAAAAATTTTGGTTAAAAATTTGAACGCAAGTGTGTTAGCTTGACCTCAATTTGCCACTCCCGACCGTCCTTACCCTTCACCTTTCCCTTCGGACGATGAAAACTCGTTGCACTTGGGGAGAGTCGAACCTCCGACCTTCAGGTTGTGAAGCAGCGCACTTATCCACTGTGCCATGCCGCTCACATGCAACATGACGTGTAGTGTCTCGACTACATGATACGTCGCGTCCACCGTAGCGATGTCCCCGTCGGACGTCCTGGGGAGGTCCCAGGGAGGTCCCGCGCGCACCATGCCCGGGACCATGCATGGGTCTCGTTTCACACATTGAGGCATGACTTTGGACTTTTCCTTCAAAGTGTTGTCATCTCATCGAAGGGCCATGTCCGAACAGTATGTACCTGGGACGTCCTCAAGGAACATCCTCCGGGACTAGCCCGCTAGGACCAGCTAGGGACCACTGGCAGTCGGGCGTGTTGCCTATGCGCCAGGGGCCATGTCCCAATAGGACGTCCCTGGGACGTCCGCAAAGGATATCCGCCGGGATTAGCCCGGCGGGACAGGCCTCGGACCACTGGTACATCGGCGTTTTGCCCAAGCAACGCGGGGCCATGTCCCTAAAGGACGTCCTTGGGACGACCCAGGGACGTCGGCTGGATCTAGCCCTTCGCAACCTTTCACGGGTCCCGATGGGACGTCCGCCGGACCTATGGAGGACGTCTGCTGTCGGCTGGACCCGTCGGTTGCACCGGCCGGGTGGTCCGAGCGGACGTCCCTGGGAGGTACATGAGGGACATCCCCAGGGGACCATGCAGGGACCACTACAGGGATAGTCCGAACATGGTCCGTCCCGGACCGGGACTATGTTTTGTTGACTGGGGGAGCCCCTCCAGGTGGGCGTGGTCCGTGGTGGGGGCGGGAGGGGGCCTGGGAAGGAAGAAATGC
Source organism: Thrips palmi (assembly GCF_012932325.1). Lineage (NCBI taxonomy): Eukaryota > Metazoa > Arthropoda > Insecta > Thysanoptera > Thripidae > Thrips > Thrips palmi. Next base: position 387,391 of record NW_023144621.1, on the reverse strand, counting down.
CAATCAGTTAACTGAGAACAACAAGTTACCAGAAGTTACCAAGTGCGAGACGAACCCGCTCAGGAATTTAGAGGGGGAGAGGGTTGCAGTTGTTACAACATAACAGAGTGGTGTGACACTTTTTAAAGCAACCTGAGCGAAATAAGCTACGCGCTAAATGTTTAAGCTGCGAAAATATTACAAACTATTTTGAGCCTTAAAAAGACAAAGCAGCTGGTTGTAACAAAGAATGTTTAGCATACTAAAGCTTCCAAAGAAAATACTACCTTTTATACGAACTATTCCTCCGTATAATGAAGTAAATTTGTTTGAACTATGTAGGCTCAAAATACTTCGTAAGTTTTAAAGCGTGTAGGTACAGTTGATCCAGGAAGCGGAAGAAGGGGATAACTCAATTTTGGTCATTTTTCAGGAGAAACAAAAAACTGTTAGCAGGGAAAACTAAAACAAAACAAATGAATGTTGCAGATGTTAATAATTTCAAAAAGCATTAGTAAAATTTTGGAAAAAAAATCAAAAGTGTAAGGTCAATCCGTAGAGGATTTCTGCGACTTATCACTTTCCGCTGAAATGGAAAACAGAGTCAGCTCACCTTATATTTCCTAAACCAAGAGGAATTTTGAGACAAGTCAAGTGGAACAATAGTCTGCATAAAGTGTATGTTACTCTGGTGTATTTTTTGGACTTAGCTCTTTTTTCCAAATTGAAATTTAAAATTATGGGGGGGTTAAGTTGAGTTGATTCTTTTAACACTAGATCCATAAAAACACAAGTTGAGTTATATCCTTTTGCCAATTTGTCAAACGGACTCATGTAGACTAAGGTTGAGTTATCTCCATTTTCCAATGAAATTTAGACTGTAAAAGGGGTTAAGTTGAGTTATACCCTTTTTCCATGTGGATTTTCTCCTAAACTGCTTGGAATTCAGTCAAATAATTTGGTGTAATGATGTAAACCATTCTAAGGCACAATAATAAAATAAAAACTCAATTTGGGGATAAGTCAAGTTATTCCCTTCTTCCGCTTCCTGGATCAGTTTTGAACGCGGTGCTGCATGGTTTTTAACCAGTGAGACGTTTCGCATCGAACTTGTGCTCAAATTTGCATAAAATTAGGCAATTTAGGCAATTAATCGTCTTCTTTACACGTACAAAATTCTACAAAAACTTTCAGTTTGTACAATTGAGGGTCGGTGGTGCATTAACGATATTCTGTTAAATACTAGTGTTTCCGCCTCTGCACACTTAATTTACTTACCGTGCAGGTGCCGTCAGCATTCTGAGCACCGTTATGTTGTCTGGGAGAGTGTCAGCTGATCCATGAAATCTCTAGAATGTACGAAAGAGTATGACATGCACGTTATTTTTCGAAATGAGGTGGAAAAGAAAGATCTCAGAACACCTGAACCTACACGGACTAGTAATTATTATAAGTTTGTCGCTGCAACCGCCACTCTCATCCTTGTATGAAGTAAAATTAACCAATGGTTTACTAATTTAAGGTTAAATTATGGCTTTATTAGTTAAAAGATCTTGAGCAAAAAGGCGAGTATGAACAATACTCTCAGCAACTTTCATTGTAAAACAAATTCGTCAACGGACAAAATTGTGCAGATCTACTGCGAACGGCTGAGATCACAGCAAATTAAAGGGGAAGTCTTTGCGCCAGAATATGGCGAGACTTCAAATCTTGCCAAGTTTTGGCCAGACCTGAAAGTCTTGTCAAAAATTTGGTCAGTTTTGGCCCTTTGGGCTTCAGTTTTAGGGCGATACAAACGACAACTGTCCCAGCTCATCCCAGCAGTACCGTAATGCGTCGGAATACTATTTCCAGCGGCTGACTCACCACGCGGTCCTCAGGGCACTTCCGGCCCAGCTGCGGGTTCGCCACGCAGTCCAAGCACAGCGAGTGGCCGCACGGCAGCGCCTTGGGGCGGTGGCGGCCCTCGTCGTACGGCTCCAGGCACACGATGCACTCCATCTGCAAGCACTCACAGGGTGGTTTCAGCCTCTGCCTGACTGTTTCTCATTCGCAGACGCAATTCTGTAGGTGGCCATAATACGTGCAATGTTATGTAAGTATCACTTGACAATTACTAATTCAACTGGTCGAGAATCAAGCTAGGATGCCCCGCGACGCCTCAAAGTGAGGGGAATGAATGGTGTGAAATATGAATAATAATAATGGACAATAATAATGAATAAACAAGGTAGGTGTACGCCAGACCGTGTGTTGTAACAGGCTTCGCGATGCTGCGCCAGTTTCGACAATCCACGCCTGGCGTATACACCTACCTTGGCCTGCGGCGCTATCCTGCCTTCGGCAAGCTGCTTTCCTAGACCTTGGAGCATCCTATCGTCATACCTCGAAAACAGACAACATCAAATCGAAGCACGCAAAATTTCCGAGAAGCGCGTCTTCAGCGCCGTACTGTCGCTCCCGAAGATATATGTTTTTACGAAAGTCTCACGTTGGATCCTCTTGATTTCTTCTTCACTACCGGCCCAGCTCTTTCGCGTGTACCCTATTTCATCTGTTCGTAATGATTGCAACTTGTTTTTCTTTTTCACTCTGTTATCTGAGGCTTTTCAAATAGCAGTTGTTTGTTCTTTTCTCCTCAGATGTCACCGTGTGATTCAACTTACCCCTAGCTGCTCCTCCCCTTCTCCTGTGCGGCTGGTCAGCGTTGGCGACAGGTCTCTACGACAGGATTACCGACTTTCCAGATTCCTAGGAAGGTGAGTGCTTCGATGAAAGTGTGAGTGTGCACATCCATTGATCGATTTCACTGATGCTTTGAGGTACACCAGTTCGTTGGAGAATTCTAAGCGGAGGTTGGAATCGGCACTGGTTTCAAGCTCCGGGGCATAAAAAGTCACGCCCTTTAGGGAATAATATCCTCCTTTTAGGTCATTGCAAGGGAAATTCGGGGGTTTTCGCTTGGGGGGAAGGGGGGTAAATGGATAGTTCAAGCAAAATTTTAAGTGCCCTTCCCAAGCAAACATATGCCTTAAAGGCGTAAATCGTTTCCGGCCTTAAAGGGCATAATTTTTCTTTTTCCCAGTGCGAGGCCTGAAATGCTGCCGTTCAGGCTGCCGCGGGCGTCAGAGCTAGCGTAACGTCACGCTTAACACTTTAGAAGGAATATGTGATATCCAAAATATCAGCAGTGAATTTAGGTCTTAATTTCGTTCAAGAAGGAAATTCGGGATCAAGTTACGCTGTGGGAGGGAGTGGGGGTTGGCTAGGCTAGCGTAACGTTACTACGATAGAGTAGGGGCGTTCCACGTCAAACTCATGGTCCAAAACGTACTTGCTCAGATCCGGCCCCATTTTTTCTGGTAGTTACCACCCAAAGACCACTCTCATAAATTTTTTGAAAAAAAATTCAGAACTTTGGCCACAGTGATTTTGAAACTTTCAAAAAAAAAAAACAAATTTTCTTTTAGTTTTTTAAAATTGTGTATCTAGGTGCTCAAATGGGTTGAAAACAGTAAAGGGCAACATAAAATAGTGAAAAAAAAAATTGGATCCCCAGCCTTCCAGAAACAAAGTTAACGATAAAAAAAACCACGGTTCTGAATTCCCAAAATACGCCGTCTCACTTTTGGACCATATGGCATCAAAGGACCCCAATGAGGTACTCTAACTTTAAAAATTAGGACGGCAATCCATAAACACCTGAGATATTGCCAAAAACTCTAAAAGTTATCGAAGGTTATCAAAGCTTTTCCCCCCAAATTGTCAAATGGGACCTATATTGGTTCCGCTGAGGCGCTGTGCATTGAAATATATTCAATTGTCTATCTTAACACCATGGAAGATGTGAGAGCGGTTAAGGTCAGCATTACAAGAGTTTTGGAATTACACGGCAATAAGTTTTTTTAATTATAATAACCAAAAGCGACAAAAAGCATTGTTTGGCAGTCGCCAAATGAAGTCATTGATTGGTGGGGACTTCATCCAGGTCATCTTCATTTTCTTCTTTTAAGTCTCCAGCAGTTGCATGGTCAAGGTGAAGATGGCTTGGATGAAGTCCCCACCAATCATGAGCTTCATTTGGGCGACTGCCAAACAATGCATTTTGTCGCATTTGGTTATTAAAATTTAAAAAAACTTATTGCCGTGTTATTCCAAAACTCTTGTAATGCTGACCTTCACCTCTCTCACATCTTCCATGGTGTCAAGACAGACAATTGAATAGTATTTCAGTGCACAGCGCCTCAGCGGAACCAATATAGGTCCCATTTTGACAATTTTGGGGTAAAAAGCTTCTCGATAACTTTTAGAGTTTTTTGACAATATCTCTGGTGTTTATGGATTGCCGTCCCTAATTTTTTAGTGACAGTTAGAGTACCTCATTGGGGGCCTTTGATGCCAATATGGTCCAAAAGTGAGACGGCGTATTTTTGGGGAAATTTAAGAAACCGTGTTTTTTTTTATCGTAAACTTTGTTTCGGGTAAAGGCTGGGGGTCCCAATTTTTTTTCACTATTTTATGTTGCCTTTTACTGTTTTCAACCCATTTGAGCACCTAGATACACAATTTAAAAAACTAAAAAGAAAATTTATATTTTTTTGAAGTTTCAAAAAATCACTGTGGCCAAAGTTCTGAATTTTTTTTTCAAAAAATTTATGAGAGTGGTCTTTGGGTGGTACACTACCAGATAAAAAATTGGGGGCCGGATCTGAGCAAGTACTTTTGGACCATGATGGTTTGACGTGGAACGCCCCAGTACTCCAAAGAAGCTCTGACCCGGAAGAAGAGGAACAAAAACGCAAGTAAGAAATTGCAGTATCTATGAGAAATATACGCTGCAGACCCTCATGCGCAGCGTATATTTCTCATAGATACGCTGCAATTTCTTACTTCCGTTTTTGTTCCTCTTCTTCCGGGCCAGAGCTTCTTTGGAGTACTCTATTTACATTTGACTTCCGATCTGGGTCCGACGGGCCCTGCTGACTGCATGACTGTTGTTACATCATCATATTCAGTAGCTAGCTGGGTTAGGGGTGGGTACCTGAACTAGCTCGGCCCGAGTACACTGTAAAAATTAATGTCCGGAATAAACGACGGATCCTTCGGCAAAAAAAATTGCCAACGGTGTTCCTTTGTTAATTTACGAAGCTCTTCGTATATTTACAAGAATCTTCGTTAATTTTTTGAACGATCTCTGTCGATTTTACAATCATAATGGAAATTTACGAAGCACCTTCGTAAATTTACAGGGAACCTTCGCAATTATACGTCTGGAATTAACGACGGATCCTTCGGCAAAAAAATTGCCATCAGTTCCTTCGTTTATTTACGAAGGTCCGCCGTAGATTTACGAAGCCCGTCGTAAATTTACGAAGCCCTTCGTAAATTTACAACAGATTCTGTACATTTACGATTTTTCTTCGTAAATTTACTGAGGACCTTCATAAATTAACGAAGAACTTCCGTTGATTTACAATAGTTCCTGTAGGAAAGAAACATTTACAGTGCACTTTTGGACATTCCCAAAAACCTTCGTAAAATATTCCGTTGTAAATTCACAACACATTTTCAGTATACAACATACACAGCCTCCATGAAGTGGGCAACTCTATAGACCATTCTAGTCGTGGCCGAGTGAAGAACAAGAAGAATCACAAAAGATAAATGTTAAGCTTTTTTTTACTTTCGACAGGCATTTTTATTTCCTATGTCTAAAAGTGTTTGGAACAAACGAAAGTGCTTTAGAAGGAGATACGCCGCAGTAAACTCAGTAACTGGTCCACTCATAGAAGTCTGGGAGGTTATGTAGCCGGCGCCAGTTCCGGCTTTGTTCTTCTTGTTCTTCGATCGGCGACGACTATATTCTATAGAATACTGTACTGTGTAAAGTAAGACGAGAATTGTGCAAACCACAACGAGGCCTGGACTGCCCAGCACTCGTCATGCCAGTTATCCATTGCATAACAATTGTTTACTTAAAAAGTGCACTCGAAATGTCTTACAATGAAATTTGGCCTATGAATATTTCTTCGTAATACGAATCTTGTAACCGTTTTCATTGTAAGATACAAAGGAAAACCTTCGTAATACGAAGAAAAACCACCTTCGTATTATGCTTGCGCCATTTCCTTCGTTAGAAAAAAACGACAACATAAGTACACTAGTCGCAATTTTTTTTAAAATCAGGAATTCAATGTACTTTCAAAGTACAACAATTGTACAAAGTACAATGGAACCGGCATGACGAGTGCTGTGCAGTCCAGGCCTCGTCGCGGTTTGTACAATTCTCGTTGTACTTTATACAATTCCTATTGAACTGTTATTGCATAGTTTTTTGTTGTACTTTTGTTGTTCTATTCAAACTTTTTCTTGCAGTGCGGAATAGAGCATACATTTTGGAATGCACTAGTTCCGTGCGGAGCTTCGCATGTCAAAACTACGTACAGATTTAGTGTCAGTTAACTCCAGTTGATCGATCGCTGACAGGATTGTAATGTGTTCTGGTTCCACTTTGCAGGCAGTCTTCGCAGCTTTGAAGATTGGCTCAGACAGTGGAAGACGGCGTCAACCTTCATTCGAAGCTTCAGCTGTTGCAAATCGCGCCCGTACTCTCAGTCAACATGGTCCATTCTGAGGTAAGTTACTTTATCTTCGAACTTAATTTAAGTCTGCAGTTGCCAATTAAGATCCCCGATGAACCGATTCCGCAAATATGTGCACAAGTGTCAAAGTAATTGGAATTTTGGGGTGGGGTTTGCAGCATTCAATTCGAAATGGATAGCAGTAAAATAAAAAGGCCAAAATTTGACGATTTTCACTGGTGTGCCCCCCTTAATAGGGTATTCAATGCTCTTCCAAAACGGAAGTGAGAGATGGCAGTTCTGATGAGAAATTTACGCGGCAAAGTTCATCCGCCGCGTAGATTTCGCATATTTACTGCCAGTTTTGACTGCTGTTGTCGGTCTTCTCACTTCCGTTCTGGGAGGGCGTGGGAATACCCTATAAGAAACACGGTTGAAGCGGCCCGGGTTGCCTCTACGAATGTGGAATTGGTTGGTCCACAGTTCCTGTCGCTGCCAGACGACGCGCTGCTGGTCGTGCTGGCCTTCCTGACTCCGAGGGAGCTCTTCGCCTGCCGCACCGTTTGTCGCCGCCTCCGCGACATCTGCGAGCACAGAGACCTGTGGAGGAAGGTTCATGTGTGGGACGATGACGCAGGCGTGCTGCTCGCCGCGCTGGCCGTCGCCCCATGCCTCAAGGGAATGCACCTATCGTCGCCCCTCGCGGCTTTGGACCTGGCCTCACTTGTGCCGGGTAGCACTTGTGTCGTCGACGGCCTTTCTTTCGATTTAGCTACTGAGAACGATGTTCTTCTGGCCATTGATGTTTTGTTGCATCTTTCCTCTGTCGGAGGCGTGAGAGAGCTCTATATCGAATGGGGCGGGGAGCCCCCCGTCAAGACTCTCACAAAGCTCGCAGAGGCCATCTGTTCCTTGCCCGGCCTTTTGTATTTTGACTTTCACTATCCGTTTGAAGAGCCTCTTCAGGTTACCTTGCGTAATCTTGATGTTGAGGTGATGCCAACCCTTAAAAGACTCGAAATCATTGGAGACAGAATGGATCCCTTCGCTGAATATTTGCTTAAAAAGCATGCAGATACACTTCAAGAAGTTCGGGTTTACTTTAGGGATGTTCCCGTGTCGTTGCTGATGGTGTTGCCCAGGCTCCGATCCTTGGCTTGTATGTCGCATAAGGATTTGGCTCAGTTGTCGAATCTGGAAAACCTCGATTCATTCGAGTTACTGTACGACCTCGACGAAGTGCCTAAAGAAAAGGACGTCTTCTGTCCCGGCACACTCAAGTTCCTACGTCGGGCGTCGCATCTTAAAAGTGTGACAATGCCATTGCATTCCCCTGCCAATTTATCAGCATTGAGCCTTTCCTTTTCTTCTGCGGTTGTTGAGGCACTAGATTTAAACTGTTTCCCTGGCTTTTACTTTGAGGGGCTCATTGATGTGCTGCACCAGTTCCCTTCCTTGAGGACCCTTAGTGTGGATGCTGAGCCCCCGGATGACTTCTTGCGCACTATCAGCCCTGTGTCCCTGCCTCGCCTCGCCACGCTGGTTGTGTATCCTCCCAAGAACCCAAGCATCCGCGCATGGCTCCACGAACCCGCCATCCAGGATCTCCTCATCAGGAACCCTGATCTGCACCTGTTCATTCATAACAGAAGAAGCAGAGGAGTCTACGCCTGCTTCTGCGTTTGGTGCTCTCGAGGTCATCGCAGCAGCCGGGCGGACTATTCAAGGCAACCGGTTTCGTCTCACAAAAGAAAGGCTGGGTGCAACTGCTTTCAAGTAGCTGTGTCGCCCCCTCAGCCCACTGACTAATCGGGCCTTGCGGTCGAACTCATTCGGCTGGTGAGTAGTACCTTCCGTAGACTTTGTTTTAATCAATGGACAGTGCGCGACATCGCGCGAAGTGAGTAATGAAACTTAAGTATGATTTCAAAACATTGTAAATTCATTATTCTGATGTTCAGCGCACGATGTGCCTTATGCTCGATTTATAAATATTATGTTTGTTTTCACATACTGTATTCTTGCTACATTTAAAGAGTTACGTTAAAGATCTTATCCTTAAGATCAACACCTGGAAACTATTATGGAACCGAATTTAATAAAAATTGTGTACTGTACAACTGTTTGAACTTTAATATGCAGATTCTTGTTTGTGGTGCGGGCTCAGCGGCCTGATCAAGTCTGGGTCGGGGGTCAAAATGAATTCAATTTTGAGTACTATCGAAAACACATAAGGCGATGAAAATCTAAGGAAAGTCTAACAAGAGTTCAGGGCTGGGACAGATACTTTATATTTTTACCTAGGTACAGATACAGATACTGGATCAAAAAAGTACCTACACTGCAAAGCCAGTGGTAAGTTTACTTGCCACAAATTTGGCAAGCCGTTTTGAATACCAAAATTTGGCAAGCTGTGGTCAGAAATCTTCATAAGCTTGCCAAATCTTGGCAAGCTGGGGGGTATTTCCAGGCTAAGCTTGCCAAATTTTGGCATGCTGGGGAGTATTTCCAGGGCAAGCTTGCCGAGTTTTGGCATTCAAAACGGCTTGCCAAATTGTGGCAAGTCAACTTACCACCGGCTTTGCAGTGTAGTACGTTTACAGGTACTTGGCAAATATAACATACTTGGAGCAACTTTGTCAGTACTTTCATAAATACCTATGTTTTTTTGTACTTCCAGGTTATTTCAGTGCAGGTTTTCATGATATTTCACACATCGCCAGTAACGCATTTTAGGGACAAACCCTATGATCCCTGCTGAGATGTGTCCATTGTTTCATAGTGCAAGTCCTCTGCGTCCACCTTGGCAGTGCATGCGGTGACGAGACCTGCCACATGGAGCCCGGAGGAGGCACATAAAAAGGGGAGGGGGCCGAATATCTGTTTTCTCTTCCCGAAACAGGCAGTCCTCTGAGTGTCTTTCTTTATCCCCGCACTGTTTTGAGCGCATCTCATTACCCGTCTTTCCCTATTCGCGCCCAAATGTACCTGTTAAAGTACCTGCAGTTCTAGGTAAAGTTACTGCCCAAAATGTACCTAGGTACAGGTACAGTTACAATTGTGACTTGAGTACCTACGTACAGTTTTGGGTACTAAACGTACTAACGTACTAAAAAAGTACCTAGGTACAGTTTTGGGTACTAAAAAAGTACCTAGGTACTTTTTAACTACGTATTTCACAGCCCTGCAAGAGTTGTCCCTTTTCTGTCGTTTTGAAGTGTTTCTTTTTTTTGGTAGAACTGAATGGATTGAGATGAAAAGCTGAATTTCGGCATGTGGTGATCAAAATCGTAGCTGGAACGGCAGAGCTGTGTAGGAGGAGTAGAACTCACACACTAATTTCGACCTTTTTATGCATAATTATGCATGCTCAGAAAAGAACGTAGGGGTAGGTTAGGGAAGAAAAGTTCAAAACGCGTACTTTGCACTGTACAGCAATTCCAAATGAGGGTTCAACTGTGTCAACCGTGAACTTATAATCCAGTCCCTTCCTGATGAAATGGATCACTGTTCAATGATTGTAGGTCCCCACATTACGTCGGCAAATTTTCTATCTCCAGTTTTATTTCCGTTGACAGTGATCATAGTTTATTTTCGACCATGTATGGCGGATTTCTTCCATAAATTATTTGAAAGGTAACGGTCCGCACCTGTGACATCATAAGGTGTTGCCGACATCTCTGTCATTGTAAGGTAAAAAATCAATTGTGGTCACATTTTTGAAAATTCGAAATTAAGGCCTTTAATTCTGACCTAGTGACAAAAGTGCATGTGCGGCCTTAAACTAGGGTCCTTGACTAAGTTTTGCAGCATAGTAGCCCGTCTATCATCTTATTACTAAGCTGTGACTGTTTAAAAATAGTCTGTTTTGGCCCACAATTGATTTTTGGAACCAGTTGTGGGTCAGCATTGTAGGAAGCTCAAATTTGGATATGATTTGCTTAAATACGAGAGAAATTCACTTCTAAATTTATTTTTGGGAATCGTAAAAACTGCAGGATCTGTAGCACAATGAATCAATTGTGGGTCACATAAATTTGGGGGCCATTTCGTTTTTTTGCTTGTAAATTGACCATTTTTGCAAGATATTTTCTTATTTTCTTTAAATTAAAGGTCCCGGGTTTCTCAAAAACCAGGCAGACACGTTTTCCTCAAAGAGGAAAAATACATAAACAGGCTATTTCACTGTGAGACAGATGTGAGTTAAACGTCCGGGATTAGAGACGAAATTTTTATAGTGCATTTTGTAGGGCCGCCGGTGTGGTAGACAATCCAACACCACCCCTGTCATGAGGTATTGCTACAATTTATTATCTATTTCAGTCAGAATATTTAGTCTGTAGGGTTTAAATTTGACTCTTTTTAAAGGGCCGGACTGGCCTCGGGGCCTAGCCAGCAGTTGGAGAGCGGTCCCCTTCCGGGCGCTATGTAAGCCCCGCAATCCCCCCCCCCCCCCCCCCCAAAAAAAAAGCCTTATAGCATGGCAACGGGAAAGAGCTAGCGTTGTCATCCGGGGGTGTAGCCTAAGCTAACATAAACCTCGTATCGTAGTACTAAAGTGACAGCAGAAAAAGGGAAATTTTCTGTGATACATCAGTCATTCAGAAGCGCAGAAAACAAAAAAGCAGGAAAATACCGTAAAAATTCGTCTAAAATAATGGGTCTGACATGGTAGCGAACGCTACTTTGCCAGCACCCGCGCACCATGGCACGAATGATTTCGGCCGTACTATGGTAAATTTATGTTCCCTGACCTATTATGAACCTAAATCAGCAAGGCGTCCCATTTTTCTCGTAATAGCTTCACGGTGGCAATTTGAAAAACACACGATTTTCGCCTCTTGGATGGCGCCTTTTTTACGACTTTTTGAAGGGCCTTCCTTTGAAGCCTGATAGGAGCCGTTACAGTCGTCGCTCGGACATACACGCTATTTGGGAAGCAAAGAAAGGTTGGGGGAAAGGTCTACCGCAAAATTCAAATCGATTCAATCTCTGTCGGGTCGCGGTGACCCGTCGAAAAAAATGACCCAAAATTTGATTCGTGCCCCCAAAATTGTTTTTTTCCCTTTAAACTTGTGTAAGACCCTCTCTGACATTTTTCCGGTCCCCAAGCCGACTTTGGAAATCCCTGGCTTTCCATATGGAGACATCATCAGAGCTAAGTTTAGAGCTGACGAGTGTTTGCCTTCATTTGCTCAGTAAGGATCGGATTTCCATTCATTTCCTTGGGGAATGTGCTATTTTGCCGGGGTTCAATGAAAGTACCCATTGTTTAACGTGGGAAATTTTATCGCACTTACCCAAATTTCTGTGCATTGATGACGAATGAAGTCAGTTAAAGTAGGAGAAAAACCCACTCCACTTGTGGAAAAATTGCGTGTTTCCATCCTGCCTTCTAGTAAACAGAAGACTACCAAAAATAAAGCATTTATTGACTCCTCGCTTTGAAATTACAGATAGCGAAACAAAATATGACCAATACATGCACACTTTCATCAAAAAAAGAAACTTTTATTATAAGAAAAAGAAAAGAAGATAAGAAAATGAATACTAAGTCTAGACTGCGGCATATCTTGAATTCCACAAACAACCGTTTCAAGTCTATAAATCTGACGCGTTGACCATCACGAAGGCGACACATATCACGCACCTGTCCCTCACATTCTCGCGCAACTCTGCGACATTGCCTGAGCTGCGCCAAAACGGCTTCAGCCGCGGTAGTGCAGTGCAGGCCTCGACGGAAGTGCCTGGGACGCCGTCCGCACCCGGGCCCTGCAATCCACAGTGGTTTAAAATCCTGTTTTAGGGGGAATAAAGCGATTTTTCAAAAGTGTCGCGCGGGGCATTCTGGGGGTGGAAACGAACTATAATACTCCAATACAATATACAATGACGTTTATAGATTTTTAAATGACGCTGGGAGCCACTGGGAAGGTTTGATTTTAGTCTTTTGTATTTTGATCAAATTCACCTAATTTTCTTAGATGTTTCCTACCTTATTTTCCAATGAGGGCGATGGTACTGGTATGTTGGCGGTTTTTCTTTTCGTTTCATCATTAATCAAAGGAAAGCAGCACACAGCGTAACATTCGTTCGCGGTTTGGCTCACGGTGGCGGGTTTTTGCTACAAATGCGTTCAACACTTAAAAAACACACTTTTGGAGTTTCGGACATCGATGGGCCCGATGGGGCGGAGTTATTGGTGCGAGCGCTTCCCTTACTGTATATTAAGATGCCCGATGATAACTTTTCCGCACTCGTCCGAAACACGAAACGCAAGGGACCAAACACCCACAAAAACGGCAAATTGATTAGTTTTGGGATAATCGCTTCTGGTGTGCACCATTCAAATGAAAAAAAACTCGTGCAATTGCTTTTCTTTTCAAATATTTGGGTTTTCTTAGAAAAAAATGGTTTAATGCGGCTAGAAGTTAAAACTAAGTATTTGAGCATTTTTAGTTTTGCACTTTTTGTCAATTCTGTCATTTTTTTTCTAATTTTGCTATTTTTCTCATTATTTAGCTTATAAATCCAATTTTTATCGGACCACTTTTTCCTTTGAACTGGTCTTTGCCTATTGCCTACAGATGATTCAGTTCAATTCTGGTAGCTTTGGTCGCACGGGACGCGCTAGGACTTATTCCCCCGAAATCGCATTTTAAACCACTGTGCAATCCTCCAGCTGCCTGGAGCAGGACGCCGCGTCGTGCTCTATGGCCATGGCGCCCATCTCGCGCTCCAGGACGACGCGCTCGAGGGCCTGGAAGCCGCAGTCGGCCAGCCGGCGCCCCAGGTCGCCGAGGAAGAGGTCGCCGCCGGGGACGGAGGCCACGACGAGCCGGACCTCCTTGAGCGTGGCCGCGTGCGCGCGCAGCAGCGAGAACAGCGTGGCGACGAAGAACTTGTCCACGCAGACACGTAGCCACTGCAGCCCGCAGTGCCCCGCGCGCGGCGGACGCAAGTCCACGTTGCCGGGCCCCAGGTACCACAGCACCTGCATGCAGAAAGAGGCGATAGGCTCGAGACAAAATACACACTGAAATTCAAAATTAAGGAATGTCCTTCAATGTTTTAGGAAACTCATTAAAGTTTGAGTGAAAATTTTAAGAAATTCGTCGAAACTTTCGTGAAACCTCGAAGGAATTCATCCGAAAATGGGGTAAAATTGGTCGAAATTCTTGGAACGTGTTTCTAAGTTCACGCGCATGAATTTTCCAGTGGGAATTTTTTGGAATGCATGTCACTTCCTCAAAATTTATGAAAATTTACTATTAATACAAATAAATTTACTTTTCTTAAGATATGCGTTGATATTTCTCATTACGAGATTCCCACCCTAAATGCCTGATGAAGAAATTTCCCATACTACTAAGGAAACGGCGCAAGCATAGTAAGAGAGTAGTTTTCCTACGTATTACGAAGGACGAGGGGTCGTCAACTCCCCTTGGCCGTGTACGAGGGAGTATACGTATATTACCAGTAATATAGGTAATATATGTGTAATATAAAGTAATACAAAGTAATATATGTGTAATATAAAGTAATACAAAGTAATATATTGTAATATAGGGGTATTATAGAGGCGAAATTGTGGTAATATGCAAGTAATATATGGTAATATACAGGTAATATAGCCACCGTGTACGAAGTAATATATGAGTTGCCGACCCCTCGACGAAGGATTTCCTGTCTCATAGTGAAAATACGGAAAAGATTCGTAACACGAAGGAATATTGCTCCGTATTGTGCTTGCACTGATTTCACTGGAGCATAGCTCGTATTTCATTGAATGTCATTTCAAAGTGCGCGGCAACCCAATCAAATTCATTGTAATCCATCAAAATTCAGAATGAAACGACATCCAAGCCCGATTCCCCTTCACCTGCAGCCGCCGCAGTCTGGGCATCCGCTGCGTCGACACCAGCTGCCGCTCGGTGCAGTTCTGGATGCGGAGCTCCTCCAGGCTGGCCGGCAGGGCGGGGAAGAGGTCGTCCACCACGCAGGACACGTCGAGCTTCCGCAGTTCCTCCACGTCCCTGAGCAGCAGCATGTGGCGCACACCAGCGCACTCCAGCTGGAGCTCCCGCAGCCGACGGGCCACGACGCACAGCAGCGAGTTGCTCTCCCTGTCGAAGCGGCAGTCCAGGCCGGTCAGCTTGAGGACCTGGAAGATCACTTCGGTCAGCTCGAGGACCTACACGATCACATCGGTCAGCTCGAGGACCTAGATCACATCGGTCAGCTCGAGGACCTACACGATCACATCGGTCAGCTTGAGGACCTGCAAGATCACATCGGTCACCTTGAGGACCTGGAAGATCACATCGGTCACCTTGAGGACCTGGAAGATCACATCGGTCACCTTGAGGACCTGGAAGATCACATCGGTCAGCTTGAGGACCTGGAAGATCACATAGGTCAGCTCGAGGACCTACACGATCACATCGGTCAGCTTGAGGACCTGCAAGATCACATCGGTCACCTTGAGGACCTGGAAGATCACATCGGTCACCTTGAGGACCTGGAAGATCACATCGGTCAGCTTGAGGACCTGGAAGATCACTTCGGTCAGCTCGAGGACCTACACGATCACATCGGTCAGCTTGAGGACCTGCAAGATCACATCGGTCACCTTGAGGACCTGGAAGATCACATCGGGCACCTTGGGGCCTGGAAGATCACATCGGTCACCTTGAGGACCTGGAAGATCACATCGGTCACCTTGAGGACCTGGAAGATCACATCGGTCAGCTTGAGGACCTGGAAGATCACTTCGGTCAGCTCGAGGACCTACACGATCACATCGGTCAGCTTGAGGACCTGCAAGATCACATCGGTCACCTTGAGGACCTGGAAGATCACATCGGTCACCTTGAGGACCTGGAAGATCACATCGGTCAGCTTGAGGACCTGGAAGATCACTTCGGTCAGCTCGAGGACCTACACGATCACATCGGTCAGCTTGAGGACCTGCAAGATCACATCGGTCACCTTGAGGACCTGGAAGATCACATCGGTCACCTTGAGGACCTGGAAGATCACATCGGTCACCTTGAGGACCTGGAAGATCACATCGCACAGTGGGTCAAAACCAGGGGTCTCCAACTCGTTGGCCCGCCTCTGGCCCGCGGGCCAGGCGGGCCAAGCCGGGCACGCTGTGGCCCGCCCGGTGCGACCGGAGCGAGAGAGACAGGTAGTAGGTAGCGGAGTGGGGGTACTGGCGGGTGGAGTGGGGGACGGCTTCACAGCGGCAAAGCGCTCTGAGATCCGGAGTGGGGGAAGAGCGGCGAGTAGCTGAGGCAGCAGTAGCGCTGGCCCGGGCTCGGGCCCGCGGGCCCAGCTGGGCCAAATGGCCCGCCGGGCCTGAGTTGGAGACCCCTGGTCAAAACGGTCAAAAGTGCGAAAAAAATATTTTATTATTGAAATCGACTCAGTTCGACCCCAAAAGACTACCAACCAAGTATTTTGAGGTTTGGGCCAAAAATAGCGATGTAGGGGGTCAAAATCGAAAGTTACTATCCCCGCACGCTCCAGGCGAGGTCAGATTCGGATTCCTCGCTAAAAATTGGTCCAGAATCACTAAGAAAAAATTTTACTTTTTCAAAAATAAAAAATGGAGGGGTCAAAATCGAAAGTTACTATCCCCGCATACTTTAGGCGAGGTCAGAATCGAATTCAGCGTCAAAAAGTAATTCAGAATCACTTGGAAAAAACTTTACTTTTTTTGATGCAAAATATTGAGGGGTCAAAATCGAAAGTTACTATCTGCGCATGCTTTAGGCGAGGTCAGAATCGGATTCCGCGTCAAAAAGTGATTCAGAATCACTTGGAAAAAACTTTACTTTTTTTGATGCATAATATTCAGAGGTCAAAATCGAAAGTTACTATCCCCGCATGCTGTAGGCGAGGTCAGATTCGGATTCCTCGTTAAAAAATAATTCGGTATCACTTTGAAAAAGCTTTACTTTTTTTATGCAAAATATTCATTGGACAAAATTAGTCAAAATCGAAAACTACTATCCCCGCATGCTTTAGGTGAGGTCAGATTCGGATTCCTCTCTAAAAAGTAATTCGGAATTACTTGGGAAAAGCTTTACTTTTTATATGCAAAATATTCATTGGTCAAAATTGGTCAAAATCGAAAATTACTATCCCCGCATGCTTTAGGCGAGGCCAAATACGGATTCTTCAGTAAAAAGTGATTCGGAATCACTTGGAAAAAACTTTACTTTTTGATGCAAAATATTTATTGGTCAAAATTGGTCAAAATCGAAATTTACCATCCCCGCATGCTTTAGGCGAGGTCAAATTCGGATTCCTCGTTAAAAAGTAATTCCGAATTATTTTATAACGAGGAATCCGAATCTGACCTCGCCTAAAGCATGCGGGGATAGTAATTTTTGATTTTGACCAATTTTGACCAATATTCATTTTGCATCAAAAAAGTAAATTTTTTTCTAAGTGATTTCGAATCACTTTTTTATGAGGAATCCGTAATTGGCCTCGCCTAAAGCATGCGGGGATAGTAATTTTCGATTTTGACCAATGAACGTTTTGCATTAAAAAAAGTAAAGTTTTTTCCAAGTGATTCCGAATCAATTTTTAACGAGGAATCCGAATCTGACCTCGCCTAAAGCATGCGGGGATAGTAACTTTCGATTTTGACCTCTGTATATTATGCATCAAAAAAAGTAAAGTTTTTTTCCAAGTGATTCTGAATTACTTTTTGACGCTGAATTCGATTCTGACCTCGCCTAAAGCATGCGGGGATAGTAACTTTCGATTTTGACCCCTCTATTTTTTGTTTTTGAAAAAGTAAAGTTTTTTCTTAGTGATTCTGGACCAATGTTTAGCGAGGAATCCGAATCTGACCTCGCCTGGAGCGTGCGGGGATAGTAACTTTCGATTTTGACCCCCTGCATCGCTATTTTTTGCCCAAACCTCAAAATACTTGGTTGGTAGTCTTTTGGGGTCGAACTGAGTCAATTTCAATAATAAAATATTTTTTTCGCACTTTTGACCGTTTTGACCCACTGTGCATCGGTCACCTTGAGGACCTGGAAGATCACATCGGTCAGCTTGAGGACCGTAAACCGGGGTAACTTGAGACAGTATTTCACGTTTTTTGGACCGTGTGTCCACAAAACTTCTCTCACCAACCCGAATCCCAACTAAGTTCTATTTCACATGATTACATTCGGTTTGGACCCCACGAATTTTTTGGGGGTCTCCTAAAATGAGAGTAATGGGCCTCTAAAGTTGTCTCAAGTTACCCCGTCATTTGGGGTAACTTGAGACACACCTACTTTTTCCTTTGCCTTTTCACGGAGGTGGGGTTTTTGCCAGACCATACTGATTTTCTGAGACATTTAACTCATCTTCAATGAAAAGTACTACTTGTGGAATATATTAGAAGATTTTTGATCCTTTTATTAAGATTTTTTCATCAAGGTTACTTTTGGTAATTTTAGGGATAACGGCACTTCAGAAGCGCAACGATTCTCCCATTTCACATCCAACCCTGACACCTGTTAAGACATTTTTCTTTATTTCTACGTACACAAGTCCATTCCTGCAAAGGTATATAGTCTTAGTCAATTTTTAAAATTTACTCTAAATACTTTAACTATTTTCACAGTTGTTTTTCTTGAAAAAATCGACGGTTCTTGGGCTATAAGTTGTCCGATTTCAATGACATTTAGCTCGTTGGAAAGGTAATTAAATTCCCATCTCTTGAGACTTCAAGATTTATTATATCTCATGTGGTCCGTGTGTAGTTGAGAAAACACCGCCTCCAACCCAAAGAGCAGCCGCTCTGGATCCGACACCACCACGTCAGAGCCTTACCTGCAGCAGGGGTCTTCGCCTCGCGATCTCGTCCCCATCCTTGCCCTTCAAGTCCAGGCACTGCGCTGGAGTGAAGGTGCCGGGGGCTGGGTCGGATTCCTCGCACGGCAGCTTGGCCTCCGGCCTATTCTGCTCCTGCTCCTGGGGATCAGCACCTGTCTCCTCCTGCTGCTGCACCTGCGGCTCGGCCTGTGTCTGTCCCGGAGGCTGGGCCTGTGGCATTCGGCAGCGAAAAGTCTGGTGAAACCCAGGGGTGAATAACTCAGCGTTCTGGTGTACACATGAGTACATGAGTATGGGTGGGGTGAGTGCACTGTGGGAAAAAATCACAGTAAATCCTGTAGTGATTAGTACAGCTGTCACTGTAGTTCAGAGGACAGGATTTACTGTACTTTTTTAACAGGATCTACTGTACTTTGTACGGGATTTACTGTACCACACGAGTGGAGTACGGAATATCCTGTAGCAGGTACAGTAGACACTGTAGCCAGGCACGGTAAATCCTGTGTTCTGAACTACAGCAAATCCCGGCAAAAAAATTAACGGGATTCACCGTGGTTTTTTCGCACAGTGTGCACCTGCTGATACACATAATTTTCGCATTTTAAATCATTTTTTTGGCTTCATTGCGCGGTAGACAACACACAACGCCAAATCGTGTAAGAAATGAACGAATTTCACTCTTTTCAAACTTGTGAGTACACAGACTACAGGCCAATTTGTACACATGAGTACACGAGTGATTCACCCCTCGGGTATAACAGAGGCATAAGAACTAAGTTCACACTCTCGGCACGTTGCTGACTTTTTTTTCTCATTCGTATAAGCAACAGTATTTTATAAGTAAGTTTTATTAATTTCCTTTGTAAAATAATGTACAAAACCAAATTGTCAGTACATTATTAAATATTTCCCAAGTAGTTGTTTACACAGTAAAGTCCTTACGGATAGCGTGTTTGTAGGTTACGGATAGTTTTGTGCAGCCATATTACGGATCGAATTTTGTTTGTAATGCGGATATTTTTTTCCGTAATACAAAGGTTTTGATGTCCGTAATTCACAGATAATTTCGTTGTAACATACGGATTCCCAAATCTTTGTATTACGGACAAAAACATCCGTATTACAAATAAAATTCGATCCGTAATATGGCTGCACAAAACTATCCGTAACCTACAAACACGCTATCCGTAAGGACTTTAGCGTGTAGAAAATAAAAAGTACACATTATTGTTGCACGGATTACTAGCATAAGTACTGACAAAATGAGCAAAATTTTGAAAAATTTTAAAGTCAGTAACGTGCATGTGGCGTCAGTCCGCGTCAATAATGAGAACAGCCGAAACCCGCACGGTAGGACTCAGTCCAGGTTTTCCCAGGGCCGTTTTTCTCCTCTACTAAGTGCACAGGAAAACCAGGACCGAGTCTTACCGTGCGGCTGGCGCGTTTGCTGCTTGTAAACGAACAGCCACTAAGCTAAGGTGTTTAACCCAGGTTTAACCTGTTGAATCTGAAACCTTCCATGCACATTTACATCTATGAACTCTAAAACCACTATTTTGGAAAATTTTTGGCCATTTTTTCACCAGGGTATACCCTGGTCCCCCGTACGTCCACTGAAAATCAAATAGTGATACATCTCACTTTCAGAGGGGTGATACATAACTGTCTCACCGAAAAAAGGATGATACTAAAACGTATCACCGAAAATAAGGTCGTACACAAATGTATCACCGAAAAAGGGTGATACTTCCCCAGGAAAACAAGGGCCAATCTCGCGGATATCTCACCTTTTTTTCGGTGATACATTTGTGTACGACCTTTTTTGTGGTGATACATGCATGTACGACCATTTTTTCGGTGATACATTCGTGTACGACCTTTTTTTCGGTGATATATTTCGTATCGACGAAAATTGGTGATATGTCTCACCCTTTGAATTACAGTGTCCCCCTTAAAGTTGCATCTATGAACACAAACAGTCCCATGACGTTTTTTAGCGTGCAGTATCACCGTACCTGAGCTGCAGGGAGCAGCCGGCCGCTGTCTTGAAGCCGCAGCAGGAGGCTGACGTACTCTTGACGCCGCAGCTCCGCACTCCGCGTCGCTCCGTCGCGGCCCTGGACGGTCACGCTGCAGCTTGCCACGGCCGACAGCAGGCGGTCGGCATCCTGCATGAGCAGCGCGGCGTCGGAGAGCTTCTCCCTGCGCTGCCAACACGTCAGCGCCGCCACTGTGAACCTTCGCAAATTTTGCAAACCGTCTTGGAAACTAGTAATTGAAGTCAAATTAACGCCCCTCTTGACGCAGCAGAGTAACAAGCACCTCATGCTGACCGTAGTTCAAGATACTTTGTTATAACAAGCTTCGGTTCTTTGTAATGCCTTGAGTAGTTTGTACGGTTTTCAGGGTTTATAAGGTAGAATGAATTTTCAAAGGTTAGCCACGAAGCTGCACTAACATAATACGACAATCTTCACCACGCGAGTGTTGGCAGATGCACGTCTTACGGTGAAAGGCTGCACCAACATAGTAAGGGAAGGTGGGGTACCATGTGACGGTTTTTGTTAAGTGCCCGTCAACCCAATACTACCAATCACATTACATCCATAAGTAGTCATGTGAACAAAATGATTCTTCACCTTAAAATTTCTGTTGAGATTTCTAATTTATCTGTTTTGGTTGCTGAGTTATCCCGAGTTGAATGGGCCAAGTCAAAGTGTCACTTCGTACCCCACGTAGTACATTATGTGACAGCCTTAGTGCACCATGTGACAGTGGCCTTTTGTCAGGGTTTAAATCCTATTCAGCGTACCTATACGCAAAGAATGAACGAAGAAGTCTTCCAGCTTTTTATTTCCGTTGAGTTTATCAATTTATCATCTTTGGTTCCCGAGCAATGAAGGTTTTAGTTATTAGTGTACAAATGTCATGGGCTGAACACATTCAACTGAGTGAATCGTGGAATCCCATAGCGAATGACAGTAGTGTCACATGGTGCCCAGATCAACAGCTTTAGGGGAAACAGCAATAACGCTCAAAGTTTATGCCGCAGAGAATCGAGCCAAAGCTTATTTTGCGCTTAAAACATTAAAGAAGAACATCTTGCAGAGCATATGTCCTTAAAATGTATTTTAAAGGTGAAAAGCGGACGCGGCGGGAAATAGAAAGAGTTTCCAATGAGCTATTTTAAGACTATTTCCAATTCTGATCGCTACCATTCCCGTCCTTTTCGAAGGAGAGTCACGACCTATTGCACGTCGATTCTCCTTCATGATACCTTCCTTTGAGTCTTCTTACCGCTGTTGGATAGCAAGCCGTTTGGGAGAAAAAGCCAAAGTCACATGGTGGCCGTATCACATGGTACCCCACCTTCCCTTATGGTGGAGATTTTCTCCATAATACCAACGAAATTCGTTAAAATATCTATAAGGTACAGTGAATTCTCAATGGTACGAAGTCAGCTGCACCACCATAATATGGAACACTTTCACCATAATATGGAGAATCTTCACTGTAGAACATTTAGAGTGTGGAGGGCAGAACATTTCAAGCCCTTGAGGGCATTACGTGTTTCTTACCGGTGTGCCCCACTTCGAGGCAGCCTCAGGCTGCAGGGCCTCCTGGACCCTGTCACACAGCCTTCGCCATTCCTCTGCATGAGAGGTGAACTCGAGCAGGCCGTCGTCCAGGTGCTCCAGAATCTTCTTGCCGGACTTCAACAGCGAGGCCTCCGTGGCGGTTGCAGAGCGGCTCCTGAAACCATCAACGTCGTCAAGAGAGCTGCCTTAAGACGGACACTAAACGCAAAACTGTTCCCGAAACTTGCAAGCAATTTTGCTGCATTGTGTTACCAACTCCCTTCACACTGGACGTTTCCTTATTTACGGGTGGAGTTTATGATGCACAACATACATTCAATTTCGTCTAAACAAATCTGTTAAGCTCCGTGATGTAATTCTATTAGTGTGCACAATCCTTGTCGATTGAAGGATGGGTACTCTACATGCCTTAGGGTGAAAGGCGGCACCAACATATTATGGTGAAGATTTTCGTGTATGGATGAAGGAAATCGTCACTGCCTTTTAAATTTTCAAAGGTAAGGTATAAAGACAGCGGCACCTCAGGGAATGTTTACCATCTAGAGAATCTTCAGCGTACGACTAAGAGTAAATTCCTCATCGTTTAAACCAAATCTGCGACAAGACTGTATTGCAAGGCACTGGCACTCAGTGCCCACCAAAATCAGAAAGGTTCACTCTGAAAAGAGCTACGGTTAAGGTCTCCCTCTCCCCCCCCGTAAAAAATGAATCAAATTTGAAAAATAGTATTTCTTACCTTGAAGCTCCTGTCAGCATTCTCAGCACGGTGATGTTGTCCGGCAGGTTGTGAGCTAAACCAAAGAATGCCTGAAACGAAGAGCGGATTCGGCGTTGGCTGACAACTCCCAAGGAACACGAGCGGTACAACGCGATGGTGTGACTCGCGTGACTGACAAGCAAAGTGCACGTGCTGACACTGCACTGTCAGAAATTTCCGAGAAAAAAAATGGAAAAATCATGGAGTTTTTCCGAAACTTTTGCTTGGAGCTCTCCATATAGGCAAACTCTGGGCTTTGTCCGAAAAGTTTCGGAATTTTGAACAAAAATGCATGATTCACTATCGGGAGATCACGGAAAAAAAGTTTGCAACCAATTAAAAAATGAGGGAAAGGTGAACCCCTATTTGTTCAGCTCAGTTTTCATAATACTAAGGGAAACCTACAGGATATCACTAAAAGGAGCTCGAAGGAGATTGTCCCTTCTTTTGCCATCGCAGACTAAGAATGCTTCGGCGAAGCCCTCATTAACATATCCAAGAAGACGTGCATTTTACCTCCCATCACGACCCAAGTAATGCTCCGATGAACATTTGTTCAAGTCCTTAGAAAATCTCTCCGAAAAAAGATAGAAAATGAATGGAGTCTCCGTGAACGTGATTACAGAGTTTCTCTCCATAAAATTTCGGAGCTAATTTCTAACAGCGTGTACCGCCACCTAGCTGCTGGCTCACTGGTGAATGAGCATAAAAACTTCGCCCTGCAGGGAAGTACGGTCTCGCGCCCGTAAGGTAACATTAGTGAAACAAAGGCATTAAAATTATGCCCTTTAAAAGAGCGTTCAGGATTTAATCACTTGGAGCGGCGTGAATCGTTAATGCCTTTGGAAGGGCATTAAAATTTTACTTGAAAGTCCTCTACCATTCACACCCTTCCCAAGGGCATAAAACAATTTACGCCCTTAAAGGGCGTAGAAGAGTGTTAATGCCTTCAGGGGCTTAGTTTTTATGCTTTTGTTTTACCAGTGCATGCCTACATAAGGGCTAAAACTTTGGCTGCAAATTTTACTCATTCACGCCCCTTCCAAGGGCATGAAGCGAATTGCGCCGTCCTAGGGCCGTTATTTAAGCCAGGCCATCAAACTGCCTTTGTTTCACCAGTGCTCACTCACCTTCCGGTCCTCCGGGCACCTCCGCCCCAGCTCGGGCTTGCCCACGCATTCCGCGCACAGCGAGTGGCCGCACGGCAGCGCCTTGGGGCGGTGGCGGCCCTCGTCGAAGGGCTCCAGGCACACGACGCACTCCATTGATTATCGGACGGCCAGGGACGAAGAAGCCCTACAGAAACAGCAGAGAAGCCATGTGAGCACATTGGGACGTGAAAAGGAATGTCATTCGCACAGTAAAAACACTACGTAGAGCCGGTTCGTAATACGAAGAAAATGAAGGCATTGTAAAATCCACGAAAAAATGCTTTGTATTAAGAAGCAAAATCCTTCGTAATACGAAGCATTTCTTCATAATACGAAGCAATTCTACAACGCCTTCATTTTATTTGTAGTTTTTAAGCAAATGCTTAGTATACTTTTCAGAGTACGACCGGCTGTTGTGAGGAAAATTCATCCAAGAAGTGGAAGAGGAGAATAATTCGACGTAACTCCAAAGTGAGTTATAATTCCGCTATTGCGCCTTAGAATGGCATACTCCATTATTAAACTAAATTATTTGACTCAATTTCTAGCAGTTAAGGGGAAAATCCACATCGAAAAAAGATATCACTCATCTAGACACCTTTCACTGTGGCAAAAAGCTACGAAAAATTATGTACACTGTCAAGGTGAGAGGCTGCACCAACATATTATGGTGCAGATTTTCTCCAACCAAATTCGTCAAAACATCTGTAAGTTATAGTGAATTCTGAATGGTATGTTGTGAAGTCAGCTGCACCACTGTAAAATAGAACATTTTCACCGTGATATGGAGAATCTTTACTGTCCAACATTTTGAGTGAAAATAGCTTGTGGTAATTTTCCGTAGTCCCGCTTGTCATCATTTACCGTAGGACCTTACAATACCCTCCGTAGGACCGAACAGAGTTTTCCGTAGGACTATACAGTTTTTCAGGTCCTACGGAGAATCCTGGCAAAAAATGAACAGAATTTTCCGTACTTTTTGGTCACAGTGTTTACGCGCTCAATTTAACGGAAAATGGAAACAACAGCCAAAGTCAACATGACTCCGTTGGAAATATTGTCAATAGGAGACAACTAACTTGTGTTGTTAGGAATACATTGTAAAAAGAATCAAGAACATCAACGGAAAAAGGGGCTGAGTCCGAAAAGTATATCAGAGGAACCAACACTTTCAGCTGACTAGTTTTACTTGACTTGTCTCCAAATTCCACTTCGTTTGGGAAATTCAAGATGAGATGACTCTGTTGTCCATTTAAACGGAAAGTTATAAATCACAAAGATCCTCTACGGAGTAACCCAACACTTCTGTTGTTCATCTAAAAATTTAACTTTGCCAACAGCTTTTGGTATCTCATGAAAAATGGCAAAATCGGAGTTATATCCTTCTTCCGCTTCCTGGATCATATCTTTAAAAAAATATCATTCAACGAACGTTAACGAAAGCAGATGATACTCGTTTGGTTTTCTTCTAGGTGGTATTTCGGGATTATTCATAATGAGGAATTCCGCCTGAAAGAGGAAGAAAAGAAATTGCAAGATGGCCGCCGCTAGAACATCACAAACCCTCACTTGTTTTTGAATTGTTTCTGCTCTGCGCATGCGCAGAAGCCCCCGAGCAGAAAGAAATCCAGAAACAAGTGAGGGTTTGTTATGTTCTAGCGGCGGTCATCTTGCAATTTCTTTTCTTCCTCTTTCACGCGGAATTCCTCATTGTGTATGAAATGAAATAGACAGCCCAATAAAATACATAGACCTAAGCGAGCTGGACAGTTAAGGGGGGACATCACTCCAAAATGGTCAAAAATTGCAACTTTTTTTTATTAGTTTATATTATTGACCATTCTATTCTGCGTCGAATGGTGAAAACCGCATTCTAAAATTCAAAAAATTGCAGTTTTAGGAGGTTGTGGGCCGAAAACATGCATAGGGGAAAAGCCCAGTTTCCCCAACTTTGATCGCGTTTTTCTCGGAACATGAAATTGCAAACGGTTGCAGGCCTCTAGGCCGCAGTTTTTGAGCTACAGCGGGGAGATTTAGCTTGGAAGCTCCTACGACATGCCGCTATGGTGGGTAGCAAAATATTTTGCATTGGTAAATTTTAATTATTTTTTTAACGTTCAAAATTGAACAATTTTGACCAAAAAAATTGAACAGATTTTTTTGGTGTGTAACAAATACAACTTAAAATGGTTTTTTGAAAGTGATTGAGGTACCCACCATAGCCAGACATCTCAGGAAGGCTGTCACCAAATTTCGTTGTTCTATGTCAAACCGTTTGGCGTCCAGCGCTGCAACAGTGCGAAATGGTCTAACCTAACACTCAAAATTGTGTTTTCAACGAAAGCGCTGTACTGCCCTGGCGGATTGACTTTGTGTTGTTTGATACTTCATCTGTTAAAATATGAACAATTTATCTCTTTCCGTTTGGTTTTTATGACGATCTTACAAAAGCACTGTTTTGGGAGTGATGTCCCCCCTTAAGGTCAAAATTCAATTGTGGGTCACGAGTCAATTATGGGCCATTTTGTTTGACGGGCCGCTAAAAATCCATGAATGACCGAACCGGCTTCAAATTCGGCATGGGTCTTCCCTCAACCTTCCTTTGTCAGCTGAAACGGTGCGGATGTCTGAGCATCGACCACAACGAAACCTATCGGGCAGCAAAGAGAGACCTTAAAAATTCAACGGAAAATTGGGCCTATCCAAGGGCAAGAAAAACGAAAAAAAAATCGATGTTTTTCAAACATTGAAAAAAAAATCGAATTATGGAACGGAGGGGGACGCCCTTCCTGATTTAAGGATATAATAGGTGAAGGACTAAAAGTCAACCTTAGTTTGGTAAGTGGTGTACAAGGCTTGGCGCGCGAGTAGCCTCAAAAATTGCTGACCCACAATTGGTTCCAAAAATCAATTGTGGGCCAAAATAGCCAGTTTTAAAAACGGCTGTAGCTCAGTAAACGAGGACGAAAGACGAGGCTTCTAGAGATGTGCGAATCAGGTTTTTTCCCCTCGAATCGAATCATGAAAAAAAATCCCCGAATCGAATCGAATCTGCATCTTTTTTCTCGAATCGAATCGAATTTTCGTCCCTGTTTTTCGAATCGAATCCGAATCTCAAGCAAAAATTTCATGATTTCGTTACGTTGTTGTTGGAGCAATACAGGAAGTGCGTTGTTCAATATCAGTAGTGCAAAACAAATATTAGTGGAACAAAAAATAATTATGTTTTTATTACAATGTAA
This sequence comes from Thrips palmi, assembly GCF_012932325.1. Taxonomy (NCBI): domain Eukaryota; kingdom Metazoa; phylum Arthropoda; class Insecta; order Thysanoptera; family Thripidae; genus Thrips; species Thrips palmi. Next base: position 360,232 of record NW_023144621.1, on the reverse strand, counting down.
TATCACATAAAAATATTAATATTTGGTAATTTCAGTCTAGAAGCTAGCTGGCGGGTGTGCAGCGCGTGATTCAAACGGGAGGGGAAAGGGACAAGATTCGAAGGCGAATTACCCTCGATTCGAATTTTTCGAATAGTTCGGATTTTAAGCAATTTTCCCGGGAGCGAATCGAATCGAATCAGAGCTGATTCGATTCGATTCCGAACCTTTCGCACATCTCTAGAGGCTTCTATGCTACAAAACGTAGTCAAGGGATCATATTTGAACGTCTCAAAGCTACTTTGGCTACTTGTTCAACATTTATATTTTAAATATGCATTTTAAAAAAAAGTGACCCACAATTGATTTTATACCTTATGGTGCGAGCCGAGCTGTGGTTTGCACCGCCGCGCCGCGCCGTGCCTCGAGCGCGCTGAGCCGTGCCGAGCCGTGAGGCATTGTTGCTGTTCCGTGCGCTGTACCCAGGGAAGGACTGTGCGAGAGGGGGAGGGCATTGTTGGCCGGTGCCGCTCGCGCTGTACCCGGAGGAGGAGTTGTCGATGCGTCGCGCAGGCTGTGCATCACTCATTCACTCGCCAGCCCGCCCCGGCAGCCAGCCCCCATTATTGTTAGGATACAGCCTTGGTTTCTGGACTCTCGAGTAAAAGCTAGCTGACACCTTTAAGTGTTTTGTATTGTTCTAGGTACGTTTTAAAGTAGTAAAGGTATCATCTGCTAAAAGTGGAGTTATCCTCTTCTTCCGCTTCCTGGATCATTTCTAAAGAAAAACAATTCTTTTTCTAACCTAGTTCGTTTCCGAATTCTGGTTAAAATTTATGACGCTGTTGGAGTTTATTTCATTTTCATTGGGAGGGGAGAGGTAAGAGCCGCGCATTCAATGCCGTGAAGTGACAAGGCAAGAAAACAAGGCTATCCAATCAAGCAAACGCGGTACAGCAAAATGCTCAAAAACCCGTGCACAAGTTGAAGTCTGCAGCACACAATGTGGCGGTAACGCTGCGGCTTGCGTAACGCTGCGTTACATGGGGGACTCTGCGTAACGTCACGATAACACAATTAATATGGGAAAGAAAAGCATGTGTTTCTACGAAAAAGTTTGCGATATCTAACAAGGTAGGTTTACGCCAGACCGCGTCTTGTCGTAACAGGCTTCGCGATGTCTCGCTGCTTGTTCCTACAATCCGCGCCTAGCGTACCTACCTTGGCCTGCGGCGCTAGCCTGCCTTCGGCAGGCAATGGCTTGTCTGTCGTCGGTTACTTCAAATTTGTTTCTGGGGGGCTCCGCCCCAAGGGGCGAACAACTTGAATTTTGGTGTTCATTTTCTTTAAAATAACGTGAGATAATGGTGAAATAACGTTGAAATAACTGAAGTAACGAGAAATAACATGAAATAACGCGAAATAACGTCGAAATACCCTTGAAACACTGCGAGAAAAGATCGCGGTAAATCCTGTACTGATTACTCCAGACTTCACCGTACTTTTTTTAACAGGCAATTCCGTCGTTTTTTTACAGGCAATACCGTACTTTTTTATACAGAAAACACCGTACCTTTTTTACAGGGAATCCCGTACTTTTTTACCCGGCAATCCCGTACGTTTAATACCTATCAAAAACTGCTATAATTTTGTTCAGTCGATTGACCCTCTTTTTCCAAGTTCCTGATGTACGCAACTGCTGAAGTCGGACTCCTGGACCCCTCTTCCGACCACTCGTTGGAAAGGTCTTGACGAGACCTATTGAAAGGTGCAATAAAATTTTTCAGTCGGTCGACCCCCTTTTTTCAAGATCCTGATGTGGACACTTCTTGGAAGCGGCCTTTGTTGGGACCAGATCTGGTCTTTCCTACGGCATGGACTGTACGGATGAACGGTAACTACTGTTAAAAGACTACGGAATATTTTTGTAAAACAAGTACGGTAAATACTGTAGACTGTACGGAGGATACTGGTTTTTGAAGTACGGTAAAGTTTGGCAAAAAAATTATCCAGGATTTACCGTCATTTTTTCTCGGAGTGAATAAAGTTGAAATAACAATGAAATAACGTGAAATAACGTGAATTTGAAATAACGGTGTACAAATTCTGAGGAAGTTGTTTGCCCCTCGCTCCGCCCCCCAGGCCCCCCTTCATTCTAGATAGACTTGCTTCATCTACAAATAAGACGATTTTGACCCTTGGAACTTTTTAACTTGTCGGGGCTGGGAGGCTCCGCCCCCCAGACCCCCCTTTCTTCAAGACAGAAGTAATCTGCCTGCGGAAAACTCGATTTTTCGCCGTTTTTATGTGTTTTTCGGCTATAAAAACTGAACCAGTTGAGCTAGGATGGTGAAATTTCGCGTGTGCCGAGCCAAGGACATACCCAAAAAGTGTGCAAAATCTCACCGAGATCAGCCGAGCCGTTCAGGAGGAGTAGTGCGGACACACACGCACGCACTAACGGGCTTCGCTATCGCTCAGCCAACAAAGTAATATATAGTAATATAGGGGTATTATAGAGGCGAAAATGTGGTAATATGCAAGTAATATATGGTAATATTCAGGTAATATACTGGTAATATAGCCACCGCGTACGAAGTAATATATGAGTTGCCGACCCCTCGTCGTTACCTGAAATTTTCATGTGCACTTTTCACTTGGCATCTCCAAATTCGAACCTTAACTGCGCGCAGTGAGACACTTGTACCGACATGTACCGCGCTGTTCCCATTCTGAAGTGATTTATTTGCCAACCCAAGGAAGGTAAGGGTTTCTTTCAGTCTCATACCGTTTGAAAATCGACGTCCATCATTTGTACTCAACATTTTCCTGTGTTCTGGCCCTTTTAAGTTTTTCTTACTTATCGGACCCAACGAACTTCCGGTTTTAATTTCCTCACTGCTGGTCTACACCCTACAGCCGCGTCAATATCGGCCAGATTAATCTTTTCATTGAAGTGGTGAAGTGCACGGAGGAAGCGAACCTGGATATTCACTCTGACAACCTTACGAAGTATTTTGAGCATACATATAACAAACTAATTTACTTTGTTATACGAAGAAATAGTTCGTAAATTACGAAGTTTTTTCTTAGTAAGATTATGTATGCTCAAAATACTTTGTTATTATAATCAGCTTTTCTTTGAAAGGCCCAAAAAAGTTTGAACCGTGTTCTCAGTGTTCGTTACTGTAGTGTCGTAACAAGCATGCTTGACTTTGCCACTACAGTCTACTTCGGGGCGGCAAGCTCGTGGTTGGGAACTGCAGACGACGTGACTCGACGTGGAGAGCCAACCCTTGGCAGCGGGACACGCGGCATCAGCAACATCCAGCATCAGCAGCATTTCGGACCCCAGCGGTTCGCAGTCGGCGTTCTCATCAGGCAGTGGCAGCCATGGATGTAAGTCTTTTGAATAGCGTGCTTCGATGTGGCGTGGAAAGTAAACGTAATGCACCTGAAAAGATGGTTCATTTACGTTAGATTGCGTATCAAAAGGGGTTGTCCATTAAGAACGATACGTAATTAAGGACATTTTTTACCCCCGCCCCCTTTCCCATGTTAAGCGGCGTCACGTTGTGCCAGAACCCATCACCCCCTCTCAGCGTAACGTTACGCAAAATTTCTTAGGTGAACACTATTTTTACCCTCATTACTGTTTGTACTTCTGAAATGTGTTCTCATATTTAGTGTTTTGGTATGCCGTAACGTTACGCTGGCTCGTACCTGTCCCATGCACCGCAGCGTTACGCTAGAAGGAACTTACTTTCTAACTTAGCGTACTCTCTAGGAACGTGACATCACGTTCAAACGAATGTGACAAAATGTCACCGTTCGTTTCAGCATTGTGTCCACATTTATTTGAATGCGAATGAGCTGATTTGTGGCTGATTGACATCCAAATGGATGTGACATAATGCTTTCAACATACGTCACGTTTTGTCACATTCTTTCAACGTCACGTCACGTTTCTCGAATGAGAGTGTACCCACACTGAGAAAAACTTGCAAACTATTTCAGGCCTTGCAAATCAAAGTATTTTGTTATACCAAAATGTTTTTAGCATACATAAGCTTACAAGGAAAATACTTCGTAGTTTACGAACTATTTCTTCGTTTAAAAGAGTAAATTAGTTTGTACTAATGTATGCTCAAAATATTTCGGAAGGTTTTAAGGGTGCAGGACCCATATAGTCTCGGTCAGGCACGCCGTTCCGAAGTGCATGACAAGCACACTTTACACTGCAAGATAAAGTGTGAATGGCACAACAAAAGTATTGTGTACAATTAATGTAAAACAGGGGTTGTACAAAGTACAATGAGGATTGTACAAACCACAACGAGGCCCGGACTGCACAGCACTCGTCATGCCGGTCCCATCAAAAATTTACCAGAAATTTGTGTACTTTTGTTGTTTTTTCTTACAATGTTTAACAGTGTGCATGCTGGCTCACATTTTAAATTGTGTGCCATGCTCACACTTGCGCTCGCAGGCCTTACCCTCCTTGCCATTGTGCCCACAGCTCCTCTCCCTGCCGGACGACGCGTTGCTGGCCGTGCTGGCCTTCCTGCCCTCCAGGGAGCTCTTCAGCCTTCGCGTTTTGTGCCGCCGCCTGAGAGACATTTGCCTGCACCCCGACCTGTGGCGACGCCGTGCTTTGAGGGACCTAGAGTACTTAGGCGGGAACGACTATGAGCAAGAAGTGGGCCTTCTGCGCGCTGTCCTGAGACTGGTCCCCTGCATTGGCAGACTTGCTGGTCGTGTAGAAGACTTTGCATTTATGGTGTCCATGGTGCCTACCACTTCGTGTGTTATAGCTGAGCTGGCGTTTACTATTTACGAGAATGAGGCCTTGGCCACAAAGATTCTGCATACAGTACACTCTCTTGGGGGCTTGAAAACGCTCGATGTCTATCTTGACCTTGACTTATCGACCGCGTGTTCTGAAGTCTTAAATACCATCTGCAGTCTTCAGGGTTTACGAGAACTCAAGATTTGCTTTGGAGACTCAGAAACGCTCCTGCTCGGCCCATGTCTTGGTTTGGAAGTAGAGCCGTCGCTAACGAAGCTCTGGTATTACCCGAGGGTGGCGCCGTACCGGAGGCGCGGGCTGTTTTCTTATGTCGCTCCTGCAAACACATGCTGCCACACTGGAAGAAGTGGACGTGGAAGACTTCAGTGAACAGGTCGTCTGGTCGTTGTTGAGAACGTTACCAAAGCTGCGTTCTTTAGCCTGCTCGCCGGGCCCTGTGGCCTTGGACTTCGTGCGACAGTCGTCGCAACTCCGCTCCCTGTGGTTTTATGAATTTTATAAGCTGCCTTCTGCCGCACTGCAGGCTCTCACTGAATCGCGCTCTGCCAGTCTTCTTGGAACTCTAGACCTGTATAGGTGGAGACATGACCCAGATCTCATGGCTTTGGCTGGTTGCCTGCCCCGGTTCCCTGTGCTGCGTGAGCTGTCAGTTGATGCTGATCCCACGGATGACTTTCTGCGGGCGCTGACACCCACGTCCGCGCCCCGCCTCACCAGGCTGTCTCTTCATTGTGAAAAGAAGTGCTTACACGCTTGGTTGCACGACATCCGCATCCAGGACCTGCTTCAAAGAAACCCTCGGCTTCACTTGCAGTTATCGAAGTGCGATTGTAATGAAGAGTACGCCTACGAAGGAGTCATCAAATGTGACTGTAGTTTCTGCGAGAAGGAGGAGAGCCGTGGCCGTTGTTCATGGTTCTCATTGCACCGTAGGACGGCTGACTGCCCTCCGGGCTGCTTGCAGGTGGTTCCACTTCCGTGCTCGTCCGCTCCTCCTGCTGATTCCTCCAACCAGGGATAAGCCTCAGCAACCACCACGTTCCGCCGATCCAGGTTCGACAGAATTATGAAAAATTTACTGGGTGTTTTCCAAAATGCATTTGGTTCCAATCGAGTCGTTCAGTGCGGCTCCACCAGGCAGCGTGATATTCTCTAGCGCTCTCGAGATCAAGTACAACTTTTCAATGCTTTAACAAAAGTTCAAAATATTCCATTTTATTTTTACGCTTTGTAGTTTCTGCTGTATATGCTAGGTCTGAACCATAGAGGTGGTTCTAGTTCAATTGTGTTCAAATGATGTTCAACCTAACCTGACCTATCTAGATGTAAGGCCTGTAAATGCATATATGAACTATTTTGTAAAATTGTACAGCAAAGCATAGGCAAAAAAAAACTGAGTATAATCTAGTGTGTTGGGGTGGTATCATCGCCCTAATTTTAGCGATGAAGGATACCTCTGTTAATCTTTAAACCGAATGTTAAGAATCAGCAACAGTGGAGTGAATAAAGAAATAAAGATTTGAGAATTGAATGTGCTTCTTAATGCGGCAATAAAGCGTACCTCAAACAATATTTGGACAAGCCACGCATTTCCTACTGCCCCAAAATACAAGTCATGATTTTGACTGGTCTCATTCTCAATGTATGCAGCACTCCTGTGAACCGCGCGATGCGCAGACACCGATCAAATTATTGCAAACCCCAGTTGCGCCGGAGAACCCTTTTGCAGCACAGAATGGACTATTCCTGGAAAACGGTTAATCTTGGACGCAAGGGAAACGGCTCTGCAAAGTGTGTACATAGTACACTCTTCTTAGAGCATACTTCCAAGCACACTTTTATTTACTGCACACTTTCTAGGTACACGTCAAACTAGAGTGTGCCTGGCATGTACACGCTAAATAAGAATGTACAGTCTGACTCCTCGATTTGTCCCTCTACCCGGGGGTTTCGGCGGACAAAACGAAGGTTCGGCCCGGGACTGACCCTCTTGTGGTGGGGATTATACGGCAGCATAATCCGCTCGCACTAGTCATATTTAAAAAACGCAATTTGCGTTCACTTTTCGAACAATTTAATCAACGGAACGTGTCCGCAACTTAAAACTAAGCAAAGTGATGAAAGAAACGTCAAAATTTTCCAATTTTTGACCCGAGTTACGGCAATTTTGGATTCATCAAGAAATTGTGCCGCTTTTAACAAGGGCGGCCGGTACAACTTAGCTTTCTATTTAACTCTGTGAGAGATCGGTTCCAAATTTGAACAGTCTATTATCCAAAATGCAGGCCCATGTTTTTAGATAGGACTAATCGAGCGTATTTTAGCGTGCACACAAGCATTGATCACATTCGTTTGGGTGTGAATTGGCCAAAAATCAGCTTGTTCACATGCAAACGAACGTGACAGTTAGTCTCGTTCGTTTCAACGTGATGTCACGTTCTTGGAATAAGATTGTACTTGCAGGTTACTTAGCGTGTACATGCCTATGTACACACATTAGTTTGCAGAGCGAGGGAGCGCACATTTCTGAGAACCGAGCAGACTACAGTACCGACACGCGTGTTACGCCATTGGGAGGCTGCATTGGGACCCAAATTTATGTTACTGGCACTGGGCAGCATTTTCAAAAGGATTGGAACAGATATATAACATACTGTTGATCACCAACGTGGATGGTCGTGTCGGTTCTTAAGAAGCAACGTTCCTTATGCTGAATCCAAGATTGCCTACACTGCGTTCATTCCTAATTCCATTTCCGTCACAACTCTTGCTTCGCTTCCGCTGCGCCGGCGTGGTATCTTTTCCGGTCCGAACCAACACGTGCAGCTTCACAACCTTTCCTTCAGCCTGCGGTCTTCAAGAGAGACGTCCAGCATCGCGTCTGTTCCGAGATTTTACGTCTGATGCAGGTAAATAGAAATTTCGGAGGTGAGAAGCATCACCTGATAGTTTCTACGCGCCGTTCCCTCTGCACCAATGTGTGTACTTGGATGTAAACGCCCATTTGACGTATTTGACAGGTGTCTTACTTCGGCTAGTGCACTTCTACTAAAGTAACTTCGTTCCAGCACTTCATCATCCCATCCACTTGGTTATCAGGCTTTAACAGAGATGTGCCTACTGAAGTTCACTTGTGTACACACTTTCTCCAACACGCTCGAGCGCCCGCTTCAACGGGGATAAACCGGGCAGTACACTTTGCACAGTGTGTATGTTGCGTCCGGAAGTTCGTTACCTGAAATTTACATGTGCACGTTTCACTTGGCATCTTAGAAGGTAGGTTTACGCCAGACCGCGTCTTGTCGTAACAGGCATCGCGATGTCTCGCGGCCTGTTTCTCCAATCCGCGCCTGGCGTACCCACCTTGGCCTGCGGCGCTAGCCTGCCTTCGGCAGGCAATGGCTTGTCCATCGTCGGCTACTTCTAACTTGTTGCACGCTGGGACCCCCCTTCATTCTACATAGAGTTGTTTCATCTACAGATAACACGATCTTGACCCTTGTAACTTTTTAACTTCTCGGGGCTGGGGGGCTGCGCCCCCCAGATCCCCCTTCCTCCAAGGCAGAAGTGATTTGCCTGCAGAACACTCGATTTTTCGCCGTTTTTTAGGTGTTTTTCGGCTATAAAAACTGAACCACGTGAGCTAGGATAGTGAAATTTCGCGTGTGCCGAGCCAAGAACATACCTAATAAGCCTGCAAAATCTCAGCCAGATCGGCCGAGCCGTTCAGGAGGAGTAGTGTACACACACACACAGACAGACAGACAAAACTTTTCAACCGCACTGGAGAAACAGGCTTCGCTATCGCTCAGCCAATTAAATTCGCGGTAGGAAGCGGTAGCACGCCACAATACAGGCACGTATGGAGGGGGAGGGGGCTAAAACTCCGTTATGTAGTAATCGATGGTCTTGTCTTTTTTCTTGTCATTGCTCTGGGCACATAGTCTGTACTATAGAGTGGAGGTGCGCAGTAGGTTTGTTCGTCTTCCGCTTCAAGATTCATTAGATAACGGCGAAGAGCTGGAACGGAAGTTGACAAGAAATAAAAAATAACGACAAGTATGTGCTGAGAATGGGCGTCAGCATCGCCGCTCTGCCTCTTCAGCTTTGTTCAAGGTTAAAAGGGAACCTGGTTTTCCCAGGAAGCCTATGGTAGCGAAATAGGCGATCTCCAGGGAGCTCCTGGGAAAACCAGGAACCGGTTTTACCGTGTTCTCACACACGTTTCGGCTTTTATTAGGGTGGGCCGTGAAAAACCATTTTTCGAAATCGCAACCGTAATGAGCAGCTCCAGACAAAAAAAAACACTTGGCCGGGGACCCTCTCAGATCTGGCTCCCTCCCGGTTTTTTTGGTTCAACTAGTGAATACGAATTGCCGAAACACAAATTGGGCCGGATCCAACACCGATTGGCTTTTTGGCACGGGTCAAAAAACCCCAAAAATGGCTGTTTTTGAGGGTTTGGGGCTTTTTAGGATCTCGGAACGTGTCGGCTAAAAAATCTACCAATATGGTTTTTCCGAAAGAAAAAAGTGCGCTCTTTCGAATGCCGGGTCGCGCGAGGCTCTACGACGTCGGGTTTAGACGCTACGGGCTCTTAAAGTTGCTCAATTTCACTATTTTCACTAAAAATGACTAAAACAGATTTCTTTCTCTCCGGAAGTCGATTGTGACTCTTCCTATTGGCAATCTTCACCATGCAAGGTATTTTTATACCTCAGAGACATGGTTTGGGCAATGAAGTTACGTTTTTCTACCGTGGGGAAAGCCCACACACTACATAGCGTACATAGCGCCTAGTGGGTAGGCAGCCCCTTGCTCAGGCAAGTCGGGCGGGCCTGCCGCGTCAGGGAAGGCAGAGGTGGGATCGGGGTGGGCTCTATTGGGCTTGATTCAGCGAGCCCATGTGGGCTTCTCAAACCCATGGGGGGGAGTGGGGGTAGCACTTCGGTAAATTTCAATGGCCGCCGGTGCAGGCGAAGCGGGCCTGGCGTGCCTGGCAGCCCGAGCGCCTCAGAGACATATTTTGGGCAATGAGGTTACGTTTTTCTACCGTGGGGAAAGCCCACACACTACGTAGCGTATGTGTCGGGCCCGAAATGGCATACGATTATATGTGGTATAGCCCTTAATGGTAATGGTAATAGTGGGTAGGCAGCCCCTTGCTCAGGCAAGTCGGAGAGAGGCGAGGAGGAGAGGGAGGGAGGGTTCGTGGGCGTTGTGAGGGAGTGAGGTACCCCACCCCCTCCCCCACCCCTTGCAAAAAGGAAAATATATGGAAAACACTGCAAATTGGATGGAAAGACTTTGCGCCAAAATATGGCGAGACATTGAAGTCTCGCCAAGTTTTGGTCAGACCTGAAAGTCTCGCCAAAATTTGGTCAGACAAAAAAGTCTCGCCTCAAAACGGTCAGACACAGAAGTCTCTGTGAGACTTTTGTGTCTGACCGCCACCTAAAGGCCGTAATGCGCCGGACGGTTACGGCCTAAAGGCCGTGGTCAGACACAAAAGTCTAGCCATTTTGTGGTGATACTTTTGTGTCTGACCGTTTTGTGGCGAGACTTTTTTGTCGGACCAAATTTTGGCGAGACTTTCAGGTCTGACCGTCTGACCAAAACTTGGCGAGACTAATGTCTTGCCTCTGGAGTGGCGAGAAGTCTGACCTTTGGATTTGTAGTGAATATATGAATCCATATTTGTTTCATGCATTGCCAATGTAATTGTATCTTGCTCAATATATTGCAAATTATCTTACGCAATACGTAGTTTATATATGGGGGTATATCTTCGTGCCCGTTAATATATAATGCATATATTTCCCCATACAATATTATCTTCGCGAAATGTATGTTTCAATATCTGACACGGTGCCCGTCGTGGGATGGGGTAGGGTTAGGAGGGCAGACTTTTCAAGTAACTTTTCTTAAAATCTTGGCACTGATAACAACATGATTTTATGTTGTTAAATATATTGACACAATATATTGAGCAGGGGCATGGTTCTTTTCTATGCGTTTAAGTCTCCAATAAATTTTGAGAAATCCTGTTAAACAAGTTAACTGGAACAGTTCGGAAATTTTAAACGTCTTTTTTGGATGTAGCGTGAAAAGTTCTCGAATGGCACAGGTGATGGATAGAATATCTGATAAAGAGACGATTAATCGATAATCGATCATCAATCGGTCAATACTTCGATTACTTAACCACTAATCGGGGGTTTAAAATAATCGCACGATTAACAAAATAATCGCGATTATTTTCGATTAATCGATTAATCGCCCAGGCCTAGGCGCTGAGTGCTGCGCATTCGATTCCTACTTTTTAGCGTCGCGGTGTTCGTACCACGTGACCCTGGATGGCAGGGGACATTACCGATGGGATGTTAGAAGAAAATATAATCCTACAGGGTCAAAAAGCTTAAAAAATTGGAAGGGGAAGAAAATGCTCAACTTTGAAAGTGTGCTATTTTTAAACAGTTCGTCGGAAAAATATGAGGTTGTGCTCATTGGATTCCTTGGCTCATTCGCTGAAGTTTAGACCACTGGGAAAGCCTCTCACGGGAATTTTTGACCGTTTCCCCAGGATTTGGGACTTTTTTGGCAACTTCTGGCAGTTTTTTTTTGCCAATATCTCCTGAAGTATGAGTCCTAGCTCAATTCCGGACGCAGATTCGAATTCCTTGGCTCATTTTACGTCTGAAAAACCTAAACTCAGCTTCCTTGAGCAAATACTGTAGAAAAAGAAGAAAATACCCAAATTCAAGTTAAAAAACTCAAATTTAGAAAAACAGCTGCAGATTGGTCAATAAATTTTTGCCGGACCTGCTACTCAGGCTTTTAGCATCTTTCTAGGGTGCTAAAACACCCACCAAAAATGAGCCAAATCGGAGAGGTGAAATCCAACCCGGTCACCTCTTAAATATTCTTGCTCAATAGAGCCCACCCCGATCCCACCTCTGCCTTCCCTGACGCGGCAGGCCCGCCCGACTGGCCTGAGTAAGGGGCTGCCTACCCACTAGGCGCTATGTACGCTATGTAGTGTGTGGGCTTTCCCCACGGTAGAAAAACGTAACTTCATTGCCCAAACCATGTCTCTGAGGTATAAAAATACCTTGCATGGTGAAGATTGCCAATAGGAAGAGTCACAATCGACTTCCGGAGAGAAAGAAATCTGTTTTAGTCATTTTTAGTGAAAATAGTGAAATTGAGCAACTTTAAGAGCCCGTAGCGTCTAAACCCGACGTCGTAGAGCCTCGCGCGACCCGGCATTCGAAAGAGCGCACTTTTTTCTTTCGGAAAAACCATATTGGTAGATTTTTTAGCCGACACGTTCCGAGATCCTAAAAAGCCCCAAACCCTCAAAAACAGCCATTTTTGGGGTTTTTTGACCCGTGCCAAAAAGCCAATCGGTGTTGGATCCGGCCCAATTTGTGTTTCGGCAATTCGTATTCACTAGTTGAACCAAAAAAACCGGGAGGGAGCCAGATCTGAGGGGGTCCCCGGCCAAGTGTTTTTTTTTGTCTGGAGCTGCTCAATAGCGCGCCAAAGTTACTTCATGCCAATACAAACTCAACGCGATCTGGGCCAGGTCTGAAACTTAAAGCTTGACCCTCGCGCATCGACGTTGAAAATTCGAAAATTCGTCTTTTACGGGTTTTTCTAAAAACAGCCATGGAAACTGAACCTGATGTCCAAATGATGTTTCCGAGACGGAAATGGAAACGTCTGATCATGCTTTATCAGTTTAACACGACCGGGACACTCTCTGAGCAGTAGGCGAGATTTCTGAACCAACAGCACTTTGCACAGCCGTGTTGCCACATCTCACCCCCGTCCATCTCGCGCCAAACTTCGTTTCTTCGCCGCGTCGGTATGCCCGCTGAGAGGGATCCTTGCTGTCGCCAAATTTGCTGTTTGTCATCAGGACTCGCTTATCGCGAAATTTAGAGTGATACATTATTGAGGGTTATAAAATTGTCATTGTCATGGCAGAGGGCGAGGACGCCTTATATTGCTTTTGCCAGGCTGGTTGGGGCGGGTGAGTATTATCATTAGCCCTACCTATGCGTTTCTTACACTTGTCATTGTGCTTGTTCATTTTCAGGCGATTCATGATATGTTGCGACGGGTGTGATCAATGGTTTCATGGGACATGTGTTGGAATGACAAAGAAACAGAGTAAAGGTCAGTAGGAGTAGTTTCGCTTTCATATTTAACCTTTGACGATGCCTTATCATGTCTACGCATGTATATTTCAGAGACTGACCAGTGGTTTTGTTATGCATGTCAAAGCTGCAGAAAGGTGTGGTTCTAAAATGTTCTTTTGATGCAGTATTACTTGATTTTGATTGCTTTAAACATGTTTTTACTCAGGTTCACCTCAATCTTGTTTCAGTGGCATGCAGATACCATTCAGCGTCTCACTATATTGGAAAGAAGAATTGAAGCACTCATTCCGAACTGTGTTGACCCACCTAAAGAAACGGTATGTAATTCTCTTCATGGCGCTATGCTGTTGTATTAAAGTGACATTACAACACAATGTTTGTTTAATGTGATCATGTTTTTGTGTTGTGCGAAACAGAACAATGCCAAACGAGGAGACGAGATGCCAACACTATTAAATTGCAAGTACCTTGAAGAAACGCTTACCAAAGTTTGTCAGGTATTTTAAATATTTTAAGTGGGAAACTTCTTATAAATTTTCCTATTTTTCTTTTTTTTTACAAGTACTATTTTGACACAGGACAATTTGAGGATTAAACTGGAGATTGATTCATTAAAGTTGAAGTGTACCGGTACAACTGCAGAAAGAGAAGGTCTTGAAGAAAATAAAACCATGTTGGAATTGCAATTGAAACAACTAGGAGAGCAGCATGCCAAAGTCTGCCAGGTATTACCGCATTATGTAATACACGCATGTGTCTAAAATATTGGTATTGCATTGCATCCTCTGTTATTTTACTTTTGCCAGGACAATGAAGAAATGAAAATGGAGATTGATTCATTAAAGCTGAAATGTACTGGTACAATTGCAGATAGAGAAGGTCTTAAAGAAAATAAAATCATGTTGGAATTGCAATTGAAACAACTAGGAGAGCAGCATGCTATAGTTTGCCAGGTATCACCACTATGCAATACACATGTGTCTTAAATATTGTTATTATGCATTGCATCCTCCCTTATTTTACTTTTACCAGGACAATGCAGAGATGAAAATGGAGATTGATTCATTGAAATTGAATTGCAATGTTGCAAATGAGGAACAGAAAGTCCTTGTAGAGAAAAATTCAATGTTGGAATTACAAGTGAAACAACTGGAAGAGCAGCATGCCAAAGTTTGCAAGGTATTTGTAGTTTTGAAAAATAAAACATCGTATAGAATTTTTATAGAATTTTTTTCCCTTATTTTGTCTATTACAGGACAATGTGGAGATGAGCAGGAAGATTGAGTTTTTAAAGGAGAACCATCATGACAAGAACTCAGGTTACGGGGGGCAAGTTCTTGAGAAAAATTCAGCTTTGGAAGTAGAACTTAAAGAACTTAAAGAAAAGTACAGCAAAGCTATTACGGTAAGTACTAGTGCATGCTATTACACTGATTAATTTGTTTGTGTTGCATTTCTTTAACTGCATCATCTTCTTTTGTTGTAACAGGAAAATGAAAAGTTTAGGAAGAAGGCCCGTTTGTCCCTTGTGAAAGTACGTTAGGAATTTTGTAATGAGAAGTTGTGTCATATTTTGTGTGTGGAACTAATGCTCATTAAACCTGGCTGCTCCCAAGTGCTTCTTGTCATTAAATATCCCACCCAAGTAATTTTTAGTACTTCTGGAAAAGGCCAATGAAAGAACTTTAAGTTTGCAAAGCATTAGTTGAAAATCATTACAATTTTATTGACTTAAAACAGAACTTTCTGACAGAGCTTAACAAATAGTTCTCACAGCATTGGACACTCATGGATTTTATTTATCACAAAGTAATTAGAAGTAAGGTAGTGATAAAATATCTTAAATACAACATTATTTAAATTTGTACGTTTACTTGTATTACTCAAAAGATAATATGTTATTTTCCCACCATGCGAGAAGTCTGAACACAAAGTTGCAGATCATGAGGGGCAGCTATCCTTGGTCTCTTGGGTAGGTGAGCATATGTAGGTTCATCAGTCTTATTCCCCTTTTGGGTGTTCCCATAACAATGTTCCTGCTGGTCCTGGTCCAATGCGGCAGTCATGGCATTGGGTGGTCGGCCACAAAATTGGGCTGTCCTGCCTCCAATATAAGTTGTGCGCCGTGCTGGTGCTGTTGATTGAACAGGCATATTTGAGAGGTTTTTTTGGCGGATTCCAATAGCAGAAACACCAGCTGTTGATTGAACAGGCATATTTGAGAGTTTTTTTTGGCGGATTCCAATAGCAGCAACACCACCACTTTTCCCAAAGCAGTGCATAGCTGACAGGAGGCTTGACTGAGACTTGCTGACTGATTCATTATTTTTTATAAAGCTCTCAATTGGCCGTAGGAAAGTGGCTGGATCTGTCCTCAATGAAGAGCTCCAGCTTGAAAAAATTTCTGAAAGAGCCATCTCTGTCTCCTGAATTATTTCAGGGGAAATCTCATCCACATTGCTCCTAACTTCATTCAAATTGTCTGAAGACTCAACCAATGTTTCTTCTGCCTCCAAGCTACTCTGAGGCTCCTGCAAAATTTGAACATTAGCTTAAAAACATAACATAATTGTAGCCAATGTCAAGGCAGAGATGTTAAATGTTACCTGAATTGTTTCTGCATTACTATTTTCATTGAAGATACTTGAAAACCATTCTTCAGGGCAATTGTTATGTCCATGTGCAACCTCAAAGAGCACTCTTTTCACTGCTGGGTTGTCACACTGAAGTAATGGATGGATCACTGAGCTCGTTAGCTTGTACTTCATCACAACAGCACACAGATGTTTGCAAGGCCTGCCAGATTTTCCAGCCTCACAAGAGCAAATTTCATAGTCCATGACAACATAATTTGTAGTACCTTTTGTCAAATTTTTGACAAGGTATGAGGCATTTTTTTTAAGAAGTCCGATCGTGGAACACGACCGATGCCGATTTCCTCCATTTTTTGGTCAAAGGTAGTCCTTGTGGGTCTAAGAAAGGCCACAAATTTTTTGGGCCGAAATATGCACCGTTCAGATTCTATGGGCAATTTTCGTTTTCTCTGACAACTTTTCACATAATATGGCCAAAATTGAATAATCACCTTTCTGAGGCCTCTATGCACTCGATTGAGCTCAAAATGTGGTATCTTATGTAAAATCACGCGAGGAACACGAATCCGGTGCCCGTTTGTTGATGGGACAACCCAATTAGATGTTATGACTGTTTTTCAGGTTTTGTAGTGGTTTTTACTTTTCTTGGGGTTTTGGTGTTCGGCATCGATTTTCGCCAATCCGATGAGTGGATTTTATAGATAAAGGACCAATCTATCATACTACGAGATAAAAAGTTTGTGTACGCCGCGTGAAAAGCAGTGGCGCTGCAAAAATTGAAAAACCGTCATTTCTGGGTAGTTTTAGATCAGATAAGCCACCTTTCGCGTGACCGTCTCCGCCCCATATTCAGTCTACATATTGTCCCAAGTGATGTCAGAGTTGGTGTGAAATTTCACCGCTGTAGCTCAAGTAGTTTGGAAATGGCAGCTTTCTAAAGTTTTGCAACCACGTAAGGCATTTACTTTAAGTAGAATTGCGGTAAATGCGAAGACTTGTCACAGATCGGGTAATAAATGAGATAGATGAGTGCGTCAAAGTTCTCTAAGCGTAATTTTGGACAAGGAATCCGATTTTGCTGGTACGAAGACCCTAGGCGAACTCTGAAGTTGGAAAAAAGGCCATTTTTATGTGGTTTGCACGTTTTGCAATCACGTAAGGCATTTACTTTAAGTAGAATTGCGGTAAATGCGAAGACTTGTCACAGATCGGGTAATAAATGAGATAGATGAGTGCGTCAAAGTTCTTTCAGCGTAATTTTGGACAAGGAATCCGATTTCGCCGGTACGAAGGCCCTAGGTGTACTCTTAAACTACGTTTTCGTGCAAACCACATAAAAATGGCCTTTTTTCCAACTTCAGAGTTCGCCTAGGGTCTTCGTACCAGCAAAATCGGATTCCTTGTCCAAAATTACGCTTAGAGAACTTTGACGCACTCATCTATCTCATTTATTACCCGATCTGTGACAAGTCTTCGCATTTACCGCAATTCTACTTAAAGTAAATGCCTTACGTGGTTGCAAAACTTTAGAAAGCTGCCATTTCCAAACTACTTGAGCTACAGCGGTGAAATTTCACACCAACTCTGACATCACTTGGGACAATATGTAGACTGAATATGGGGCGGAGACGGTCACGCGAAAGGTGGCTTATCTGATCTAAAACTACCCAGAAATGACGGTTTTTCAATTTTTGCAGCGCCACTGCTTTTCACGCGGCGTACACAAACTTTTTATCTCGTAGTATGATAGATTGGTCCTTTATCTATAAAATCCACTCATCGGATTGGCGAAAATCGATGCCGAACACCAAAACCCCAAGAAAAGTAAAAACCACTACAAAACCTGAAAAACAGTCATAACATCTAATTGGGTTGTCCCATCAACAAACGGGCACCGGATTCGTGTTCCTCGCGTGATTTTACATAAGATACCACATTTTGAGCTCAATCGAGTGCATAGAGGCCTCAGAAAGGTGATTATTCAATTTTGGCCATATTATGTGAAAAGTTGTCAGAGAAAACGAAAATTGCCCATAGAATATGAACGGTGCATATTTCGGCCCAAAAAATTTGTGGCCTTTCTTAGACCCACAAGGACTACCTTTGACCAAAAAATGGAGGAAATCGGCATCGGTCGTGTTCCACGATCGGACTTCTTAAAAAAAATGCCTCTAACTGTTAGGGCGTTCAAGCTCCTCACACTCAAGATCCGTCAACTTTTCAGGACGTATGTAGAATCTTGACTTCACTTGGTTTATTGCTCTGTTGTTGATGACATCAATAATTCTGTTCTGGAGGTAGTTGTCATAGCGTGTCAGGATAAAATCACAGAGTTGGACAGGATTGAAGGCCTTGAGTCTGTGAAACACTTTGTCTTTGAGAACCTTAATACCAGCTTCACATATATTATCTGTGTTGTGTCCTCTAGTGATTAAATTTGATCTCATACAAAGAGCCCATTCAGATGCACGAGGGATGTATTTCTGTAGATGTCCCTTTACTTTTGGGTACTTGTTCAGTTCTTCACTGTCCATTGCGTCTTTCAGACGACAGGCAAAAGTCTCCTCATCTTCAGCATAAACAAGATCTTTGAATAGGTAGAAGAGCTCACTTCTCTTATCCTTGGGTACATTCTGCTCCCTGGCCCAAACAAATCTCCAAAAAGCTTGTAAAACATGAAACAGACAGAGCAATAAAATGCAAGTCATGAATGACATTTGCAGGGCATTTCTTTCAGCTGTGGCATCATCAGTCATTATTAATTTTGGACCAATAGATGCACCTCTCCCATAAAAGGCCTTCTCAGGTAACAGTGTCTTCCAGAGTTCCAATGCAGCACTAACAACTTTTTCACTTTCTGATGTTGTAATGAGAACACCAAGGGGAAGTCCTCCCGCAACAGATGATGTGAGCATAAGAAACACTCGACAATTTAAACTGTCCATGGAGCCAGAAGAATCAACAAACATTATTTCTGAAGATGCCTTGATCAATGTGTGCACTCTGCTCATCAAGGGAGTACAGATGGCAACCACCAAATGATTGTCAACAAGTTCCACTTTACAACAAACAGAATTGTTTGCTTTGTTGTAATCATTGCAAAATTTATTCAGAGCATCTAGCATTTTGTCACCACACTGAGGTCCATACCCTTCTATAGATAACTTTGTGAAAAGTTTGTATACCCAGAAATTGCTTGGGCATATGGAGGCATCTGCTGCTACTTTAAAATAATTATCACCATATTCCATCTTTCGATCAAGTTTGTGGCACTCAAGAGCTGACAAGGGGGAGTGCCCTTTTTTAAGCAGGTCAGTAAATTTTTGTTCTGTTTTCTTGGATGGCCTTCTACGTCTTAATGCATCAGCTGCATGAACTGGGTGATTGTGGCAGTGATTCACTTTGATGACACATGGATACTTTTTCAGCAGCATATCTGAGCTCCTAGAATAATAAGGAAAGTTGCACATACATTTTTCCAGCCTACATAAAATTTCTTGCAGGGAGAGCAACAAGTTTGGCAGTTTACTCACCATTTCATAGTAGTTTGCTTTATGGTAATACTAAGAGATGCAGGGCAGTCTGTATTTTTGCTATTTATAATCCTCTTTTTTTTACTGTCTGATAGTGGCTTGGATGAGGTCGATGAGGATGGCTTGGACCTGGGCATTGTGTTGCGGTGGCAGCGATACACACGCTGTGAACAAATAAATAATGGATATTAGCTGCAACAGAAAAACTTTCTTCTTCACATTATAACCATTATAAATTTAAAAGTTAATTATATTAAAATATTATTTTAATTCTAACAAAAATAAAAAGTTCTGATTGCACACAAAGAAAAGAGATGGGCTCAGTTCACCTCCTGAAAAAGTGTCGACAATATCATATTAAATATTTATTAATAGTAAAACCTCTATATCTGTGTTGTAGAGGGGGTGATGTGGGGTGGTGGGGGCTCGAAGGTCGTAAGCGGATATTAATTATTTAAACGATTTATAAAATTTATTAATAAATATTTAAGATTTTTATTAGAGATTTCTGTAGCCGAGTAACCGAGTGCCTGTACTCGTTTCCGACTCCTGGCCGAAGAAGCGGTGAGGCTACGCTGGCGATGGTATGAGAAATTCACCAGTGGCGGTGAGACTACGCGGGTGACGATATGAGAAATTCACCAGTCAGCGCCCCGGGCGAGCTTGTGGTGAGTGGCCGGCGCGGGCTTTTTGAATTCACGCCTTACGATAAACATAAAATCGGCCCCACTGCAGCACTGCCATGTCGAAATCGTGCATCCTTCGTTGCGTCCCCTGCACCACACTCGCCGTGCAGAGGCGAATCCAGAGGGGGGAGCACGATGATATATCAAAAGTTCCCTGCCTACAGGGGCAACATGCGACTTTTTTCTTCACCGCTGAGAGCCTAGAACAAAAGCAAAGTGCGATCTGCCGGTAGGAGCCCACAACGTACCTCTTTAGCGATGTCAGGCTGAACTGTGCCTGTGTTGTGTGGTTTTGCTGGCAGTTGGCACTGGTTGGCAGGGCCCGGACCCTCGGACCACTGTTATTCCACCTGCGATACAGACCATACTTTCTGCGCAATACAAATTTCATCGCACTTTTCTGTGATGATCATTGCAAAAAGGTGTGATGAGCTAGAGTATCGCAGAATTTTGCAATGATCATTGCAAAAAACTGCAATGATTGCAGACTTTGAGTTGTCATCATCGCATATTTTTGCAATACTTCCGCAGAAAGTTGCGATGATCATTGCAGAATTTTGTGCGATACAGAAGTCATAGCATCTCAGGAGCAATGACTCGTGGGAATCGCATTTCGGATATCATCGCGCGTTTTTGTGTTGAAAGTATCGCAACTTGGGTTACAGTGACCCAGGGCCCCGCTGCCTAAGGCCTAAGTGTGTTTCCGCGGGGTCGCCTGCACTACTGCGGCTGGACGCACCCACAGACAGTCTGTGTACGTGCGCCACGCCGACGGGCAGGGGCGCACGGTCGCAGCCCGGCCAGACCATTGAACGTGACCCTCGTTGCGAAGCGTCGTCATGGGCGTGATGGTCTTCCCTCGTGTCAGGGCGTTGGCCAAGGCGCAAAGCGGAGGCGGGAGCACACCCTCCTGCTTCGCGACACGGGCTCGGCCCTTGCGTTGTTGCCACCGCCACCTCCAACGCCGTGAACGGGAAGCAGGTGTTTGCATAGACTGCACAGTAAAAAAAGATTCGCCGATTCGGTGACGTCTGGGCGCCAAAACGAGAATATTACAAGAACAGCAACACCCTCAAACTGTTCTGGCGGCCCTCTGTTCGTTTCGGCGACGCTCGGTCTAGTTTCGGTGGCGCTCGGTCCGTTCCGGAGCGGCCACCTCACCAGAACGGCACTGCAGTCACCCTCCCGCCAGCGACTTTTAATCGTCGTATTAATGTGAAATAGGACACAAAACAAGTCAGGGGCTGTCAGTAATCATTCGCGTGACTCATCAAAGCGTAACGTTGCCGGCGGGCACGCACAAATATGCACCAACAGCTCAAAAACAGTTGTTGTGGTCATCCTAACCTCTTTGGCGGAACACCACCTGGTGACAGACCGTCGCCGGGTTTGTAGGGGTACCCGTTTCGGTGAGATTGGATATAGAACGACCACCAAAACAGCGAATCTTTTTTTACTGTGTGATTCTGCCTTCACCACGCACAGGGCATTTCAACATGCAGGGAGGGGAGAAGTGGGGAGGAGGGGGGGGGGGGGGGCTGGAGAGCTATCTGGTGAGGAACTCACGTGGGGAGCCCGCATCGCGATATCTCTCTTTCGTTGTGCAGGGATCGCGTATTGAAAAGATAATTTCTGCCGACCAGGGCCCTGGTCATCGGGTGCAGCGGGTTGCATAGCGCTTGCCATTCCACACCCCCACAAAATTTCAGTCCTCTTGGGCAGTGGGTATGGAAACTGAGAGCAATCAAAGTTTTTTGCTATTTTGCTCTAGACGTTTTTGACCAAATTGCACTTTCTTTACTGAAATGCTCCGGAATTCTCGTCCTTTCGATGAAAATTGGCACCCGAACGTAAAATTGAGTGGCAAATCTGAATCTGCATGCAGAATCTGCAAGCAGTCCATCGTTGATAAAAACGCACTCAAAGCCAAAAGATAACTTTTTGGGCATTTTACAACCTTTAATTTTCTGCCCATCCCGGAATCTAAACTGGACCCGTTCTGAGCGGGAAGGGAAATTATTCCTCAGACTACCTAAAAACAAGCGGCTCGAGTTACTAGGGGTGGGTATGGTTTGGGCGCTGCAGTGCTCGCAACATTGACAACTGCTGAATGTTCAATCCAATGAGATCTAATCGATCGCTGCGTCTGACAGCAATTTCGGGACTGAAAGTCGAGAAGTGCAGTCCTCAACCACCGGTTTTCAAAAAACATCTCGAGGGAGTACTTCAGATAGTACTCCAGAGACATATTTTTCGGTCCCAATCCATCTTAGCTCCATATTTCACAGACCGTAAGTAAGAGATAGGGAAAAACTTCCTAAAAACAACCTGCCGGAAATCCAATTTTGAACAAAAAATCTTTATGCAAATTGCTGTCAGACGCACCGATCGATTAGATCTCATTGCGTTGAACATTCAGCGTCAATGTTGAGAGTACTGCAGCGCCCGAACCATACCCATACCCTCGGTAAATCAAGCCGCTTAGGTAGTTGTCTGAGGAATGATTTCCCGCGTAAGACGGGTCCAGTTTGGATTCCGAGATAGGTAGAAAATTAAAGGTTGTAAAACACTAAAAAAAATGTCACTTTTGGCTTGGAGTGCGTTGTTATCAACGATGGACTGCTTTGGAGTCGATTCTGCGTGCAGATTCAGATTTGCCACTCAATTTTACATTCCGGTATCAATTTTCATACCTCAGGACCGAAAAGAAGAGAATTCCGGAGCACTTCAGTGAAAAAGTGCAATTTGGTCAAAAACGACTGAAGCAAAAGAGCCAAAAACTTTGATTGCTCTCAGTTCCCATACCAACTGACCCAGAGGGCTGAAATTATGTGGGGGTGTTAACCTTTGGGTAGGTAGCATTAGAGCCAAAAATGAGCAAAATCGTCAAAGGTCTAGTTTAGTTTAGCTTTAGTTTTACCAGTGGAGGATACACCAGAAAGGAGAAGGGCTGCAAGTGAAGAAGTTAAACTATAGGCGGCAGAAATTATCTTTTCAATGCGCGATCCCTGCACAACGAAGAGGGACATCGCGATGCGGGCTCCCCACGTGAGTTCCTCACCAGAGAGCTCTCCAGCCCCCGCCCCCACCCCCCTCCTCCCCACTTCTCCCCTCCCTGCATGTTGAAATGCCCTGTGCGTGGTGAAGGCAGAATCAGTCTATGCAAACACCTGCTTCCCGTTCACGGCGTTGGAGGTGGCGGTGGCAACAACGCAAGGGCCGAGCCCGTGTCGCGAAGCAGGAGGGTGTGCTCCCGCCTCCGCTTTGCGCCTTGGCCAACGCCCTGACACGAGGGAAGACCATCACGCCCATGACGACGCTTCGCAACGAGGGTCACGTTCAATGGTCTGGCCGGGCTGTGACCGTGCGCCCCTGCCCGTCGGCGTGGCGTACGTACACAGACTGTCTGTGGGTGCGTCCAGCCGCAGTAGTGCAGGCGACCCCGCGGAAACACACTTAGGCCTTAGGCAGCGGGGCCCTGGGTCCGAGGGTCCGGGCCCTGCCAACCAGTGCCAAACTGCCAGCAAAACCACACAACACAGGCACAGTTCAGCCTGACATCGCTAAAGAGGTACGTTGTGGGCTCCTACCGGCAGATCGCACTTTGCTTTTATTCTAGGCTCTCAGCGGTGAAGAAAAAAGTCGCATGTTGCCCCTGTAGGCAGGGAACTTTTGATATATCATCGTGCTCCCCCCTCTGGATTCGCCTCTGCACGGCGAGTGTGGTGCAGGGGACGCAACGAAGGATGCACGATTTCGACATGGCAGTGCTGCAGTGGGGCCGATTTTATGTTTATCGTAAGGCGTGAATTCAAAAAGCCCGCGCCGGCCACTCACCACAAGCTCGCCCGGGGCGCTGACTGGTGAATTTCTCATATCGTCACCCGCGTAGTCTCACCGCCACTGGTGAATTTCTCATACCATCGCCAGCGTAGCCTCACCGCTTCTTCGGCCAGGAGTCGGAAACGAGTACAGGCACTCGGTTACTCGGCTACAGAAATCTCTAATAAAAATCTTAAATAATTGTTAATAAATTTAATTAATCGTTTAAATTATTAATATACGCGTACGGCCTACGAGCCCCCACCACCCCACATCACCCCCTCCACAACACAGATATAGAGGTTTTACTATTAATAGATATTTAATATGATATTGTCGACACTTTTTCAGGAGGTGAACTGAGCCATCCCCTTATACAAGGAACAAAATAGTGCATATCTTAAGAGAAAATAGTACACATTACGTTTGCACAAAAACCTTTACGGCAAGAGATGAAAAGTCAATACGAGTGTGAGAGTGTACAAAGTGCTTACAAAATTGTACATATACATTTAGCGTGGGGAACGGAACAAGCCCGTTATTTCAATCCGGCAGAAGAGCCTGCGCAGTTACGTAGTTCGATGTGGTCTGGAAAGGAGATACAAACCACGCCGCATTTAAAGACAATCGGCTGTAAATAGTATTATATAAATAAACACTCGCGCTGCTCGCTGGGGGCTCCGCCCCCAGACCCCCGCATGTGTGGGGCGCGTATTTTTAGTAAGTCCGTGGTGACCAAAGGAAAATTTTCTTATGAAGTAACTGTACTGCTTTTTGGAAGGGTCTATTTAACTGCTTTTGACCATTAATTTTTAAGGTACTATTACTGCCCAAATAGATAGCTTGTATTGTATTGGCTACAGTGGCAGTCAACGGCATTCAAGGTCCGGAAAATATTGAAGACTGCTTTGACAAGAATAAGATCTGTGTTCATTATGGTCTATGTGACCGAAGGCAAAACTAATGGGCCTCTTTTGCGTCTTTAATTTCTGATTTCTACAGATTTCTCCGGTCAGGTTTAAGACGCAATATATTACATGGCTTTTACTGCTTGGAAACGGTTGTACTTTGTTCAGTTTAGGCCCATTTCATCGTTTTGAAGATGTTGCCGGTGACGGGGACCCGATTGCGGCACAGTTTCGGAAATGTCACGACCAGACCTACCGATGGGGCGAATAAAAATTTTTAATCGGTCGGTCCCCTTTTTTGAAGATTGAGTCGATTTTGTTGAATTTAGGCCTATTAAATCGTTTTTTGAGGATGTTGCCAGTGACGGAGACCCGATTGCGGCACAGTTTCGGAAATGTCTCGACCAGACCTACCGATGGGGTGAATAAAAAATTTTAGTCGGTCGGTCCTCTTTTGAAGATAGAGTAGATTTTGTTGATTTAGGCCTATTATCGTTTTTAAGGATGTTGCCGGTGACGGAGACCCGATTGCGGCCCAGTTTCGGAAATGTCTCGAGCAGACCTACCGATGGGGCGCATAAAAATTTTTAGTCGGTCGGTCCCCTTTTTTGAAGATTGAGTGGATTTTGTTGAATTTAGGCCTATTTAATCGTTTTTGAAGATGTTGCCGGTGACGGGGACCCGATTGCGGCACAGTTTCGGAAATGTCTCGACCAGGCCTACCGATGGGGCGAATAAAAATTTTGAGTCGGTCGGTCCCCTTTTTTGAAGATTGAGTGGATTTTATTGAATTTAGGCCTATTAAATCGTTTTTGAAGATGTTGCCGGTGACGGGGACCCGATTGCGGCCCAGTTTCGGAAATGTCTCGACCAGACCTACCGATGGGGCGAATAAAAATTTCAGTCGGTCGGTCCCCTTTTTTGAAGATTGAGTGGATTTTGTTGAATTTGGGCCTATTTTATCGTTTTTGAGGATGTTGCCGGTGACGGGGACCCGATTGCGGCACAGTTTCGGAAATGTCTCGACCAGACCTACCGATGGGGCGAATAAAAATTTTCAGTCGGTCGGTCCCCTTTTTTGAAGATTGAGTGGGTTTTTTTGAATTTAGCCTATTTAAATCGTTTTTGAGGGTGTTGCCGGTGACGGGGACCCGATTGCGGCACAGTTTCGAAATGTCTCGACCAGACCTACCGATAGGCGAATAAAATTTTCAGTCGGTCGGTCCCCTTTTTTGAACATTGAGTGGATTTTGTTGAATTTAGGCCTATTTTTATATATTATTATATCGTTTTTAGGATGTTGCCAGTGACGGAGACCGGATTGCGGCACAGATTCGGAAATGTCTCGACCAGACCTACCGATGGGGCGAATAAAAAATTTTAGTCGGTCGGTCCCCTTTTTGGCCCGTCCCGTTTATTTGAAGATTGAGTAGGTTTGCTCGGAAACGGTGAGAAATTTGTTCCCCTTTTTTGTAGATAAAGTAGGTTTTCTCGGAAACGGTGAGGAATTTTCAAGTTTTGGGATTTTTCCCAATTTTCCCATAAAATTTGGAATCGAATGGAAAAAACCGCAAGTCTCTACGACCACTCCTTCACCCCAAACATTTCTATGAGTGAGTGAGTCAGTGAGTCAGTCGGATTGGGGCTTTATAGGTTGGCGCTAGTGGTGAATAAAAATTTTTAGTCGGTCGGTCCCCTTTTTTGAAGATAGAGTAGATTTTGTTGAATTTAGGCCTATTTAATCGTTTTTAAGGATGTTGCCGGTGACGGAGACCCGATTGCGGCCCAGTTTCGGAAATGTCTCGAGCAGACCTACCGATGGGGCGCATAAAAATTTTTAGTCGGTCGGTCCTCTTTTTTGAAGATGGAGTGGATTTTGTTGAATTTAGGCCTATTTAATCGTTTTTGAAGATGTTGCCGGTGACGGGGACCCGATTGCGGCACAGTTTCGGAAATGTCTCGACCAGGCCTACCGATGGGGCGAATAAAAATTTTTAGTCGGTCGGTCCCCTTTTTTGAAGATTGAGTGGATTTTATTGAATTTAGGCCTATTAAATCGTTTTTGAGGATGTTGCCGGTGACGGGGACCCGATTGCGGCACAGTTTCGGAAATGTCTCGACCACCTACCGACCGATGGGGCGAATAAAAATTTTCAGTCGGTCGGTCCCCTTTTTTGAAGATTGACTGGATTTGTTGTTGAATTTGGCCTATTTTATCGTTTTTGAGGATGTTGCCGGTGACGGGGACCCGATTGCGGCACAGTTTCGGAAATGTCTCGACCAGACCTACCGATGGGGCGAATAAAAATTTTCAGTCGGTCGGTCCCCTTTTTTGAAGATTGAGTGGGTTTTTTTGAATTTAGGCCTATTTAATCGTTTTTGAGGGTGTTGCCGGTGACGGGGACCCGATTGCGGCACAGTTTCGGAAATGTCTCGACCAGACCTACCGATAGGGCGAATAAAAATTTTCAGTCGGTCGGTCCCCTTTTTTGAACATTGAGTGGATTTTGTTGAATTTAGGCCTATTTTTATATATTATTATATCGTTTTTAGGATGTTGCCAGTGACGGAGACCGGATTGCGGCACAGATTCGGAAATGTCTCGACCAGACCTACCGATGGGGCGAATAAAAAATTTTAGTCGGTCGGTCCCCTTTTTTGAAGATTGAGTAGGTTTGCTCGGAAACGGTGAGAAATTTGTTCCCCTTTTTTGTAGATAAAGTAGGTTTTCTCGGAAACGGTGAGGAATTTTCAAGTTTTGGGATTTTTCCCAATTTTCCCATAAAATTTGGAATCGAATGGAAAAAACCGCAAGTCTCTACGACCACTCCTTCACCCCAAACATTTCTATGAGTGAGTGAGTCAGTGAGTGAGTGAGTCAGTGAGTCAGTCGGATTGGGGCTTTATAGGTTCATGACTCGCTTCGCTCGCTGGGGGGGCTGCGCCCCCCCAGACCCCCCGGGTGCGGGCCTTCGGCCCGCTGTGCAAAAGCTAAGCGGTCTGCGACGGGGGACCTTCGGTCCCCCGTCTTGACCTGCTTTTGCTGGGTTTGGGCCCTTCGGGCCCATGCTGGACCGTCCGCCTACGTAAGGCCAATTTGCTTTTTTTCTGGCCCTTTGGGCCCGCGTCGTCGTCTTACATGCACTGTTGGCCTTTGTTCGAAAGCCGGAGAAAAACGATTCAGAAAACCCACGACACCCTTAGCGCGAGTCGAACCCGCGAAACCACCCGCACTGCTGCTGCTGCTGACCTCTCAACGCCCACTCTGCAACGCCGCCGAGCTGACTGCAGTCGCGCTGCGTAGTAGCATTTCCACTCTACCGGCTTCCCCGACCCCGCCAGCCACCTGGCGGCAACTATCCTGAACTAACCTTACCTAACCTAACCTAACGGGCCCGTGACAGATCTTACCCTAACTAAGACAGAGACCGACGGGGAACAAGGGGAAAAATAAAAATCCTAGCGTGAGACGAACCCACACGACCATCCACACTCTGCTGCCGAGCGCTGAACCCACTCTGCCACGCCGCCTCGCTGGTGATGATCGTGCCGTGCAGCCATCCGACTCCGCCGGCTGCCCCCACCCCGCCGCCACCCATCGCGCTACCGCCGACCCCCAGCCGCCGCAACGTATATAAGTACCCAAGTCTCCTCCTCCGAAAGCCCCCCGCCGCCGCAGCCCGTCATCAGTCGGTCTGAGGAGACCCACCCGTGTAGCCCCAAGACCAAAAAGTTGAAGAAAATTGAGAAAAAGAAGTATACCCCTACCGCGAGTCGAACCCGCAACCTTTTCCGCCCCGCTGCCAAGCGCGCAGCCCACTCCGCCACGCCGCCTCGCTGGGAAAAGTCCGGCCGGGTAGCCTTGCCACTCTGCCGATTGACCCCAACCCTCCGCCGGGCCAGCAGTGGCCGCTGCACGCCGCACGCAAGTCCTGTCGTTCTCCTCTACAGCGGCCGCATTCTATCACCAGTCCACCTGGCGGACCTTGCCTGTGGTGCCCCAAGTCCAAAAAGCGAAGAAAAATGAGATAAAAAAACAAAGACCCCGATCGCGAGTCGAACCCGCAACCGCCCGCTCCGCTGCCGAGCGCTGAACCCACTCCGCCACGCCGCCTCGCTGGGAGCAGTCCCTCCGGGTAGCCTTCCCACTCCGCCGATTGCCCCCCACCCCTCCGCCAGGCCAGCAGTGGCCGCTGCGCGCCGCACTTCAAGTCTCCTGTCGTTCTCCTCTCTACAGCGGCCGCATTCTATCATCAGTCCACCTGGCGGACCTCGCCTGTGGTGCCCCAAGTCCAAAAGTCGAAGAAAAATGAGATTAAAAACAAAGACCCCGACCGCGAGTCGAACCCGCAACCTCCCGCTCCGCTGCCGAGCGCGCAGCCCACTCCGCCACGCCGCCTCGCTGGGAGAAGACCCGCCGAGTAGCCTTGCCACTGCGCCGGCTGCCCCCACCCCGCCGAAGGCCGCTGCGCGGCGCGCGGCCAGGGGCGACGCAGTGAAATCGCATTCAAACGCCCCTCCCGGGCGAACGGGGCGTCGGACGAGAAAAAGTTTCAAACAAAAGTTGTAGATCTCGTCGAAACGCAATATACAAATAAATTTGAGCCCGATCGCACGGTGCATGACGTCACGATGCGAGTGCCGAGTTTTTCGAACGGAAAAACCCCCCTCGTTCGAAAACGGTTCGAGATTTTCGAAATCCGTTTTCACCGGGTGGTAGCCTTAGGCCAGGCCTACAAACGCCTCGCTTTGACCCCCCATCCATCTCGCCTCCTTGTGCCCCTTTTGGGGCCCCGACCCCCCGCACCCCAGTTTTTCCAAAATATCTCAAAAACGGTAAAAGGCGGAAACCGCGGACAGGGTGGCTTTAACGTTTCTCACCAAGCCCTACAACTTTTGTTTAAAAAAAATTTCGATGCGACGCACCGTTTAGGCCCTAGTGTTAATACCCCCCTCGTTTTTTCGAAATTTGACCTGGATCCGCCCCTTTTTTTGTATTTTTGACAAAAATTTTCCGCGATAATTTGGACCTTCCCCGTCGAATGGCGAAAACCGCAGGTCGATAGCACGTCGGGAAGGGCCTCATCAATGACGTGGGAAATCAGTCAGTGAGTGAGTGGCCAGGGAGCTGGGGGGAAGGGTGTATGGATGACTACGCACGGCACTCATTCCTGGAAGTTTAACACGAGCTGCGTCAAGAGTTGCACTTGAATTCTGTGCGTCATTGTGCGCGCGTAGGCACCATTCCCCTCGCGCGTAACAAGGCTTATCTGAGCCGTTTTGGGTTGAAAATGTACGGCGTCCCCAAAGCAGCGCAGCAGTAATCTCATTTATGCACAAAATATCAGGGATCCTTAACTTACCTCATAAGGGCATCATAACGTTATGATAAGAGTTAAAGTTATTATCCTTAACTTCTAATATCTTTTCAAAAGGGTAGGTTATTTTTTTATGTCTCGAATTTGTGTGGATATACTTTTGCAAGTACTTTCATAAGTCCGTACCCTAACCTTTAGCAAACATTGTCTTATGTTACGTTATGAAAGCAGTGTTAGTTAAATGTTAAGTTAAGGATCCCTGCAAAATATTTTGTTTCACCAACCTAGATTTCTCGCTGTGTAGTGCCTCAACTCTTGTAATGCTGACCTTCACCTCGAAATGGTTCCAGAGAGTTAAGATAGACACTAGGACAACATTTTAATGCACAGGAGCGATATGGGTGTCAAATAGTCAATTTTTGACGATCCACTAAGATAACTTTTAGCGTTTTATGACAATATCTCTCGTGTTTATGGTTTGCCGTCCCCAATATTTTGCTAGCAGTGAGAGTACCCCCCTAGGGCCCTTTGATACCAATATGGTCGAAAAGTAAGATGGCGTATTTTAGGAATTCAAAAAAAACGTTATTTTTAGTCACAAACGCCCTTTTAGGCGAAGATTGAGGGTCCCAACCTTGTTTCTCACTTTATTATATTGCCTTTTACTGTTTTCAACCCATTTGAGCGCCTAAAGACAGAATTTTAAAAGAACTTAAAAAAGTTTTTAAATTTTTTTTGAAATTTCATAAAATTGCCACGGCCAAAGTTCTGAATATTTTTTCAAAAAAATTTATTTGAGTGGTCCTTAAGTGACAGGCTATGACAGAAAAAATTGGGAGCCGGATCTGAGCAAAAGCGTTTTGGACCATGATGGTTTGACGTGGAATGCTCCCTTAGCTCTTTTTTCCGTTTAAGTTC
Organism: Thrips palmi; assembly: GCF_012932325.1. NCBI lineage: Eukaryota > Metazoa > Arthropoda > Insecta > Thysanoptera > Thripidae > Thrips > Thrips palmi. Next base: position 329,496 of record NW_023144621.1, on the reverse strand, counting down.
TTAAAATTAAAGGGGGGTAAGTTGACTTGATTATTTTTACAATGGATACATAAAAACACAAGCTGAGTTATCTCCTATCAACAATATGTTGAACGGAGTCATGTTGACTTTGGTTGAGATGTTTCCATTTTCCGCTAAATTGAGAGTGTAAAAGGGGTCAAGTTGAGTTACATCTTTCTTCGAAGTGGATTTTCTCTTTAACTGCTAGGAATTGAGTCAAATAATTTGGTGCAATGATGCAATCCATTCTAACCATTCTAATTCAGTGATTTCTCACTGAAACAACTACGTACTTGTGAACGATGCATTGTTTTTTAGACAGAAGCTCCATTGTTGGTTGGTTGTATTAATATCTCCCTTTTATTTCTCTTGTCTTTCCCCATGAGGTCTGCACGTTATTCCAAAATGTAATGTTCCGTTATGGTAAATTGGGACACACTGTAAATTTGGGGAACCAAATGTGCTTGGTATGCAAGGAGGTTCACAAATTTAAAATATCTTCAGTTGCACAAATATCTACAGGTGCTACTGGCAAAATGTCAATACCATATATATAATATCGAGTCTGAGGCCAAATTTTGGCATCCCGGAGTGCCAAGTTATAAAGTCATGATCACGACTAAAATTTTAGGAGATAAATTCTTTATAGCCCAAATTTGGGCAAGAGTCATTTCTTCACCAAAATTTGGGCGAGGAAATCAAATTTGGGTGAGAATCAATCATCACCTAAATATGGGTGATAATGTACACACCGCTCAAAAATTGGGTTCTGATCAAGACTTCTTCATTCTCAGTGGTGTTCAAAGACATGCCAGCACAAAGCTGACCACAATTGAAAACTTTTGCATCCACATTGGGATTCCCCTGAATTCCCGTGTACACAACAAACCTAACTGTCTACTAAGTACACACTTACAATTGCATGCTCGCAAGTACACACTTACAAACGCATGCTTGGCCAAGTACACACTTGCAAATGCACGCTTGCAAGTACACACGCAAGTACGCATGCTTGACGCATGGAGTTATTCGGCGTCAATCATGCGTTGTAAGTGTGTACTTGCAAGCATGCATTTGTAAGTATGTACTTGGTAGACAGTTAGGTTTGTAGTGTACTGTGCCATTATGACATCTAACGCGCCATGTTCTGGCAAGCCAACGCGTCAAATTTGAGGCGAGGAAACTTGCCACTACAATCGCGACGTTAAAAGAGCGAGAGGGCCAAAATTGTAGCGCCGCATCCGATATACCGCGTAGCGTCCAAATTTGAGCAATTAGACCTTCATCAGCCAAGTTTTGGACACAAAATAGTATCCATCTGATAAAGTAAACCGCTCGCCCAAAATATGGTATTAATCAAGACTCATTCATTCCGAGTGTTCAGTGCTCAGTGCCAAACGGAGGCGTGGTCGCAGGCCGGGCCACTGTTAGCCCATGGCGAGAGAAATGGATGGAAACACTTCACCAAAAGATTAATTTTAAATACGTCAAACCAGAGCGGCACCAGAGGCCAACCACTTCACCGAGATAACGGAAAGAGGGCTGCAAGTCATAAAGACTGCTTTAAAAGCACGCCTTTCTGGTCCCTCACTGCTCACTCACTCCTCAACGGAACATGGCGAGGATCGCGGTCCTGGTGCTCGCGGCCCTGGTGGCCACCACGCTGGTGGCGGTCGTCGTCGGGGACGTCGCCGAGGTGGACACGTCCAAGCGGCAACTGCAGACCAATCCCGGTCTTGAAGTCTACGACACCAAGCTCCAGCGCCACCACCGAACTACTCGGCACCGAGTCACTACGCGTCGACCCACGCACGCTCCGCGGACGTCGGAACCTTCTCCTCCGTCGTCCCCAGGACCCTTCTCTACCGAGAGGCCTGGACCAACGCACGTTCCTCAGTCAACTGAAGGCCCCTATTCAACTGAGACACCCGCCTTCACCGACGGGCCCTCTTCGACCAGGAGGCCTCGGCCAACGTACGTTCCGCAGTCAACCGAAGGCCCCTACTCGACTGAAACGCCTGCGTTTACCGACGGGCCCTCGTCCACCAAGAGGCCACGACCAACGTATGTACCTCTGTCAACTGAAGGACCCTTTTCGACTGAGACACCTGCCTTCACCGACGGGCCCTCTTCGACGAGGAGGCCGCGACCAACTGAAGGTCCCTATTCAACTGAGACACCTGCCTTCACCGACGGACCCTCTTCGACTAGGAGGCCTCGGCCAACGTACGCTCCTCAGTCAACCGAAGGCCCCTACTCGACTGAAACGCCCGCCTTCACCGACGGGCCCTCGTCGTCCACCAGAAGGCCACGACCAACGTATGTACCTCTATCAACTGAGACACCCGCCTTCACCGACGGGCCCTCTTCGACCAGGAGGCCACGATCCAACCGAAGGCCCTACTTCACTGAAACACCTGCTTTCACCGACGGGCCCTCTCGACTAGGACGCCGCGTTTACCAACTGAAGGCCCTTTTCACTGAGACACCTGCTTCACCGACGGGCCCTCTTCGACTAGGAGGCCGCACCAACTGAAGGTCCCTATTCAACTGAGACACCTGCCTTCACCGACGGACCCTCTTCGACTAGGAGGCTCGGCCAACGTACGTCCTCAACCGAAGGCCCTACTCGACTGAAACGCCCGCCTTCACCGACGGGCCCTCGTCGTCCACCAGAAGGCCACGACCAACGTATGACCTCTATCAACTGAGACACCCGCCTTCACCGACGGGCCCTCTTCGACGAGGAGGCCGCGACCAACTGAAGGTCCCTATTCAACTGAGACACCTGCCTTCACCGACGGGCCTTCTTCGACTAGGAGGCCGCGACCAACTGATGGTCCCTATTCAACTGAGACCCCTGCTTTTACCGACGGGCCCTCTTCGACGAGGAGGCCGCGACCAACTGAAGGTCCCTTTTCAACTGAGACCCCTGCCTTCACAGACGGGCCTTCTTCGACTAGGAGACCTCGACCAACTAGTCCATCATACCGCTTTTCCGACTTTGACACGTCGAGGCCCGACCACTAAGGACCAAGGCGCTCCAACGGACCTCTTCGACTGAACGCTCACACATACCTCCGTTCTCGTCACCCGACTTTCGACAATAGGCCACACAGGACATGTTGAAGCAAACACACCGTAAGTTCAGATTTCTTGCTAGGCTCTGAGTGGAAAATACCTGGGATTTCTGTTTGAACCGCGTCAATTTACAATTTACCGGTTACAGTCCGCATATCCTTACCGTTCAAATGACGGTATGTGGATGAGTTTATCTACGATCTTGTATAACGTGCTGCTTTTTTCAACTTTTTAAAACGACGCTATGACTAAGATCAATAACTGATTGGTTTGATGGAGGCCGATTGAGATCCTATTTTCTAACATGGTCGTTCCAAAAGTTAAATGTTTTTATTTTGTTTCGACAACTTGGACATCCGGGTTTTGATTGAAACGGATAATTGCCGTATATCAAAACGAACTAGTGCCAAGGCGGCTCTTTCCCCTCCCCACTGGCATTATGTGTAAACCATCTCCATTTCAGTGGCAACATATCAGAAATATGAATCTGTTGCTTACAATTTTACGTCAATAATTCTGAATTAATATGAATTTGTATCACTTTATGTCTGAGCGGACCAGGTTCGGGACGGAATTTATAACAATTTTCTGATAGTCAAATAGCACTTATATTTAAAAATCGTCAAGTTCTCTTGGTTCCCTCTTCGTTATAAGCCACGCAGAGTTTTAACATTGACTTCATTTGCCGTCGGCAGGGTTGGCTTCAGCGAGATAGTGCTTCGAACCGCGAAGCTGTACCACACCACACGCGAGTCCGTCAAGTGGTCCAACGAGAATCTTGAAATCGCGGCGGTCCAGATCACGGACCTCCTGCAGGACGGGAGCAACGCCCAGTTCGACTTGGTGCGCGGTGGAGAGGCCGCAGCCAGTGCGCTCCAAATCGACTTCGAGAGCGTCCGCGGGGGACCCATCGCCTACAGCGTCGCAGTGTGGGTACGCCCCAAGCCAACAGAGGATGGAGTTCCCCCACCGCTTAAAAAGATTTTCATGTAGAGAGTCTGAACCGTTGATTATGAAATAAAAAAAAAAGGTGCATTGAAGGAAACCTGAAACTTGGAAACGTTTCAATTATGTTCACAACCATAAGCGTGCACTATTTGGCATTGGGTCATTTCATATAAGATTTACACGGATCTGGGTGACCTTTGACAATGCACGGTAAAAACGGTTCCTGGTTTTCCCAGGTGCTCCCTGGAAATCGCCTATGCCTTCACCATTGGCTTCCTGGGAAAACCAGGTTCCGTTTTTACCGTGTGTCGACCAAATTCAGCTCGAAAGTAGCCCTTGTGGTCAGGAACATGCCCACAAACTTTTAGGTCGATATCTCAAGTGCTTTCGTCAGAATCGGCAGTTTGATTTATTTTCTCTTAAAAATCTTGCAATTTCTTCAAAATGGCTCAAAAAGGCCATTTTTTGTTGGATTTTTAGGCTCTAATGCTATTCTGACGTAAAATGCGACGAGGAATCCGAATCTGCCCTCAGAGTTGGTCTAGCATCATTACCAGTGGAGTAAATTGCGAAAAACACGAAAATAAGGCCATTTCTTACGGCCATATTTCTTAAGCTTTCGATTGGTATATAGAAAAAGTTGGGTTTCGGCCTCTCAACACAAGAATTCTCAATTTAACTGAAGCTCTTCGCGCGAATCAGCTGGGACGCCCCGTGCAGATAGACAGCCAATCCAGCGCGCAGTCTTTCCGTCTCTCTAGGGATGTCTAGCTGTACCCGTACTGTCCCTCGCCCGCCCCCCTCCCCAACCTGCCCTGATGAAATTGGCCAGAAAATATTAAGAGAAACTGATAAAAACTTCACAAAGATAGAGCTTGGAAAAATGGCTGGTCCTTTGATTTTGACGAACTCACTCATTTTGAGAACTCACCTACCGTTAGTCGCACAGCCTTCTCCGTAGGACCTGGAAGACTGTAAAGTCCTACGGAGATCACCGTAAGGTCCTACGGGGAACCTTGACAAGGGGTCTGAGGTCTGCGGAGTATTGCCACAAGCAATTCACATAATTTTCCGTAGCTTTTTTGCCACAGTGGATGCACATTACAGATTGATTTATAAAAAAAGTTGAAGACTTTGGCTGAAATCGTGCGCGCAGTGTCACGATGCGTAATTATGCACGGAAAAGGCAGAATCATCCATGAAATCAAACGAAATCGTGCTCAATCACTCGGAATCACGCGCAACCAACACTGTTAAAAAAAGTTGTACAGAAACAATCAGAAGAGTGAAAATTTAGTCGTTCCAAAACATAGAATTTCATCATGAACCAAAGCGAAACAAATGTCGTTGAATCAAGAAAGCAACAATTTGTCGTTAAAGAACACAATTCTTGTTATCACCCTTAACGATACAGTTTGTGTGGAAACAACATCTTTTGCAATCATCTACTCAGTTAAACCACATTATGAATAATTATCTCTTTTGTTCTTTTAAGTCACAGGGAAATTACTATTGTTAAAAAAAGAACCATGCAAAATAAATTTAGCGACAAAAGTACTCCATGTATACTTGTCGCAGACAACAAAATCTTTTACGACTTACAATACTTGTTGTTGACTAACAACATTTGTTGTTGGTCAACGACTTGTTTTTGAAGGTGAACTGTTGATGTGTCATTACAAGGTAGTCGTTGTGAAATTATTCTTTAGTTCCAGTACGACTTTGGTTTAACAAGCTGTTCGTTCCACTACAAATCTTGTCGCTAAAAAAGTTAGCGATGAATGTGTCGCTAAGTTACGACAAAATTTTTATCAGTGCTGAGTACGCGAATCATTGCGTTTTCCGAATCACGTGTACACGAAAATGCCGCGTTTTAATTGATCCATGAAGCGAAAGAAGTTAGTAAGTTGACTTCTCTCCAAATTGAGTTTTTATCTTATTATTGTGCTTAGGGATGGTTTTCATCTATACATCAAATTATTTGACTCAATTCCCAGCAGTTTAGGAGAAAATCCACATGGAAAATGGACATAACTTTACTTGACCCTCTTTACGGTCTAAATTTCATCGGAAAATGGAGCCAACTCAACCGAAGACTACTACGTGACTCCGTTTCACAAAATAGCAAAAGGAGATAACTCAACTTGTGTCTTTATGAATATAATGTGAAAAGAGTCAACTTAACTCCAAATTCATTAAATAAACTAATGGAAAAAGGAGGTAACTCTCAAAATGACCCACAGCAATAGACTGTACGCAGACCTCAGCTCCACTTGAGTTGTCTCCATATTCCATCTCGTTTGGGAGGACAAATAAACGGTTTCTTAGTTCATTCTAACGTAAAGATTTAAATCACAGAAAACGTTTACAGAGTGATGTTACACTTTTGAAAATTTTTACAGTTATTACTGATTCTTTTTTGACAATAGTGCAATCACATCACTTATCTGAATGGATTTGATTTTCCTAGCAAACAGTTTTTTGTTTCTACTGAAAAATGATGAAAATTGAGTTATCCCCTTTTTCCGCTTCACGGATCAATTTCTGGAGGCTAGGTTCGAATGAATACGGAAGCTTCAAAAGTTTGCTGTCTGAAAATTGTCATATATTATGAGGTTCCATCAACTCTATCAGAGAAAAGCACAACGCTAAATAGTTGGTTTTGGAATTATAGTACAGTCCACCTCTGTGCAAAAGCGCGTACTAGTGACATCGCCAAATCGTATCGTAAACTTGTAGCGTCCATACGGCATGATCTTGAATTTGGGGAAATCCCATGAAATTGGTACCTTATCTACTTCGTTCGTGCCCTGCAAAAAAAAAAAAAAAAAAGGTTACTTTGTTATCACGCATATACTTGGACTCTGCACCACGTCGAACCCCAATTCTTGCGTTGACTTTCCAAAAATATGTTAAGTTTAAGTTCCATTTCAGGGTTAAAGGGAAACATCAATCTATAAAGGTCGAAAAGTGCAGCTTTTCCAAAATAAACATGTAAAGCACCCTAAATTTCAAGCCCTTTCCATCGGTGCAAAGAGTTTTGAAAAACACAGTCTAGTTTTCATAATCTCGAACAAGTGCGCAACCTCTGCACTGACGGCGCGAGCATCGCTTCACGCTCTCCCTAGGCCGTTGCCACCCCCTGACGAAACAAAGACCATTCCAGAGGCTCGGAAGCACGTCTGACGCAAACTGACAATAAATGGCTCAAGTTGAAGGGCAGGGTCGTCATGAGCCCCGTCCCAATTGAGCCGCATGCCAGAAAAACTTCCTTTTTTGAACTGTTCGTTTAAGTTTTTTGGTCAAATTGCAATTTTTCTTGACGCGGGGCTCAGGTCGGGGTTTAAAATGAGCTCAGGTTGGGGCCCTGGCCATTGGGGCCATTGGGGCCCGAGTCGGGCTCTGCCATGGCCCTGGCCGGGGCTCAAGGGCTCACGCCGACCCTGCCGATTGAATGAATATGGCAATAGTAATTTACGCTGGCTTCAAGTCTGCAGGGTCCGTTTGTGGCGTGAATGCCTCGCGCGACCATGGTGAAGAAGTCCGGTATATGATCCCGCAGCACTCTACAGGCTCCAGTGGGATAGTTGAAGACAAACGCATTTTCCTTCCACTGGTTGTTGGACCGGACCGCCATCTGGCCGCGAACCTGTCGAAATGACGCAAGGAAACGTGCAAACCATTATTTGGCTTTAACCTCCCTTGCAAAAAGGAAAATATATGGAAAATATGTGTCAATATATGACTCCATATATGTTTCATGCATTGCCAATATAATTGTATCTTGCTCAATATATTGCAAATTATCTTGCGCAATACGTGGTTTATATATGGGGGAATATCTTGGTGCCCGTTAATATATGATGCATATATTTCCCCATATAATATTATCTTCGCGAAATGTATGTTTCAATATCTGACACGGTGCCCGTCGTGGGATAGGGCAGGGTGAGGAGGGCAGACTTTTCAAGTAACTTTTCTTAAAATCTTGGCACTCGATGTTGAAAGGCGGCTATATTTCTCAACATGATTTAATGTTTTAAAATATATTGACGCCATATTTTGAGCAGGGGCAAGGTTCTTTTCTATGCGTTTAAGTCTCCAAGAAATTTTGAGAAATCCTGTTTAACAAGTTAACTGGAACAGTTAGGAAATTTTCAACGTCTTTTTTGAGTGTAGCGCGAAAAGTTCGTCTAGGCGTCAACGGTAGGATCACGATTGGATGTCCTCGCATGGCGAGGTTACATTCTTTGATAATAGTAAAGGAAGTCTCTGAGTCGTCAGACTCCATGGTGCATTCACACTATATATTGCCTACATATAGAGCAATGTATGAAATTTTATATTTGCCACATATTTTTTATATCGGAAAAGTATCTTGCTAAATTATCTTTTCCACATATGTCGTCAATACATGTTGGGCCATATATTTTGTCCATATAGTGCCCATATATTTTCTATTTTGCAAGGGCTGATAAACTAGGTTTTTCAACTAGGTTAAACACTCGTTTTTTTTGTTCAGCCCTGTTCATTTATGATTATTGAAATATGGTTGCCGACACTGAAAATCAAATAGTGATACATCTCACTCTCTGAGGATGTCTCACCGAAAAAGGGTGATATCACGGAAAACAGGTCGTACACGCATGTCTCACCGAAAAAAAGGTCATGCACAAATGTATCACCGGAAAAAAGGTCGTACACAAATGCATTACCGAAAAATGGGTAATACTTCTCCAGGAAAACAAGGGCCAATCTCGGCGATACATTTGTGTACGACTTGTTTTTCGGGGATACATGCGTGTACGACCGTTTTTTCGGTGATACATTTTGTATCGTCGAAAATTGGTGAGACGTCTCACCCTTTGAATTTCAGTGGAAATATTACCTGTATTACTTGATTATTCCAAAACTAAAATTCGTACTGAGAAAAAAGCCTAATTAAGAGAACCAATCCTAGCTAAACGAGCACTGATAACGGATCCGAGGATGCTGCAGTAGCTCGTGCCAGGAGTTCAGTTTTCATGTATCACTGATAATGAAAAAGTCTTGATCGATACCCCAATAAGGTTTCCTCACCCAAATTGGAGTCATTAATGGCTTCGTCGCCCAAATTTAGCTGAGGAAGGGTGTATCAGCTACCTACATGGCTTCGTAGTATTATGGCCCAAATTTGGGTGAAGAAACCTTCGTCACCCACACGGAGAAAACCTTACAAACTATTTTGGGCCTTACAAAGAAAAGTAGTTTGTATAACAAAGTATTCTGAGCATACAAGCTTACAAAGAAAATACTTCGTAATTTACGAACTATTTCTTCGTATAACAAAGTATTTTAGTTTGATATATGTATGCTCAAAATACTTCGTAAGGTTTTAAGAGTGCAAATTTGGGTGATAAAGAATTCCTCACCCAAAATTTTAGTCATGATCACAACTCTTTCATTCTCAATGACCAGTTACGAGGAAAGTTCCCACGGGTTCACCGTAATATCATTCATACCCACCCAATACGAATCATCAAACGGAGTCAAAATTGTGAAATTGCCGGAGACCGTCTGCCTCTCGAAGGGCTTAGCTGGATGAAAGTGACTGGGACGCAAGTTTATTGCGAAAGTGCCGTCGGAAGGACATGGGTCGAACCTCGTCGCGTATGCGATGTACGGACCCTGCCAAAAAGAACCACATTTTCGATGTCACCAGATGATTTTGTCAATGCTGATTCTCCTTTAACCACTATAACAACGTTATTGTAAATTTACAAAAACTTTTGGCACAAGCTGTTTAAAAAACCATGTTTTCGAAAAGGAGTCATGGATTTACAATACAGAGTGACTTTTCACAATGTGTCAACAATTTATAGGTAGCTGGGGCACCAAGATCAATTTTCACAAATGAACTGGTGGGTGCAAACGTCAAGGTACAGGGATAATAGGCTGTGCGATAGCGAAGCCCATGCCTGCTTTTGGGCGCACCAAAAAGCGACTGCTCTGCAAACTCAACAGTGTGCTCAGCACACTCTGTTCAGCGTGGACTCACAAGTACACTCCAACGAAAGTGTGCTTCGATGAGTACACTCTAACGAGAGTGTGCTTGGACGAGTAAATTCTGGGGAGGGGAGAAAGTGCTCAGATCCTGGAAATATAAGCAATTGAGTACACGCTCGTGGGAGTGTACTGAAGAAAGTGTACTCGTCAGTACACGCTGAAGACAAGCGCGGATCCACCGGGGGGGGGGGGGGATTCCCTCCCCCAACCCCTGGATATCCGCCTGAAAGGTGGGCAAAAAGCACCACTTTGCCCCTGTAAGTAAGCAAAAAGTGCTACTTTGACCCTTGGGCAGACTCTGAATCCGCCACTGGATGAAGAGAGCGTACTGAGTAACTTACACTGTTGAGTTTGCAGAGTAAAGGGGCTCTAGCGGAGGTTGGGGTTGATCTGCTGGTGGTGTTGAGGGGATGGGGACATTCACCAGCAGAAGCCCGAAAACCGACAAGGATCGAGCACACGTCACGCCGAGGTCCTTTCACAAAAGCCAACACATCCCGGATGGCGGCTGGAAAACAAAGCAAAGAGGCATTTTTGGCTGAGGGATAGCGAAGCGCTGCCGTATTTGAGAGCACCAAAAAGTGGCTGGACGTGCGTCCGCTGCCTCTTTGTCTGCAACTCACGTTTTTTTCAGCAACATCCGCACATACACTACAAATCCAAAGGTCAGACTTCTCGCCACTCCAGAGGCAAGACATAAAAGTCTCGCCAAATTTTGGCGTGAAGTCTTTCCATCCAAATTGCAGTGTATAGTATCCGGATTCCGCACCGAAAATCTTCTTCCTAAATCTCCCCCTGAGGGAGCTTTCCCCAGATTAACAAGCAGCGGTTAAAATGTTCGAAACATCGGTTTGAAACCGTTTGGAAAAGTTTATTCGCCTTGTTAGCAGTCTTTGGGCTGACCAACTCCTCATACTAACTGCCTATCAGTGGCGCCAACACGTGGGTGCAGGGTCTGCGGCCGCAGACCCTGATTTGGGGTGGGTGGGTGGTTGCGGTGGTGGGAAAGGGAAGGGGAAAAGAGAAAGGGAAAGGGGAGAAAAAGGAAAGGAGGGGAAGAAAAGGAAAGAAGGAAAGGAAAAAGAAGAAAAGGGAAAAAAGGGAGTTGTAAGGGACTGGATATCAGTCGCTCCCCCTAAATGACATTTCTGTGGGCGCCACTGACTGCCTATGCCAACTCGCCCCCACAATGGTAAAACAAAAGCGTGGCACTACCGTCGGCTTTCAAGCGTTATCAGTTTACACTTGAGATCAAGCGTAACAGGTTCATTCGCCAACATTCCCTCTTTATGGAAAACATGGGAGAATTTCTAGTCTATGCTTTATTTCAAACGTAACGTCTTCCAGCATAACTTTATGCTTGACTCAAGCATAGAGTTACGCTTTGGTTTTACCAGTGCACTTAGAAAACAAACAAAGAAACTTTTTGCGCGAACCCTGACTTGCACACACCTCAATTATTTAATACGTACAACGCCTTCCCGTTGGCTTTACCCCTTCCGACCATTTAGAGACTGAGAAAAAGAATATCTTCCGACTTCGTCACTTCCGATTCACTTGAATTTGGGAGTTACTTAACTAAGCCGAGGCTTTGGTGCTAAGTGGTTGAAAATTTAGATTGATTTTGTAAAATTGCCAGAAGAACGTGAATATGGCCTCATTACTGATCTAAAACCAACTTCGGAAATATTTGAGCACACCAAAGTCTTAAAGAAACGGCGTGAGTTGTAAGTATGTTCACCACAACCGGACAGGTCAAATTTAAGTAACGTTTCCTTCGGTTTAGGGTCAGAAAAAAAAAACCCTTCTACTATCATACGACTGAAAACGTCGATGCCTGCAAGAGCATGTCCGACGGCTGAAGTGTGGGGCCACAATAGGAAACTTAGTGTAATTTGCCGTAGGACAAACAGTGCCCTACACATGCTGACGTCGGACACAGCTGGTCGACACTCTTTCAAACGTAGGACAAACTGGTCTAAGCCTTACAGTGTCCACCTGTCCATACACTTGGGTTTGCAGTGAGAAAACGAAAGTGACAAGATTCTCTGTGAGGGTTAACGTCACAGTTCCTGCTACGCGGAAACAACGTACGGCATACGTGTTGATGGTCTTGCCGCAAGCGAGGTTGAGGAGGACGGGGGCCAGAAGCAGCGCGGCGAGCGGCGGCATGGGTGTGTCGCTGGCCCTGGCACGCGTGTGCCCGAGCCGAGTAGAGGCGGACTGACGTCGGCCGCCGGTGAATGGACGCAAGAGGAAATGACACTGCTGAGCTCTGGTGGAAAATGGTTGCATGTTCGACGGCTGTAGCGTGTCACTATTACACAATCAACATTCGGCCACTCTCTTTAAAAAAAAAAACACTGATTAATCTTTACTATACCTTGTTGACTTGCCTTTTAATAACGGAGCCTGTTACTCGGGTGGGGTTAAAAAACAATCAATTTTTAAAAAATCTGAAAATTTAGGTGTACGCCACCGTGTCTTGTCGTAAGCGTATTTCCGTGACTCTTGAAACGGAAGGAAGAAGAACACAAAGTAAGTACACAACTTTCGTCCCCTCGCCTGAGGAGGGGGTCTCAGGGGCGGCAGCCATCTTTTACCCTTCCTCCGGTGCACTCTCAGCACGTTATTAACTTTATGCTCATTTTGACAGTACGTACGCAAGTAATTAGTGCAACCATAATACGTTCTTTTCTTTTTTTAATGAACTGCTTAGGAAATATTAATTATTGTCCTGAGAATTTTGTTTTGTACATAATTTTACAAGGGAAATTAGTCTTACTTACTTAGAAAATACTATGTGTTATTGTCGTTTATACGAATCCGAAATTAATGAGGAAAAAGTCAGTAACGTCCTGAGAAAGTGAGGGGACGGAAAGTTGTGCACCCACTTGAGTTCTTCTTCCTTCAGTATCAAGAGTCGAGGAAATGCCCTATGGGCTTCGCGATATACTGGCGTGGTTATGGCGTGACCCGAAAATCACGCCATAAAAGACATGATATCGTGCTTCACGCCGTCATTGCATGAATGATAACGCGTTTCAAAAGAAAGTCACGCCAAAAAAGCGGCATAACAAGAAATTCACATCGAAAGTTGCCGGTCTTTCGGGACTTGGGGTAAGGTTGCCAAACATGGATCACTTTTTAAATAATCTTCTCTGTATAGAAATAAAGTATGGGTTGACTACTAAATTTGAATCTAATGTTGATGTTTACCCTACTGGTCATATGGCTACCAAAAATGGTACCTCTAACTCGAATACTTTGGAAGTTGTGAGGGCAAGAAAATATGGCTATTTTTGCTAAGGTTAGGTTAGGGTGGTCTAATCATGGATCACCCCACCAGCGTACGGACACAAAGCAAGGTATGCATTCGGTAGTCCCAAAATATCAATGTAGTCTGTTCAAAGTGCACGATGAAAAATTTTGAAGTGACTGCGGTGATTGCTTGGCCCAGAATCAGGGGTGCAAAAATTACGTTTTTGAACGTCATTTTTTCATCAATTTTCGGGGTTCTGTCTTAGGCGTCTTTCTAAACGCAACCCTGCAGAGTTAAGAGACGCAGTTGCAAACTTGTCAGATTCACATCGAACAGTCAAAGGGTCAGTCTAAGCAAGGAAAGACAGAAATATATAATCTCGTCACCTGGTCTCTAGATATAGACCCCCAAACAGAAATGATCCATGTTTGGTACCCCGATCCATGTTCGGCACTTTACCCTATGTCGACGCATCCTGATAAAACAATCCTAACTGCCAGAGTTCATCCAAGACAATCCTAACTCTTCGTGTCAGTTCAGAACTATCCCAACTGCTCATGACGTGAAAAGCGGTCTTTTCTCAAAGCTCGTGACGTCAACATACTTCGTAAATTTACTTGCTGAAGGGCTTCTAAGAAAGTTACATCCATATACAAAAACGTGCACTCTTAAAACCTTGCGAACCGATGTGTTTGTAAGCTTGCGGAGTGTCTCACTTGTTTGCAATGCGAAGAACCCATCCATATTGCAAATCAGTAGTTCGCAACTTGCGAAGAGGTGCTTCGCAATTTGCGAACAACGTGTTTGTATTGCGAAGCCCTTACAAACACATTGTTCGCAAAATTGCGAACTATTAGTTCGTAATACAATCAAGCCAAACTCTTCGCAAGCTGCGAACTAAATGGTTTGTAATGCGAACACATGCTTCGCAAGGTTTTAAGAGTGTGGACACACTGGTGAAACAAAGGCATAACGATTATGCCCTTTAAGGGCGTAAACGATTTACGCCCTTGAAGGGCATAAATCGTTAATGCCTTTGGAAAGGGCATTAAAATTTTGCTTGAAATTGCTATACCATTTACGTCCTGCCCAAGGGCATAAAACCATTTATGCCCTTGCAAGGGCGTAAAAGAGTATGCCCTTAAGGGCGTATTTTTATGCCTTTGTTTTAGGGGTAGGTTGGGGAAGAAAAGTACAAAACGCGTACTTTGCGCTGTACAGAAGTTCCAAATGAGGATTCAACTATTCTGCACATGTAATCCAATTCCTTCCTAATGAAATGGATCACTGTTCATTGATTATAGTTCCCCACATTACGTACAACATGCCAAAATGTATGTGATTTCGGAACTCCTCGAAAAGGGTAAGAAAAGTACACCACCGGAAAAGAAAAGTACAACGAAAAGAATTACGAGTTCGAACCAGGAGACCACCAATCTTGGCTCAGTACACGTTTACCCTTAAAGTGGAGAGCTTTCACTTGCCATTAGTTCAAGTTTCGTCAAAATCGGTCAATTGGTTCTGATTCTACATGGACTCATTACAGAAGGTCCAAAAAGCGTTTTCTCAGAGATAAGTGGGTACAGCATTTTTGTACTTTTCTTCCCCTTTTCACGTAAATGCCCAATAACTTGTTTATTTCGAGTCTAATTCTATAACTTGTGTTGACATTTTTTGCTTGTCTCGCCTAATCATATCTATTTCCGTGATCAATTCAATTTTCATCCCGGTTTTAGTTTCTTAGAGGGTGTTCTTTTCTTCCCCAATACCTGTACTTTTCTTCCCCAGCCGACTGTACTTTTCTTCCCCATTTCATTGTTACACTCATAATTAAATTGTGTTGAAGCCTAAGAGCATCGAACGGCACTGTTTTTCAAAGATGATGGTCTCAGCTATAAGGTGGTGTCGGCTGATTCTGCAGGAAGCTGTACTTAAAAGTACAAACATTTAAAAAAAATATTTTCATAGTTATTTTTAATGTGTTTTTCAAACGTGCAGTTTGATTCTAAATATTATATGTAGAACTGGGCTAAATTTATTTTTTGTCAGCGGGATGACCAATCTTTCTAAAACCACTAACGTTCAGCGTAGTTTCAGTTCGGAGATATAACGGGTGTACTTTTCTTACCCGAGCTTCGCGTGTACTTTTCTTACCCAATATACCCCTACCGGTGCATTGTATTTCGATTCACTGATTTGCAGTGAAGATGGTTTATGAACTACCGGTACTAGGTACATTTTTACAGGTACACAGATTAAAGTACGGATCCATAGCGGCTGTCGAATAATACTTCAACTGGGACGAAATAGGCAGAGTGGCAAGTTACCCTTCCTCTGCGCACTACGGCCCCAACCAACCACCGCTCAGCAGGGCTGCGCGACGCTCGTTTGTTTTCCCCGTTCGATTGAGTACTTCGGAGAAAACCTGAACCGTAAGTTGAGAAGAAATCAAGAAGAACAAACGCTGCTTATGTGCGAGAATATAACTTTGCGGATGCGGCAGAACGGCGACGCAGACACTTTTCCTCACCAATTTCCCATACATTGTTCTTATTTATTTCTTCTCATCTTCCGTTCCAGCTCTTCTCAAAAGTACCCTATTGCTGACTTCCGGTCTGGTTCGCCTCTCAAGAATCCGCTTGATTGCCTCGACCTGCCCACTACGGAACCAATAGAGTACTCCAAAGAAGCTTTGGCCCGGAAGAAGAAAAACAAAAACGGAAGTAAGAAATTGCAGTAACTATGAGATATATACGCTGCGGGCCCTCATGCGCAGCGTATATTTCCAATAGATACTGCAATTTTTTACTTCCGTTTTTGTTCTTCTTCTTCCGGGCCAGAACTTCTTTGAAGTACTCCAAACGCTATACAGCTCAGCGCATTTAAATCGATGGGCGAAGTGGACCGGAAGCGCAAAACAAATTCAGAAGATCCTATTTCAATAGACTATTCTAGTCGTGGCTGAGTGAAGAACAAGAAGAATCACAAAAGTGTACTTTTTTGCACTTTTGCTTCAAATGTTCAAGTCCCCTTGCTTACTAGAAGTTAATTCAAATATTTTCTAGTAAATGCAACATATTTCATCAAATATATTCACTTTAAATGCCCTAAATGGCGTCTTTTGTGATTCTTCTTGTTCTTCACTCAGCTACGACTAGAATAGTCTATTGGTGCATCGCAAATATGAAGAAGAAAGCATCTGGATGAACCTAGGCAGAAATCGGAAACGACCCTCTGATCGAGCTGTTGGGAGAGATTTCATCATAGATCGACGGCAACTGCCTCAACTGGTCATTTCGAAGAGCAGGAACGGAAGTAGAGACGATAATCAAGAAGAACGCAGTAAAAGAAAATTGTGAGAAAGGCCGGCTTGTGTTCTTCTTGATTTCATCTCAACTTCCGTTCCAAGTCGTCTCTGACGAACCCTCACGAATTTCTTCTCTCTCCGTAGGTCCTGCTTCTACCGCCTAAGAGCACCTGCATACGGAGCGTGCCCCGTGGTGATTCGTTTCCAACGGATGCTGCGCCAAGAGTCCCAGTCTGGCGTAAGGTAGTCGAGAGCACGCGTCTGAGTGTAGATACGGCGTCGTCACTCAAGACGAAGAAGCAGTGTCTAATCTTCGACCTGATGTAAGATTAGACTCTCATCCCACTGGCTGAGCGCAATGCATCCTACTTCCTTCTTCCTATAGTGTACTTCAATGATTATTGAAACGGAAGATGATGAACTGGAGTAAGCCCTACAAACAGCTTCTGCGCATACGCACCTGGTGGTGCGGGAACCCCTGCTCGTGCGCTGAAGCTGTTTTTAGGGCTTACCTTGGTTTTTCTTCTTTCGATTCAAGATTCATTGGAGTACCCTATTCGTAGCGCTTGATTCCATCTCACGGGGACGTTACGCATCTAAGGGGGGAGAGGGGAGGGGGTGTATCTGTTCCACATAACGCTGCGCTGCATGGGGGGACAGGGGGTCTGAGCCAGCGTAACGTTACGTTATATCGTCCCTCTACGAGAGTACATTTCAGAAGGTCCAACGGTAAATAAGGGTAAATAATGTCGTTATCTAAGTAACTTTGAGTAAAGGCGACCATTTTGAGAACTGGACGATTTGCGTTCGTAACTTGTATGAACATATTTATCCATGTTGATACTCATGGACCCTTCATCTTTGACTTCTGCTTTGACAGGGATTAGTCCCCGCCTTTCCCAGCTTATTTTCGCACGCATTTTAACTTTGAAACTTAATGTAAATCAATAATAGGACATTTTTAACTTGGGCTCAGCCTTGAGTTTTGACTCCACCAAGTTCTGGTGCAATTTTCACTTCATGGGGCAAGTTCAAAACTTGTCTGCACACTCACGGGTAGTCGGGCAAACCGGTGACACAAGTGCCATTTTCTGTTCCAGATGGAGTGCCAAATTTGCTTGGAAAACTTCAATGTCGCCGACCACCGGCCCAAAACGTTGCCCTGCGGGCATTCATTTTGCTTACAATGCCTCAAACGGCTCCCGACCAAAACGTGCCCCAATGACTCTCTGGTGAGTTTGAATGGTTAAAGGTAGGGAGAGTGGGGCGATTTGTAACAGGGGCGACTCGTAACAAATGCGTTTATTAATTCACTGATACTTTGACATAGTGACGAATGTCCAAAATTTTGATAAAATGAGATTTTTGGCTGCGTTATAGAACTTTTGATTTACTATCGCCTGGTGAAAAGCATGTATCGATATCTCTTCTAGATTCGGCGCAGGAAAATACTTCGAAATGACGAAAGTCCAGCTGTACTTTGACAAAATGACGAAAGTCCGCCGTACTTTGACAAAATGACGAAAGTCCAACCGTACTTTGACAAAATGACGAATGTCCATGTGTAATTCGACAAAATGGCGAAAGTCCAACTTTACTGTTAACACAAAATAAATGAAAGTTTTCATCCCGGGCATGTTCCATGATCATGCCGTCACTGTTTTCATGGATATTCCTCTTGTTGGGAACGCACCGATAGACTATATCCGTTTTTTTTGCAGTTGGGACATTCGTCATTTTGTCAAAGTACGGTTGGACATTCGTCATTTTGTCAAAGTACGGTTGGACTTTCGTCATTTTGTCAAAGTACGGCGGACTTTCGTCCATTTGGCCTAAGTTTCGTACGCTGAGAAATGACGAATGTCCACTATCTCGGGAACCAAGCTGCCGATTGCAACGGCTCTTGAACCCAAAGAACACGTATTCCTTCAGGAGTCTGAGGTATAAAATTTTACAATCAAATCCAATACCTCTATCTTCCAGCTCAATTTTTAAACTTGTTTTGGCTCTCCTGAAAAATCAGATATTGTGGACATTCGTCACTATGTCAAAGTACCAGTGAATTTAAGTGGAGGGAGCAGAGGAAAATCTGAGTATGGCCCCTCTTTCGCTTCAAGTAGAGGGTCCATAAACAATCCAAGCGGATGTGATCGGTGCTCAGGTATAGTTTTGGAGGGCGTCTGAAATATAGGGTACACCGAAAACAGGCAAATCTTTTATCTTGAGCTCTAGGAAGTTTCTGTCTGAGGCTCCCCAGGTATGAATCACCATCGAAGTACCGTTGGGGCCTTGAAGCGTGACCCCTTTACAATGTAACCACGTGGCATAAGCTGTTTTTTCTTTGTCCAGTGATAGTTAGGGACGCATTTCTTGCGTAACAGGGATTTGGGGTGATTCGTAACAGACCCGTATAAAAACAAGAATTGAAGTAGTTTTTGCAATTAAATGCTTGCATTATTTCTCGAAACATCTGCTGCCTAATTCCAATACATTTACACAGCTCAAAATGCATTTTAAAGCGAGTTATTCTATTCTTTTCTCCAAAATTGAAAACAGTGAGGTAAGGGTTGACATAGCCGGTTAGTTAAGGTTACTGTAAGGTGAAAAAACTATCTTCTAAAGTATAGGTGGCAGTGCTTTGGTTTTTGGTGATTTAGTTGCTTACTATAAAAAACTTTTACAGCCACAGACTGGACTCCCAACTCCCATTAGTTCCAAAGTTATGAGGGTTTTAGTGTTATTTTAGTCGTTTACTAAAAATTCTCCTTGCGATGAACCAAAAAGTTTACGAAGGTGTGATTTTTTATTTTAAGGCCCAATGAACATGCAAACAGACTAGCAAAGCCGGATTTCACAATATATGCATAGATAAGCTGCAATTTCTGTTTGGAAAATGCGTTTTGAATTTTTTACTGAAATTTGGTAAAATTTTGCAATTTTTTGGTGTTTTTTTGTGTTTTTTGAGAAAAATTCCTGTTTCATGTTGGAATTTTGGAAATCCGGCTTTGCTACGAGATAGGCAAATCAATAAAGAACTTGTAAAACAAAAATCAAGTCTCGACAACTTTTGGTTCATCGCAAGGAGAATTTTTAGTTAACGACTAACTTTGTTACGTAAACTTCAATAACTCAGAAAATAATGGGAGTTGAGTGCCTCAACTTTGGGTTTAAGTTCATCTTATAGTAAGCAACCTGAAACCTAAATACAAACATGATGCCACAATTATTTTGAAAAATGATATTTCACATTTTTTTCACTTTACAGTAACCTTAATGCTGAGGCGGTCAACGGCAGCTTGTAATGTAGATTTTAAGGCGTCTGCAGGACATCCGAAGAACAACTGCTGGAGGAGATGACATTCCCGACGATGCTTCATTTATACTAGGATTCAGGATGGAAGGCGGCTGGCGGTGGTGCGGTGGTAGATGACGGCCGACTACCTGACTCTGGCCCGAAGTCCGGGCGAGGGTGGTGTGGGTCGAGAGTCCCCGCCTTTTGTCTCTTTGCATTTATAATGACCGTTCAAAAGTCTCAGAAATTTTAAAAAATTTGTACAAACTGAGCGTTTATTTGGACTCACGAGAAAAAACCGACTTGGTTTGAAAAAAAGTTGAAGGTTGTGTCATTTTTAGTCAATTTAAGTTTTGGATAGTCTTTCCCTAAAATCCGTCAAAATTGTCGTAGCGACATGCCGTTTGCACAACCCTCCATAAAATGTTATTAACGTTTTACAACAAGTATTAGTTTTAATTTGAGTTCAATATTTAAGTTTCGGTTTGGTGCAGAAGTAAAAAGGCCATTATTATTCCTCTGCCTTTTGTTCTGACTGCGAGGGTCGCGCTCCACCCGCACAAAGGGGCGGGGTCCGGGGGCCCGTGTCGAAGGGTCCAGCACGGGCCAGGTCAGAAATGTTGTTGCGGTAGCTGGGGAGGCGTAGCAAGGCGACAAAGATTGCCGAGCCGCCTTCCATCCTGAATCCTAGTATAATGTGTAGGATGTTATGAAAAGCCCTAAGGCTGTTACAAATCACCCCATGCTGGGGCGATTCGTAACAGCATGCCAGGGTTTGGAAAGCGTCTTAGATTTCCAAGATTACGGATTCCAGATTGATCCAATGGAGCTGTACAGTCACGTTAAAGGGCCAGACTGCTCAACTGGCACAAGTTTGGAACCGATATGCAGAATGTTCTTTATTTTGTATAGAGAATTCCGAAATCTGTTACATGTTACAAATCGCCCCACCCTCCCTTATTTTTTATTTCCATAATTGTTACTACTTATTGACAGAAAAAACTTCCCACATAATTTTAAGTAATACATTGTACGTGTCAAAGAAGAAATTTCTACATATTACTGTTGTAGGCAATACTACCTGGTTTACTGACGATAAAGTCAGTAAGAGGCTAAAGTGTGGTAGTCAAGTTTTTTTTTTTGTTTTTTTTTTCTGTTGCAGCCCTTCTTTGGCTCGGCCGACGCACTCGCTGACAATTTCACCGTGATCAAGCTCTGTAGCCAGTAAGTCCTGTTCCTAGCGGTCCATTCATTCTCAGTCTCGCATTAACTTTTTTCTCTCTGGCCATAAAGTTTTTTTGTGCAAACGTAATAAGTACTATTTTCTCTTAAGCTACGCACCGTTTTGTTCATTGTATAATGTGTTTAGTCCATTAAACCTGACTTTTTATCATCTGCAATGTAAGTTTCATTTTCTATATGATCTATTGAAACTTTCACTCCGAAAATGATCTAAATTGTGCGTAGGTAAAGATAAAAGAGTCCATAGAGGTCTGAGAGAGCTTCTTAGCCAATCCCACGGTAGATACGCTGACGAGGGGTCAACCAAGCTCACCAAACTCATTCCGCTCAGGAGGCCTATGCAGATGCACTGCAAAAAGTGCAATAGAGTTGCCACAACAACGTGCGAAGACGAGCAACATGAGGTGCTCAGCCTGCGGAGAGCTCGCGCGCAGGATGCGGGGCCCGTGCTGGCGGCGCTGCGGCGGGCCGAGGAGAGGCTGGACAAGCTGGGGAAGGCCCTCGTCGAGTGCCTTGACGAAGAGCGGGCCGGCCTGGCCGCAGCCAGGGCTCGTCTGCAGGAGGCCATGGGGGCGAGTCCGGACGCTTGGGAGCAGGCCAAGCAGGCGGGTAAGCAAGCGCAGCTACTAATGGACCGGGGTGTGTTTTATGGTTTCAACTTAATTAGCCAGTGTTTGTACTCACACTGATATTACTGATGTGATTAGTTTGATGCAATTTGCTGCGATAAAAAGGCAAATGTGGTTCCTTCAAATTATCGCAGCGGTGGCAGTAATAAAAAAAATTATCGCATTAAAAATGCTATAAGTCTCCTAGGTTTTGGCCGGTCTGGGCCCAGATTATCACAGTTTTGGTGTGATAAAATAATAACTACGCTAATAAAGCGGTAAATGCGCTATGGTTAAGGGGAGGTTCTGGTGAAAATGCTATTTGCTCCTAAATAGGTCCCACTGTGAAAATTAGTTAAAAATTTGATGTCTTACCAAGTAATTATTAAAATTTTTCATTGGGGAGGCACATTCTATGCCCTGAACCCAGTCGCAGTGCCTTTTTCTCCTATTTAGGCTTTAACTTCAAACATCTTCTTGCGCATAGTATTTTGTCGTAAAAGGTTGGCCTTGACATTTTTCACTTCTTTGACTCATTTTTAAAAGATGCCGGCATGCACAACTCAAAATGTAAATTACCGTTTTATTCGCAAGCTTTCTTACCAAGCATTTCTCTGTAATTGATCAATAATGTACAAAATAATCAATGTTTAGGGGTCAGCTTAAAAAACTTACAACTAAGTCACAGGAATAAATTGCTGTCCAAGGGAGTTTTTGGACAATGGACAGCACGGAAGTTACATTTTGCCCAGTTTTAGCCTGTTTTGACAGGTAAATGCTTGATCTGCATGCTCGGTTTGTGTGTGGGATAGTAGTTTAAGGTGTTGGGAGTGCAGCACTCTCTCAAGTACTCTGTGTGTGCCTCCATGTGTGTACTCAATACACATCAAGGTTAACAGTGTGTGTTCCGAGGGGGTACACACTCCAACAGATCGTGTACAGAGTACTCGGTGTTACGCTGTAATACGGGGATATTACGCGTGTATTATAGCAGTAAGGGGGGACCCTGGTGAAAGAATGGTCAAAACTGCCAAAAATAGTATTTTCAAAGTTCATAGATAATAACAGGAAAAGTAGCGATTTAAATCGGCAACTTTGGCCCGTCCCGTACATTAAGAAACGTACGAATTTCGCCCATAATTGACCCTGACGGGATTCAAACCTGAGTCTGAGGTTAAAATAAATTTCGTTTTCGTCATCAGCATCCTCAAAAACATAAGAAACAATGCAAAAATTCGAATAAAAAGAATGTTCAAAATATACGCCACTGGGATTTGAACCCGGGTCCGAACTTCTCCGATTCGCTCGAAACTGGCACCATTGGTTTTTTCTCGTCGCCCCGATTCCAAAAATACCCCTACATGCCCTCCTAGCTGCATCCGTTGCCGAAATCCTCCTCGACCCCATGCAGACCATGATGCACCTGCAGCAGCGCCCCCGGGGCTCGGATCGGATTTGCTGCCACCGGGCGGTTCTTAGGGTCACCCAAGGAGGCTGCATACCAAATTTGGTCAAGATCGGACCACGGGAAGTCCTCGGACGGACGAACGGACGGACGGACGCACAGCAGGCATCATACTATATGCCCGTCCCTCCGTCATTTTTTTACAAAAAAATGAACGGGACGGGCCAAAAATGTGCGGTTTCAGATTCAACAGGTTGAACACCTTTAAACTATGTAGGTAGTTCCTTCATCATTTGGAAAGGAATAACATTGAGATCAGTTGTCGTTGGCTTAAACGCTCAACTTCACAGCTTTGCTCAGTCGACAAAAAATTTTGTCGGAGGAAGACTTTCTGCGTTCCTGGTTGACACCTACATGAGTCATCTTGCATAGACTCTATTCATTGATGACTTGTCGACAAATTTTAGTGACGGAATCTTGATATAAGCCCTATTTTTTTTTACAAACACCTAAAAGTTTGAAAAAAAGGCAAAATATTCACTCTTTTTTTTTCAAATGTTAAAATTTGACAATTCATATCTCAAGACAGAAGTTGAAATTGAAAATTCCGTCACTAAAATCTCTTCTATACATCTTAAGGATAACTCATAAAAATTTTTAAGACTTTCCGTTCCAATGAAAGACGCAGGAAGATTTTTCCCCAACGCTCTAAAAAACACTAAAAAGCCACTTTTCTCAGAGACCATTCAACATTTTGGATTAAATTTCGTATTGGGGACTCACCATAATGAACCATAGAACAAAGCAAAGTTGCAACTTTCTGGGATTATTTTAAAGCCTACTTGAAAATTTCCCCAAGGTCCCCCCTTAAAATGCCAAAATTTGGCACATTTTGCCCCAAAATGGTATTACAATTACGTGTATTACGCGTAATACACGGTGTTTGTTAACAAGGTATTACACGAGTGTTAAGCCCCTCGGTGTGTTCCGATTGCGCAGCCCTTTCCCGCAGCGCGGTGGAGCTCGCGGACCCCGCGCAGGCCCGCCTGCTCCTGGGCCGCCTCGTGAGTGGCGGTGCGCTGGGGGTGCACTCCGCGCCAGTTAGGAGGCCAGTCGGACGGCCGCCCAAGGAGTCGGTCGGGAGTTCACCCAAGAAGCCGAGAGGACGTCCACGCAAGAAGCCAGTCGGGAGTTCACCCAAGAGGCCAGTTGGGAGTTTCCCCGAGAAGCCAGTCGGGAGTTCGGCCAAGAAGCCGAGAGGACGTCCACGCAAGAAGCCAGTCGGGAGTTCACCCAAGAGGCCAGTTGGGAGTTTCCCCGAGAAGCCAGTCGGGAGTTCGGCCAAGAAGCCCAGAGGACGTCCACGCAAGAAGCCAGTCGGGAGTTCACCCAAGAGGCCAGTTGGGAGTTTCCCCGAGAAGCCAGTCGGGAGTTCTTCTAAGAGGCCCAGAGGACGTCCACCCAAGAGGCCAGTCGGAAGTTCGCCCGGGAAGCAAGTCGGAGGTTCACCCAGGATGCCGGTCGGGAGTTCGCCTGAGACGCCTCTCGAAACGCCGCGTTACAGACGCTTCACTCTCGCCGCTCAGATACGTAGGCAAGGTGTGCTTGTGCATCTTCCTGCATAAATGGTTCTGGTGATGCACACTCTCAGCCTCGTAGTGACATTTTTGTCCACTAATTGTCTTTTTCTCTCTTGCTTATGCATATTAAGTGGGGACCCTGGCGAAACTTTCAAGTAGGCTTTATAATAATCCCAGAAAGTTGAAACTTTGCTTAGTCATAAGGTTCATTATGGTGAGTTCCCAATACAAAATTTAATCCAAAATGTTGAACGGTCTCTGAGAAAAGTGGCTTTTTAGGGTTTTTTAGAGCGTTGGGGAAAAATCTTCCTGCGTCTTTCATTGGAACGGAAAGTCTTAAAATTTTTTTGAGTTATCCTAAAGATGTATAAAATAGATTTTAGTGACGGAATTTTCAATTTCAACTTCTGTCCTGAGATATAAATTGTCAAATTTTATCATTTAAAAAAAAGTGAATATTTCGCCTTTTTTTTCAAACTTTTAGGTGTTTGTAAAACAAAATAGGGCTTATATCAAGATTCCGTCACTAAAATTTGTCGACAAGTCATCAATTAATAGAGTCTATGCAAGACGACTCATGTAGGTGTCAACCAGGAACACAGAAAGTCTTTCTCTGACAAAACTTTTTGTCGGCTGAGCAAAGCTGTGAAGTTGAGCGTATAAGCCAACGACAACTGATCCCAATGTTATTCCTTTCCGAATGATGAAGGAACTACCTACATAGTTTAAAGGTGTTCAACCTGTTGAATCTGAAACCCTCTATGCACTTTTTATCTATGAACTTTGAAAATACTATTTTTGGCAGTTTTGACCATTTTTTCACCAGGGTCCCCCCTTAAAGTCCACATGTGTTAAGTGTGACGGTGTATACTCACCGTTACCAACTGACGAGACCCGTCCGTGCGCGTACTTTTCTTTGTGTGTACTCAAATGCTTACCACCTTACGAAGTATTTTGAGATCAAATAGTACTCTTGAGATCAAATAGTACCCTGCAAACTCAAGTGCGTTCCAGGCATGAACTTCTTGGTGCATGCCTGCAGGCACACACCTTTTTTCTGCATGCCTCAGGCACACACTTGCTTGTATGCATATGCATGCATTAGCGACGGCAAGTGTGTGCCTGAGGCATGCGGCAAAGAAGTGTGTGCCTGCCAGGCACACTGTAAAAAATAGCTTTAAATTTATGTAGCCAATGGCTTTTTGAATTTTCTTAGCCAGACACGAAAGTGTGTTTAAAGCGCCACTGGCTATGGAAAGGCCACTTTCCAAACCACGAGATCTAATATATAGAGCCATTGGCTTAAAAAATTTCAAGTCGAAATGTGAAATTTACCACTTGGCTAACAAAACGATGCTTTCCTGCGCCACGAATTTAAATTTGACAGCCCCTTGGCGGAGAAAAATCATAGGTGTGGCACTGAAAAGGCATCCAACTCAGACGACAGTTAAGAAATTTCAAGTCGTGGCTAAGGGAAGAATGCTTTGCTTCGCCACACGTGGTGGTGGCCAGACTAATCCTCGCGAGTCCATATTAAAGCGCTGTTGAGCGCTCCACCCAGCAGTGGTGCGGTGGCCGAGAGGTCAAGGCACAAGACATCCAAGTTGAAGTTTCGGGTTCTATACCGAACGCTTGTGCCGCTTTTTTCATCGGCCCGAGACGAATTCTCCTCGCCAAACTTGAAAGTTCACAATATTGGTTCCGAGCATACTTTTCAGCGCCACGACTCAAAAATTGCCATTTGGCGTAGGAAAGAAGCCTTCTGATCGCCAGTGGCCAGCAAAATTTAGTGTGCCATGGCGAATGAAGTTTCATTGCCACTGGCACACAAAATTCATTAAGAGTATAACTAAGAAGGGGCGTTTCACTAGCCACAACACGAGAATTCGTGTCAAAATTTTTTACAGTGCATGCAGAAAAGAAGTGTGTGCTTGCAGGCATGCCGAAAAGAAGTGTGTGCCTGCCAGGCATGCGGCAAAGAAGTGTGTGCCTACAGGCATGCAGAAAAGAAGTGAGTGCCTGCAGGCATGCACCAAGAAGTGCATGCCTGGCACACACTTGAGTTTGCAGAGTACAAACTAATTTACTTCGTTATACGAGTGGTCATCGGACAGAACAACCTATTTTCAATGGGTTTCCCATGTGACTTACGCCCTTATGCCCAACGGCCACTGATACGAAAAAAATAGTTCGTAAATTACGCAGTATTTTCTTTGAAAGCTTATTTATGCTCAAAATACTTTGTAACAAGAAGCTGCTTTTCTTTGTCAGGTCCAAAATAGCTATTAAGGTGTTAGGAGTGCAGCGCTCTCTCAAGTACTCAGTGTGTTCCTCCATGTGTGTAATCAGCACGCATCAAGGTTTACAGTGTGTGTTCCGATTTTGCAGCCCTTTCCCGCAGCTCGGTGGAGCTCGCGGACCCCGCGCAGGCCCGCCTGGTGCTGAGCCGCCTTCCGAGTGGCGGGGCGCTGCAAGTGCCTGAAGAACGCCACGGAGCGAAGCGACGCCATTCGATGATCGAGGGGCTGGGCCAGCGAGCGCCGGGTGAGTTCTCGCCACGGCTTGTTTCTTTCATGCACTGTAAATGTCGTACGGTGAAAGGCTGCACCAACATATTATGGTGGGAATTTTCTCCATAATACCTACCAAATTCGTTAAAATATCTATAAGGTACAGTGAATTCTGAATGGTATGTTACGAAGTCAGCTGCAGCACCATAATATGGAACATTTTCCCCATAATATGGAGAATCTTCACTGTAGAACATTTAGAGTGTGCACTCTAAGTTATTACGTACTTACTTTACGTACTTTTTTCGAGCATGCGCGTGAAACGCTCGAATTCGTGCGCAACGACGCACACTTTCGTTCATTTTAAAACTCATGCGTGGTTTTGTGCAAAGCTTGTGCACCAAAAAAGGACATAGCAATTTGTAGTGTGTGCCCTTTCTGTCAACTACGCTGACAGGTGCATCATTACTCGTTTCTGCGCAAGCACTGTTAAGGCAGTGAGGATGGCACTTTTGTTTATGAAGAATTTTGTACGACTAACTTGCACGCCTTCGTGGAATTTGCCTAAAATTGCCTTAAATGCTTAAATTCATGCAATTTTGAGCACAATTTTATGCACACTGTACAAGGTAGGTTTACGCCAGACCGCGTCTTGTCGTAACAGGCTTCGCGATGTCTCGCGGCCTGTTCCTCCAATCCGCGCCTGGCGTACCTACCTTGGCCTGCGGCGCTAGCCTGCCTTCGGCAGGCATTGGCTTGTCCATCGTCGGTTACTTCCTACGTGTTGCATGCTGGGGAACTCCGCCCCCCAGACCCCCCTTAATTCAAGATAGAGTTGCTACATCTACAGATAACACGATCTTGACCCTTGTCACTTTTTAACTTGACGAAGCTGGGGGGCTCCGCCCCCCAGACCCCCCTTTCTTCAAGACAGGTGATCTACCTGCAGAAAACTCGATTTTTCGCCGTTTTTTAGGTGTTTTTCGGCTATAAAAACTGAACCAGTTGAGCTAGGATGGTGAAATTTCGCGTGTGCCGAGCCAAGAACATACCTAATAAGCCTGCAAAATCTCAGCCAGATCGGCCGAGCCGTTCAGGAGGAGTAGTGTACACGCACACGCAGACAGACAGACAGACAGACAGACAGACAGGAAAAATTTTTCAACCCCACTGGAGTAACAGGCTTCGCTATCGCTCAGCCAAAAATCCCTGCGAAGAATCGCTTCGTCCTACGAAGGAAGTGTAGGCAATGTAAAATCTACGAAGAAGTGCTTCGAATTATGAAGCAAAATCCTTGGTAGTCCGAATCATTCCTTGCCTTCATTTACTTTGTAGTTGTGAAGCGAATGCTTTGTAGGCTTTTAAGAGCGCAAAACGTTACCCAGGATTAAAATCATACATCGTACACGTACTAAATTGTTCATGAACGTCAAAAACTTCAGACGCGGTTTGAGCTTCAGGGTCGCTAAATGGGGATCTAACCGAGTGAGGTGACCCCAGCAGTGGATTGCACTCCGAACGAGGAATCCATTGGTGGGGTCACACATCACTGCAAATTGGATGGAAAGACTTCGCGCCACAATACGGCGAGACTTAAAGTGTCGCCGTTAGACCTGTAAGTCTTGCCAAAGTTTGGTCCGACAAAAAAGTCTCGCCACAAAATGGGCAGACACAGACGTCTCACCACAGAATGGGGAGACGTTTGTGCTGAGACTTTCTTGTCTGACCAAATTTTGGCGAGACTTCCAGGCCTGACCACAACTTGGCGAAACTTTATGGCTCGCCTCTGGACTGGTGAGAAGCCTGACCTTTGGATTTGTAGTGTTTCGCTTCGAGTCCTGCTTTGCGACCCTGGAGCTCAAAACGCGTCTAGAGTTTTGGCAGACGGCGCCGGTCTTCTGGCCCACTGTGTAACGGTGATCTCTTTCCCCCGCAGCTCCGTGTTCGCAAGAGCGCTCAAGCGGCGCCGCTAGGTCCCTGCCAGTCGGCACGAGGGTCGTCCGGGGGCCCCACTGGGGCAAGACGTGGACCTACGACGGGACCCCGCCGAGGCCCGGCACTGTACGTGTCTGGTACGAGGAAAACCTCCGGGCCGAGGTGAAGTGGGACTCGGGAGTCACCCAGTGGGTCAGCTACGGGCAGAACTACAAATATCATGTGGTCCCACTCACCGACTTGGGAAGTGCACCTCAGCAGTAGCAACGCATGGTCACTACTTGAGTTAAGGGTTGAAGGCGCATGAGCCAACGCTTCTTTGGTCGCCTTTGACAATACGTAAATCGTACTGCCCATCAGTAGGCTTTAGTTTGTATTACTGAATACTGATTAATCACCGTGAGTCAACATGTCTTTTCTTTCAGTTTGTAATACTGAAAATTGATTTATCTCCGTGGGTCAACATGTCTTGTCTTTGGGTTGGTTTTTTTTTTCGATTAAGACAAAATATGTCAATTAATGTACAAGTAAGAAAAGTTGTACAGATTTTGATTTTGACTTCAATTTTACGCTCTTGACTGTTTGACACTTTGTCCAAGACAAAATATGTGAATGAGTCTTATGGTAAGAAAAGTCATACTGATTTTAATTGTGACCTCAATTTTAAGCGCTTGACTGTTGTAGTGTTCTTTGTAACCATCGTTGAAAATATATTCCTTTTTCACGGTTCTTGCTTGTTTACTCTTGATTGAAGTTTATCAGGGTGTTGCTTTACTGTGGTCAAGTACCGTGGTGCGGGTGCCTGTGAGGACGTTACCAGATGAGGTTTATCGGTTTTCTTCGAAACAGTGAAATTGCGCTCTACGATAAGGAATATTTTCCCAGGAACCCTGTAACACCACCCGTTACACTTTAGAAAATTTTCAGTAATTTCTTAGCCTTTCTTGAAAAAACTGCAACTGCATCATTCATTTGATTGGGTTAAGTTTACCCTGCAAACAGTTATTTGTTCCTCCTCAAAAATGATAAAAATTGAGTTATCCCCTTCTTCCGCTTCCCGGATCAATCAATCGGTGTGATTAAGAACTTTATGTCACGTTTTGGCGTGAATTTCCTGTCATGCCGGTTTTTGGCATGACTTCTCTCATGAAACGCATTGTACGCACCAACATACATGGTACATGTGCATGGCCGCCTCCTCATAAATGAGCGAGTTGAGTAAAAAAGACAAACTGCAGGGCAACAACAAATTTACTCTGATAGGTGTACAGGCCGCAGAACATAAGGTAACATGTATAAGTTACACATGAAATTAACACAAGAAATTTTCCTTAGTTACATGTTCAAGTAGTACTTTAAAGAAACAAGAATATAACACGCACTAGAATTACACCACGAAATAGGACTGAAAAGCAGTCCCCTGCCTATCAAGCTGTAATGTCAAAGCAATCCTTGGGGCATCCAGCCTTCTTGCTGTGCGACGAGAACGACCTAGGAGCAGAGCGTCGAAGGAGTTGGTGGCAGTCCTCAAGGCACCACGAACATGAATTACACCTACCACGTAGGTTTTGTGCTCTCACACAGAGGTGAAGCCAGGGGTTCGTCCAGAGCACATCCTGGACATAGCGGCTGTGCAGCCACTCGTGGAGGCACCTGCCGTCGCCGTAGACGAAAGGATATACCACCAGGGTGATGAGCCTCGGCGTGGGCTCGTGGCAGACAACCTGCCAAACGGTGTCTAGGCTGTCAAAGAATTCGCTCTGAACGTCGAGAACCTTCAGAGCGTGAAACTTGGGAAGGGCCAATGACAGCGCCTTCAAGACGGGGCGCTTGCTGAAAGTGAAGACCAGCTGTTCGATGAGTGGAGCAGAGGGCGACTCGCCCAGAGCAAGCAGAACAGAGTCCGTGCAGTCCCACAGCCGTACACTCCGCAGGTGCGACGCTTCACGGAGGAACTGCAACGCACCGCGGTGGTAGCCTTCTGCGTCGAAGAGCTCAATGGTGCGCAGGCTGGGCAGCGCCACGAACGGACTCAGGTCAACATTCGGGGAACACCTCAGGCAGCGCAGCCCGGGGATGTTGAGCAACGAGGACACAGGTACGTGGTCCCCTGTGAGCAGCCTCACGTTTTGCAGAGTCGATGCGTGAGTCTTCAGGAGCAGTTGGAGGAAAGGATTTGCGGTGTGTGAGACGAAAACGAGGTCACTCAATGAGGGCTCCGCCTCTCGGTCGCACCACGCAGCCGGGAGACACTCTTGAGCGCCTGTGGCGTCCAATAGGAGCGTCTTGAGGCCGCGGAGATCATAGACCGCCTGAAGGAGCGGCGTCATTGTCCGGCGATTGGTGCAGGTCAGACGGAGCTCTCTCAGCCCGCCCAGAGCGTGCAGCCTCTGAATCATTTCGATTGCCAGAGCCATCCGGTTACTCTGACCGGAAACGAACAACGTTAGCCTCGTCACTACGCAGTTGGTGGTTTTGACTCTGGATGCCTGGACGGCACTGGGCCCGGAGCACTCGATCGACTTGAGGCAGGGGGCGAGAGCCAGCGCGGCGCGCACCACACCCTCATTTTCCCCATCCAGAGACACGTGCCGCCACAGGTAGCGGTGCAGGCAGAGGTCCCGCAGGCGGCGGCACGCGAAGAGCTGCCTGAGCGGCAGGAAGCCCAGCACGGCCAGCAGCGCGTCGTCGGGGAGGTCCAGCAGCTGGGGGACAGAAGGAGCGAGTCAGAAACAGCCACCAGGCATGGGCAAAGTTACTTTGAAATCGGTGTCGCGTAACTTTACCGCTACCGTCAATATAGCCACTACCGACACTCACGGTAGACGCACGCTCAAGAAAGCCTTGGAGGTAAAATTACTTAAAATATGCGCACTGGGTGAGTATTTGTTTTTGGAAGAATGATTTTATCTAAAGAAGGCGCCTCGGTGGTCCAAGTAATTTTGCAGGGATCCTTAACTTACCTCACAAGGGCATCATAACGTTATCGTACCAGTTAAAGTTATAACCCTTAACTTCTAAATTCTTTTCAAAAGGATAAGTTATTTTTCTTGTGTCTCTTATTTGTGTGGAAATTTTTTTGGAAGTACTTGCAAAAGTCCGTACCCTTAACCTTTAGCGAACATTGTCTTATGTTACGTTATGAAAGCAGTGTTAGTTTTATGTTAAGTTACGGATCCCTGTAATTGATCCAGGAAGCGGAAGAAGGGAATAACTTGACTTATCCCCAAATTGAGTTTGTATTTTAATATTGTGCCTTAGAATGGTTTCCATCATTACACCAAATTATTTGACTGAATTCCAAGCGGTTTAGGAGAAAATCCACATGGAAAAAGGGTATAACTCAACTTAACCCCTTTTACGGTCTAAATTTCATTGGAAAATGGAGATAACTCAACGGAAGTCCACATGAGTCCGTTTGACAAATTGGCAAAAGGATATAACTCAACTTGTATTTTTATGAAGCTTGTGTAAAAAGATTCAACTCAACTTAGCCCCCCCTTAATTTTAAATTTCAATTTGGAAAAAAGAGCTAAGTCCAAAAAATACACCAGAGTAACATACACTTCATGCAGACTATTGTTCCACTTGACTTGTCTCCAAATTCCTCTTTGTTTAGGAAATATAAGGTGAGCTGACTCTGTTTTCCATTTCAACGGAAAGCGATAAGTTGCAGAAATCCTCTACGGAGTGACCTTACACTTTTTATTTTTTTCCAAAATTTTACTAATGCTTTTTGAAATTATTAACATGTGCAACATTCATTTGTTTTGTTTTAGTTTTCCCTCCTAACAGTTTTTGGTTTCTCCTGGAAAATGGCCAAAATGGAGTTATCCCCTTCTTCCGCTTCCTGGATCAATTTTGCCACGGCTTAAGTGCCATCATCTGACCACGATTTGCATTTATAATGCCTTCGAAACCACCTCCAAAAAGCAGGTGGACGGTAATTTTTTTTCTTAAAGGGAGGAAACAACCCAAACAACCAAGACTTACAATTACGTGCCTAATTAATTGATCTCTGCAACGATCTCATATTGTGCACTCTTAGCCTGTGGTTTCTATTGTTTTTATTGTTTTTATTTTTATCTTATCTTTGACTAAATTTCCAAAAAATGTCAAAAGTCACTTTACTTAAAGCCAAAATGAAGCTTACTCAATTATCTAAAAGGGTTCTGAAACAGAAATTGTAAAATCTTGATCCATCTACATCAATTTTTTTTTTCCAAAGTGCTTTTAACATGTATGAGCCGCCCTAAGCGCCAATGTTTATACTGAGAAACACTGGCAAATCTAAAGCATAGCTAACTCAAGCGTACGCTTGAGTCAAGAATAAATCTACGTTTCAAAATGCTGCTCTTATAGCTGTTACGCTGGAAATGAAGCATAGACAAAAAATTCCTATGTGAATTCTAAAATTTATGTCATTCCTGAAAATACACTCTCAGCATTATACAGGGCTTAGCAGACGCATTTCTGTAAGCAACCAGCAACCGTAACACTTGATTTTTTTTTCTTTGTATTACTTATTAATTGCTAATTACTGTGCTGATATTATCGTTTTCTAGGTAAACTACTAATAATTTTTTTAGAATTTAAGAAGGGGATGGCTCAGTTCACCTCCTGAAAATTTGTCGACAATATCATATTAAATATCTATTAATAGTAAAACCTCTATATCTGTGTTGTGGAGGGGGTGATGTGGGGTGGTGGGGGCTCGAAGGTCGTACGCGGATATTAATTATTTAAACGATTAATATATTTTATTAATAATTATTTAAGATATTTATTAGAGATTTCTGTAGCCAAGTAACCGAGTGCCTGTACTCGTTTCCGACTCCTGGCCGAAGAAGCGGCGAGGCTACGCTGGCGATGGTATGAGAAATTCACCAGTGGCGGTAAGACTACGCGGGTGACGATATGAGAAATTCACTAGTCAGCGCCCCGGGCGAGCTTGTGGTGAGTGGCCGGCGCGGGCTTTTTGAATTCACGCCTTACGATAAACATAAAATCGGCCCCACTGCAGCACTACCATGTCGAAATCGTGCATCCTTCGTTGCGTCCCCTGCACCACACTCACCGTGCAGAGGCGAATCCAGAGGGGAGAGCACGATGATGTGTCAAAAGTTCCCTGCCTACAGGGGCAACATGCGACTTTTTTCTTCACCGCTGAGAACCTCGAACAAAAGCAAGTGCGATCTGCCGGTAGGAGCCCTCAACATACCTCTAATAGCGATGCCAGGCTGAACTGTGCCTGTGGTGTGTGATTTTGCTGGCAGTTGGCTCTGGTTGGCAGAGCCCGGCCTCGGACCCAGTGCCCCGCCACCTTAGTCCAAAGTGTGTTTCCGCGGGGTTGCCTGCACTACTGCGGCTGGACGCACCCACAGACAGTCTGTGTACGTACGCCACGCCGACGTGCAGGGGCGCACCGCACGGTCACAGCCCGTGCAGACCATTGAACGTGACCCTCGTTGCGGAGCGTCGTCATGGGCGTGATTGTCTTCCGTCGTGCACTCTACAAAAAATGTCCTGTCAACGCCGTTAATTTATTACCAATGTTTGCTGTTTTGCAATTCACGGCGTTCGCTGTGAACTAGTTCACGGCGTTCACTGTGATCTCGGTTACAGTGTTCACTGTGATCTGGCCACAGTAAACGCCGTGAATTGGAGCCTGATTTGCAGTTCTTCGGTGCTTAGCGGCGTCAAACTCACAGTGTTTACTGGGGACCAGATCACAGTGAACACCGCGAACAAGATCACAGTGAATCCCGTGAGCAGATCACAGTAAACGCTGTGAATTGACCTACAGTGAAAACTGGTAATAAATTAACGGCATTTACAGGACATTTTTGGTAGAGTGTGTCAGGGCGTTGGCCAAGGCGCAAGGGGACGCGGGAGCACACCCTCCTGCTTCGCGACACGGGCTCGGCCCTTGCGTGGGTTGCCACCGCCACCTCCAACGCCGTGAACGGGAAGCAGGTGTTTGCATAGACTGATTCTGCCTTCACCACGCATAGGGCATTTCAACATGCAGGGAGGGGAGAAGTGGAAAGGGAGGGGGGGGCCTGGAGAGCTCTCTGGTGAGGAACTCACCTGGGGAGCCCGCATCGCGATGTCCCTCTTTCGTTGTGCAGGGATCACGCATTGAAAAGATAATTTCTGCCGACCAGGGCCCTGGTCATCGGGTGCAGCGGGTTGCATAGCACTTGCCAGTCCACACCCCTACAAAATTTCAGCCCTCTTGGTCAGTGGGTATGGAAACTGAGAGCAATCAAAGTTTTTGGCTATTTTGCTTTAGACGTTTTTGACTAAATTGCACTTTCTTTACTGAAATGCTCCGGAATTCTCTTCTTTTCGGGCCTGAGGTATGAAAATTGGTACCGGAATGTAAAATTGAGTGGCAAATCCGAATCTGCACGCAGAATCGACCCCAAAGCAGTCCATCGTTGATAACAACGCACTCAAAGCCAAAAAGTAACATTTTTTTAGTGTTTTACAACCTTTAATTTTCTGCCTACCTCGGAATCCAAACTGGACCCGTCTTACGCGGGAAATCATTCCTCAGACAACTACCTAAAAACAAGCGGCTTGATTTACTGAGGGTATGGGTATAGTTTCGGCGCTGCAGTACTTTCAACATTGACAACTGCTGAATGTTCAACGCAATGAGATCTAATCGATCGGTGCGTCCGACAACAATTTGCATCAAGATTTTTTTTGTTCAAAATTTGATTTCCGGCAGGTTTCTTTAGGAAGTTTTTCTTTATCTTTTACTTACGGTCTGTGAAATATGGAGCCAAGATGGATTGGGACCGAAAACTATGCCTCTGGAGTACTATCTGAAGTACTCCCTCGATATATTTTTTGGGAACCGGTGATTGAGGACTGCACTTTTTGACTTTCAGTCCCGAAATTGCTGTCAGACGCACCGATCGATTAGATCTCTTTGGATTGAACATTCAGCAGTTGTCAATGTTGCGAGCACTGCAGCGCCCAAACCATACCCACCGCTAAGACGCCCTACAATAGTTATGAAGACATGTTTTGTGATCCGAGCTCAAGTATGGACTCTACAGAGGGTCAAAGGCAGCAAAAAACTGCATCATGTGCCACTTTGGCCTTTCTTTGCTGCCTTTGACCCTCTGTAGAGTCCATACTTGAGCTCGGATCACAAAACATGTCTTCATAACTATTGTAGGGCGTCTTAGCGTGCGTTCAGCAAAAGAAACCCTATTGAACCAGGCCCTATTGGTTAAAAGTTACGGTGGGTATGCATAAGCCCTACATTTTAACAACGATTTGAACATTGGACAGGCGTAACGGCCAGCCTGGTCCCGGGGTGTTTTGGGAATTTTGAGGCAAGTATCTACGTCATGAACCTTACCCGATCCCAAAAGTTCAGCCCATTAGCACGTCCCTGTCCGAATTTACAGCACTTTTTCGTGCTTGATTGGCTTGGTGCATGGCAGTCCCCTAAGGGGCAGGTAGGCAACCCGCTTGCTGCACGCGCCGATTTTGAATGCTAGCTGTTTAACGGGTATAGTTTGACGGAAAATGACGTGAGAAGCGTCGAGCGCTTCAGAAAAGAGTGCTTGACAGCTGGGATAACGTAAAGTTTCTATCTGGATCGTTACTCTGCCCCAAATCGGTCGAAAACCAAGATAAACCCTGACAAAACACCAAAATTTCCGGATTTTTCCGCTTTTATATGAAACGCGATGAGTACGAGTTCAAATGCAATACATCCATGTTGTAGGGCAGACTTTTGTGCTTCTTTTCGTGTAAGAGTGAACCCTGTGCGATCATTAATGAGCGAGTTAGTGCGACTTGAAGGTTGGCGCCGGGGTACAAAATATGCCTCCCGCCGGGTCACGGCGCTCAAGTCTCGGCGCTCTATCTCGGCCAATATTGGTCCCACAGGGATCAATTAGATACCAATCTGTTCGGAAAAAATAGGCCAACAACGCATAGAGAAGCACTTTTTACCGATATCTTGACAAGAAAAGAGGAAAGTGGACTCAAAGATGGATATGACTTTCCAGAAAATCAAAAATTCCACTTTAGTGTAAAATTTTTCCAGTGCGTACTGATATAAAACAAAATCCGACTAATGCAGATTGTAGCTCTATGCATGACGATTAATTTGAGCCGTCGGGCGACTCTGTCGGACGAACCGTTTGGCCGGTAGAGGCTGATAACCACTTGGGCCCCAAAATCCAAAATGGCGGACTTTGAACGCCGTTTCCGGGAGAATGCATGATGGGAATTCTTGGGAATTTTCAGGATTTGATGCTTATGGGTGGTACTATCGATCCCCAAAGCGGCGCGTTTTTGCTAATTTTTTTAGGGTCAAAATCTAATCTAACTGGGCTACCCCAGTAACTCGAGCCGCTTGTTTTTAGGTAGTCTGAGGAATGATTTCCCGTCCCGCTCAGGACGCGTCCAACACTGATAGAAAAAAGTACAGAAATTACACGGAACATGTCTGGTCAATTTTTTACCTGGACCGTCCGTACCTTGCCAACCACGGAGGTTCTGTACATGTTTTCTGTACCTGTTTACATGAGATCCTCATGGGGACCACAGAGAACCAGTACAGAAGGTCCGTACCTTTTCCGTACCCGTCTGTACCCCATTTTTCCGTACATTTTCCGTGCCAAACCACGGAATTTTTTGCAGTGCAGTTTGGATTCCGAGATGGGCAAAAAATTAAAAGGTTATAAAATACCCAAAAGTTTTTTTTTGGCTTTGAGTGCGTTTTTATCAACGATGAACTGCTTGCAGATTCTGCATGCAGACTCAGATTTGCCACTCAATTTTACGTTCGGGTACCAATTTGCATCGAAAAGAAGAGAATTCCGGAGCATTTCAGTAAAGAAAGTGCAATTTAGTCAAAAACGTCTAAAGCAAAATAGCCAAAAACTTTGATTGCTCTCAGTTTCCATACCCACTGACCAAGAGGGCTGAAATTTTGTAGGGGTGTGGACTGGCAAGTGCTATGCAACCCGCTGCACCCGATGACCAGGGCCCTGGTCGGCAGAAATTATCTTTTCAATGCGTGATCCCTGCACAACGAAAGAGGGACATCGCGATGCGGGCTCCCCAGGTGAGTTCCTCACCAGAGAGCTCTCCAGGCCCCCCCCTCCCTTTCCACTTCTCCCCTCCCTGCATGTTGAAATGCCCTATGCGTGGTGAAGGCAGAATCAGTCTATGCAAACACCTGCTTCCCGTTCACGGCGTTGGAGGTGGCGGTGGCAACCCACGCAAGGGCCGAGCCCGTGTCGCGAAGCAGGAGGGTGTGCTCCCGCGTCCCCTTGCGCCTTGGCCAACGCCCTGACACGACGGAAGACAATCACGCCCATGACGACGCTCCGCAACGAGGGTCACGTTCAATGGTCTGCACGGGCTGTGACCGTGCGGTGCGCCCCTGCACGTCGGCGTGGCGTACGTACACAGACTGTCTGTGGGTGCGTCCAGCCGCAGTAGTGCAGGCAACCCCGCGGAAACACACTTTGGACTAAGGTGGCGGGGCACTGGGTCCGAGGCCGGGCTCTGCCAACCAGAGCCAACTGCCAGCAAAATCACACACACCAGGCACAGTTCAGCCTGACATCGCTATTAGAGGTATGTTGTGGGCTCCTACCGGCAGATCGCACTTTGCTTTTGTTCGAGGCTCTCAGCGGTGAAGAAAAAAGTCGCATGTTGCCCCTGTAGGCAGGGAACTTTTGACACATCATCGTGCTCTCCCCTCTGGATTCGCCTCTGCACGGTGAGTGTGGTGCAGGGGACGCAACGAAGGATGCACGATTTCGACATGGTAGTGCTGCAGTGGGGCCGATTTTATGTTTATCGTAAGGCGTGAATTCAAAAAGCCCGCGCCGGCCACTCACCACAAGCTCGCCCGGGGCGCTGACTGGTGAATTTCTCATATCGTCACCCGCGTAGTCTCACCGCCACTGGTGAATTTCTCATACCATCGCCAGCGTAGCCTCGCCGCTTCTTCGGCCAGGAGTCGGAAACGAGTACAGGCACTCGGTTACTCGGCTAAGGAATCTCTAATAAATATCTTAAATAATTAATAATAAAATATATTAATCGTTTAAATAATTAATATCCGCGTACGACCTTCGAGCCCCCACCACCCCACATCACCCCCTCCACAACACAGATATAGAGGTTTTACTATTAATAGATATTTAATATGATATTGTCGACACTTTTTCAAGAGGTGAACTGAGCCCATCTCTTTAAGAACGGAATACTAAGTTATGGTTGTTTACAGAGATGCGTCTGCTAATAAGAAACAATCGGTAAAAGAAGGCTGAAACTGTAGCTGTTCCACTTTATTCCGAGTCCCAAAATTACTTCAGCTGACCCTTGATATTGTGTTCCACCGTTTGACTCCCATATCACGAAAGTGGCCCATATGACCAGCGGTCCGAAAGCAGGATGCACTCACGTGAGTCATAGCGGCAGCGACGAAGCACGACCCACTGTAGGAGAAGGTCCAGATGGAAGAAGCAGAAGACGATCAATCCAGGGTGCTTTCACAAGAACTTGGTCGCCGAGCCGACAGTGAAGACGGAGCGGGAAGCGCGGGCGGGCTTCGGTAAACGAGGAGTCCAGCGCACGGTGCACGGTCCTGGAAAGAAGCAAACACACTGAATTACTATGTCGTTTTTCGTGCATAAGCTTTGCATGTTATAAAATGCACGAATTTGTGCGCAACAACGCTTTTGTTGATGCGCTTGAAATTCGTGCATTTTGAAAGGACGGCCAGGGCCGTAGCTGTCTCCTCGCGTCAGGGGAGAGGGGGGGGGGGGCAAAACAATTTTTTTAGTAATTTTATAAACAAATTTTTGAACACAAAGTTGATTTTATATTTTTTTTTTGAAAACTATTGCAGATAAAAGGCCCATTCTAGTCAATTCTATGACACTACTAGGGATTAGTCTCCCTGATTTTCCTCCCACAGATCTGAGCAAGTATGCAAAAAAAATCTTACAAAAACCAAAAATTTAACCTTTTGACTAAATTTCCCTATAAAGGTCCAAAGTCACTTTACTTTAAGCCAAAATGAAGCTTTCACACTAAATGTTTATGTAGAATTTTGTACGTGCCACTTGCACGATTTTGTGCATGCGGGGAGTTTGCATAATATTGTGCGTGAAAATGCATAAATTTATGCAAATTCACGCACAATTTTATGCACGACGGCACACAAGTTTAAAATTGTGCATCACCACGTAGAAAATTGTACATAAACATTTAGTGTGTTCTCAATTATCTGAAAGGGTTTTAACACAGAAATTGTAAAATCTTTATCCGTCTACATCAATTATTTTTACACAGTGCTTTTAACATATGAGCCCCTTAAGAAACCTTTAGTATACGGAAAACCACATAAAACGACACAATAATCTTAAGATGACACTCGGAATAATACCTATAATACACAACATTACCTATTATATTTAGTACTTCGTACACGGTTCGGATGGTCAGCCCCCCTTGGGGGAGTGCAGAAAATTTCACCCGAGAGAAGTGTAGCAAGTTCGCGAGTGCGGTTGTACTACATCAAATAACGGAACCTTTGATGAACCAGAGAGAATGAATTTGGAACACCGACAGACAGCCGAAGCCTGGTTTCAAATACCGTGTTGTCTTCAGTCACACAACTGGATGCGCGACCACCTGCTTCGCTCCGGTGAGGAAACCAATACGGAAAACGCAACATACTGCATACATGCCATGTAAGCAGCAAATGCTGCGTACACGCGCATTGAAGCAGTAAATTCTGCGTACAAGGTATATACGAACCTAAAACAAATCCTTTGAATTGACGATTAGAACCAGCTGTAAATATGAGCGTGCAACCAGCGTATGACATACATTGGCATGCACGCAGTGCAGTACGTAGCATTTACTGTATACGATGGCATGTACACAGTATTTGTTGGAAATGTACACTGCACACTAAATGTTTAGGTAGAATTTTGTACGTGCAACTTGCACGATTTTGAGCATACGTGGAAAATGCATAATATCATGCGTGGGATGCATGAATTTATGCAAATTCACGCATAATTTCATGCAGGACGGCACACAAGTTTAAAATTATGCATCACCACGTACAAAATTGTACATAAACATTTAGTGTGTGCAGTATTTACTGCGAACCTACAATGTATGTAGTTCAACTGACAAGAGTATTGTGGCTGCGGTTGGAGATGACGTGACGACGTGAGCGGAAAGTAATGTCGCCGCGCCGAAAGCCCAAACTTCAAGCTTTCTGGAGGTGCCTTCACCTGTGCGGCCGGGTCACGGGGCTTCGGGCGCCTGGGCGTGCAATGTGAGGGAGGCGTTCGAGATGCATCCCTGCTGTTGTTTTTGTCTGGCCCTGGCCGGTCCCTCCGTCGCAAGTGAGTTTCGCCATTTTGCGATTCCGCTTTTTCTGAAAATTACGTCAGTCGTGTGCAGTGCACTGCTATTGCATATGGATTGTAATTCTCAAACTTACATATTGAACAATAGGCTTACTTTTCTTGATTTTCAAAATTGGTAAACTTAGCAGAATTTTACTTTGCTAAATAGTTTTATTTTATTTTTTGTCTCTCTTTAGGCTGAAAGCTTTGTTGTTCCGAGTGGTGTATACCATTGCCACCCATCAGAAGACTGGACCTTCATAACTTCGTTTCCAATCAACACTCTTAAAAGCCTACAAAGCATTTGCTTCATAACTACAAAGAAAATGAAGGCTTTGTAGGATTCCTTCGTATTATGAAGGAATACTTCGTATTATGAAGGAATACTTCGTATCATGAAGGAATACTTCGTATTACGAAGGATTTTGCTTCATAATACGAAGCATTTCTTCGTAGATTTTACAATGCCTTCATTTTCTTCGTATTACGAAGCGCTTCTTCGTAGACTTTTTACTGTGAAGAGACCCGAGTATGGACGGAGTTCGTGCCCATGGTTCTGGTTATTCCTCTCTCCCTAATCTGGAAGACAGTGGGGACAAATGATGGCGACAATTGTATTTTGTTTTTATCATTCTATTTCAAAATTTAAATAAAGTTAAAACTTGTGAACGATTATTTCAAAAACTTTTTATAGAGCGAGTTCTCCCATACTGATCATTGCTTAGTTTTGTTGTTTGAAGCATTTCTTTGTAGATTTTACAATGCCTTCATTTTCTTCGTATTACGAAGCGACTCTTCGCAGACTTTTAACTGTGGACAAGCCTACGAAGCATTTGCTTCGTAAATACGAAGATAATGAAGGCGTTGTAGAATTGCTTCGTATTATGAAGAAATGCTTCATATTACGAAGGATTTTGCTTCATAATACGAAGGATTTTGATAATACGAAGCATTTCTTCGTCGATTTTGCAATGCCTTCATTTTCTTCGTATTACGAAGCGATTCTTTCCGTCCTGGCGACCTGCTCGCCGTCGCGAAGGCACACAGGAATGTCCTGACACAGTTCGCGCGCGACAAGAGTACACTGGTAAAACTAAAGCGTATTATTACCCTTCGTTTTCAAGCGTAATTAGTTTACGCTTGAAATCAAGCGTAACAGGCTTTTCCCTCAAGATTCCCCCTATCTAAATGCTTGGGGGAATTGCCACAGTGTGCTTCATTTCAAGAATAACGTCTTCAAGCGTAACTTTATGCTTGACTCAAGCATAGAGTTACGCTTTAGTTTTACCAGTGTAGCCGGCGACGGGCTGTGGCGCGAGGAGCGAAGCCGGTAACGCGTGGCAAGGCACGTTCACACGCCAGAGCAGAGCGGACGGAGAGAGAGCAAACATTTATTTGGATTCAAAAATTGATTTTTCTTACAATAAATGGGGTTTACAAAATCGTGTGGAGGGGGAACTTCTTAGACAGACGGACAAACGAGGGCGGCCAGTTCAACTCGAGACAGGCGAGGGGGTAACCACTCGCGTAATACCCTGTACACAAAAACCGTGTATTACGCGTAATACACGTAGTCGTAATACCTTTTTCGGGTCAAATGTGCCAAATTTTTGCATTTTAAGGCCGTAATACACGTGTAATACCTCCGTAATACAGCGTAATACCGAGTAGTATGTACACGATTTCTTGAAGTGTTTACCCCCTCGAGACAGGATCCTGGAGAAATTTTACAATTAGTGCTGAGTTTAATTGGGAGTGCTTTTATAGACTAAGAGTTGATTTTGAGAGACTTTGGGATTTTGAGACGGGTTAGAATATAAGTGAGAGTAGAATTAGGGACGACAGCTCGGAGACGGACACTGATAAAAATTTTGTCGTAACTTAGCGACACATTTATCGCTAACTTTTTTAGCGACAAGATTTGTTGTGGAACGAATAGCTTGTTAAACCATAGTCGTATTGGAACTACACACTAAACTTCTTACGGATACACCCTATCTGTATTACGGACATTTTTGTGCAATTGCAATTACGGATAGATTTTGCTTGTAATACGGATGAAATCATCCGTATTACAAAGAGTTTTACGTCCGTACCATACGGATATTTTCGTCTGTATGTTACGGACGTAAAACTCTTTGTAATACGGATGATTTCATCCGTATTACAAGCAAAATCTATCCGTAATTGCAATTGCACAAAAATGTCCGTAATACAGATAGGATGTATCCGTAAGAAGTTTAGTGTGTAAGGGATAATGTCACAACGACTAACTTGTAATAACGCACCAACAATAATACATCAACGACAAGTATTGAAAGTCCAAAAGAAATTTTGTAATGTCTGCAACAATATTCATAGAGTACTTTTGTCGCTAAATTTATTTTGTATGGTTTTTTTTTTAACAACAGTAATTTCCATATGACTTAGAAGAACAAAATAGATGATTATTCATAACATGCTTTAATTGAGCAGATAATTGCAAAAGATGTTGTTTCCACACAAATTGTATCGTAAAGAGTGATAACAAGAATTTTGTTCTTCAACGACAAAATGTCGCTTTCTAGACTCAACGACATTTGTTTCGCTTTGGTTCATGATGA
The DNA here is from genome assembly GCF_012932325.1 of Thrips palmi. Lineage (NCBI taxonomy): Eukaryota > Metazoa > Arthropoda > Insecta > Thysanoptera > Thripidae > Thrips > Thrips palmi. The sequence goes on along the minus strand of NW_023144621.1, from coordinate 285,256 downwards.
AATTCTATGTTTTGGAACGACTAAATTTTCACTCATCTAATTGTTTCTGTACAACCATTTTTGGCGAGCGATAGCGAGCCCTTGCCGTGTTGGCCAGACGTTCAAGTGTCGCCTCTGGAGTGGCGCGAGAAGTCTCACTTTCGGATTTGCAGTGTTCGCAGTGTTGGAAAAAGGGTGCGGTGTTCAGCAGTCAACGCAGACTAAAACGCATTCTTTTTAAGTGCATGAGTGAAAATTTTGAAGACTTATTCGGAGTGATGTCTCCTGCGATGCCACCCAGCGAGAACTTTAAAGGCGAAGTGTAAAGCAGTTAAGGTATACGGGATGGCCTTTAAATTTCCGGATAGGAGTACAGTGTAAAGATGTGGGCATCTGCCCTAGATATATTTCAAAATACGCATAAAAACAAACTTTGGCTGGTTTAACATATTTTCAGGTCGTCTCTTTGTGCACCGGACCCGGCCCATAGAGTAACATTTAAATTGCACATTGAATTAACTCCGCCACAATCATATGAATCCCGCACAAAACAAACAAGAAGCGGAAACTTGTCCATCAAGCGGTAACGTTAAAGCAGTCGCTTGGACATCCTGCTGTTTTAACGTGTGACGAGAACGACATGGGACTTTTACGCCCCAGAAGCTCTCCATGGCAGCCTTTGCGGCACCAAGAGCAGGATTTCTTCTTCTTCCCACATGGGTTTTCCAAGAACTCCCTAACAAAGAGGTGAAGCCGAGGGTTCCGCAAAAGCAGACTTTGAACAGCGGGGCTGTGCACCAAGGCGTGGGCGCACTGGAGAGGACAGTGTACTGCCAGGGTTGCGAGGCTCGGGGCGGAGACGGGGCTGACACCTCGCAGGAAGTCGTCTGAGGGCCATCCATCGAGGTCAACTACCTTCAGGGCGGGGAACTCGGGAAGGACTGATAGCAGCTGCTTCTCCGAGAAGACCCTGTATCTGACGACCAGGTTTCTGACGAGCAGGGTTTCAATGAGTGGGGCAGAGCGGGAACTGCCCAAAGCCGGCAGAGAATGACGATCGCAAGCATCCAGCTCTACAGTCCGAAGGTGCGACGCGTCTCGAAGAAATTGCAGTGCACCTGATGCACATAATCCAATTAATCGAATGGTGTGCAGGCTGGGCAGAACCGCCAAATGGTGCAGGCTGGTTGTCGCGAAGCATCTGAGGGAGCGCAGCCCGGGGATCTTGAGCAAAGTGGAGGCTGGGATGTCTTCATCGGCGCAGAAATAAAGCGACACGTCTTGCAACGTCGACGCGTGAGTCCTCAGCAGCAGTTCAAGGAAGGCACGACCTCCGGTCAGCGCATCATAATGGAGCTCACGCAAGGATGGCTTAGTCTCCAGCTCGTTACACTTGGCTGCCAGCGCTTCAACATGTCCATTCACTGACAATGAAAGTTTTCGAAGATCGCGGAGGTAATAGACCTGTTGCAGGAGCGGCGCCGTAGACTGGATAGCACGGATATTCACATCGAGCTCTCTCAACCCACCCAGAGCATACAGCCTCTGAATCATCTCCATTGCCAGAGCCATCCGGTTACTCCCACCGAAAACGAATAACTTTAGCCTCGTCACTACGCAATTGGTGGTTTTGACTCTGGATGCCTGGACGTCCCTGGGCCCGGAGCACACGATCGACTTGACGCAGGGGGCGAGAGCCAGCGCGGCGAGCACCACACCCGCCTTTCCCCCATCCAGAGACACGTGCCGCCACAGGTAGCGGTGCAGGCAGAGGTCCCGCAGGCGGCGGCACGCCACGCGGCACGCGAAGAGCTGCCTGGGCGGCAGGAAGCCCAGCACGGCCAGCAGCGCGTCGTCGGGGAGGTCCAGCAGCTGGGGGCACCGAAGGAGCGGGTCAGAAACACAACCATCGACACTCACGGTAGACGCACGATCAAGAACTGCAACGGTTGCTGCATCTTAGAGTATGTCACGTTGGTTTGAGCATTGTGTCACGTTCGTTTGAATGTGAACAAGCTGATTTTTGGCCAATTCACACCCAAACGAATGTGACACAAACGAACGTGACATTTTGTCACGTTGAGAGTGTATCGGGAACAATTCAGTTGACCGAAACAGGCTCAGAACAATTATTGTGAATACAGTAGCAATTCGATCGCTGTCGCCTCGATCACTGTCATGTGCGAGAGAGACAGAGGATTCGGCGCTAGCCCGCTCCGCTTGCCGGCCCGAGTGACCAACAGTGCCAACGCACGCTTGCTTCCGCCAGCCAGCGGGCGGAGCCTACACTACAAACGTAGCTGTGCACTTAGTAGACACTTACAATGGCATGCCTACAAGTTCACACTTACAAAGGCATGCTTGGCGCAATATACCTCCATGCTAAGCATGAGCATTTGAAAGTGTGTGCTTGGCCAAGCATGCGTTTTTAAGTGTGTACTTGCAAGCATGCATTTTCAAGTGTGAACTTAGTAGACAGTTAGGTTTGTAGTGTATTAGCAGCGGACGAACTGCTCTCACTGTCGCTGTCGCGCGACAGCGATCATGGACGCACCATTTTGTTCATAATTAGATGCAAAAATTCCTATGGACAAATACTGAGGAAAATATTGCAACCAAAGTGGGTACGTTTCTAAGAGTTATTATGTATATCCATGGCTTTTCACAGATCCCACACCTAAAGAGCAAGCCATTTGTCCTCACGGATTTGGACCAAACTATACCTGTACCTACACCTCTTCAAAAAAATTTTTGGCAATTTTTTTTTCAATTTTTTGTTGTTGTTCAAATAAAAAAAGTTTTCTGACTGATTTGACGTCATCACCAAAAGTGCTCAAAATTTTACCAAAGACTCATGTTCTCTTTTTATCTGCCAAGTGCCAATACGGTCAAGGTGAGGTGTGGGTGAAAATGGAAACTTCTATACCAATTGGCTGAGGTGGTCAAAACTTTGGGGCGTTTAAGTACTAGGTAGTACTAAGTACTTAGTACTAAGTACTATTACAAACCAAATTTCGTCCAAATTTACCCTCCTATTCAGCCACAGTAGGCTTTTCTCATTGAAATTAAGCGTTAAGTAGAAAAATCAACCACGCTAAGTTACTTGACGAAACGACCTGAAATTTGTTTTGGAGTTACCTAAACCCCTATACTTCAATGTAACAGAGAAATTTGAATTTTATATTTTTGTTTTGGCAGAGCAAACTTAACAATTGTTTAGTTGGAAAAACTAAGTTTTTTTCGCTGTGTTCTACCACTTTAAGTTAAACGATATAAGTAAGTGGATAGCTATTTGAAATATCTCTCTGTTACATTGTTACATGGACCACAAAGAACTGCTCCAAGAAGTATAGTCACTAAACAAAACTGTATGCGTGGCTAGTTGACGGAGTAGAAAAAAAATTCTTGGACGTCGAAAGAGTTGGGTGACCAGAAAAGGCGCATGCATACATCAGTCCACGTAAGATGAACACTCACTTAGGGGTTCATTACACAGACCTTTAAGACATGCTATCGGTAATAGAAGAATATTTTACACTAAATTGACAAGTGAATTGATCATTTTATTCAATTTTGGTACAAATTTTCACCCACACCTCACCCTAACTAAATACATACTTTGGGAGATATCGTGGATTACGAGTACAAACAAGACCAACCTGTTCATGATTTTTACCTAGATTTGCTTCTATTTTGACTTGAGTAAGGCTTCGTCTTGAAAAATTTGGAACACGGCTTGATAGTTACGGTACATTGAGAATGATGCAATTTCAGGCCACATAAGAAATATTCAGTGGTATTTAGTCTTTTCTTTGTTTGATAGTACAATTGTTTTCATTGCATTTCAGACTTTTATCGACAGAATAATGGAATGAAAATTCAATCTGGAGATAAATCGAATTATACCTTCTTCCGCTTCCTGGATTGAATATTTTGTATGGTTTCCTGAATTAAGTCTATGCAGTGATGCAGGCACAATAATAATATAAAAATTCTATTTGAAGACGAGTACAGATACTCCCCTCTTCCACTTCATGGTGTCAAATCAAATCACCTGCAGGTCTTGACTGGCACGGTACCAGTGACCAGAGGAAGAACACAGACCGGAAACGATACAGAAAATTAGCCTTTACGGGGGTTAGGGTAAACTATACAGTTATCGGCAGGGGTACAGTTACCGTCATCTCGGCGAATAATTGGGTCATGCTCTGCAAGTACGCGTCCGTTTGTGATGCGGCCAATGCAGGTCGCTAGAGACACCTTTTGAGCATGCAGGACCGAGACAGCATCGCGTTTGGTTGAGTATGTCAGCCAACAGAGCCACGTTTCTTGTCAAGTGGAGAATGAAGCTGCTTCGGCCGCCCGTTCTTATCTTCCATGCTAGGAACAGGGGTTCAATCTTTCGTTAAACTCGTGAATGTGGGCCGGAAAAAACTATTCTCTTGCCAGGTTCCTTCTACCCATCTATTGAAGAAGGCATTCTGTGCTTGGTGCACAGAAATTCCTCTTGCTTTCCCTCATTTGGGGGGTGCCGATAACTGCACCAGAGAAATCACCCCAAACACAGTTATCGTCAGGGTGGCCTCAAACTTCACTGGTGTTTCGGGCGTCGTCCGGGAGTTAATATTCTGATGCATTATGACCATAGAAAGACCCCTGCCAAATTTAAATGAAATCGGACCACTTTTTCCGAGTCCTCCTCGGCGCTTTGAAAGGTATTTTTTTCGCAGCTCATGGTGCTAGTTGTCCGTAAGTCTAAAATGAAGGGCGCAAGGGGCATAACAGAAGAGAGAGGAGGTTCGTGACATGTCGAGGGGTGATATATAGAGTGTCTGTGACTACTGGTGGAAATTTTCGTCACTTTCGGTCATGTTTTGCTTTTTTAAGGGGAGGTTCTACTGAAAATATTGCATTTTTCAAATTGAGACCCAGTGTAAAAATTTGTTGCAGATGTATAGTAATACATAGTTAATGGTCAAACATGAAATTTAGAGCCCAATACCTCCCTCCAAATCTAGTCGAAGAGG
>NW_023144621.1:141436-279750 GCF_012932325.1 Thrips palmi | reverse complement strand
GGTTTTTTTATCATTCCTCTTTACATTTCAGTGATTTTTTTTTCACAAATTATCTTGATTTGTAGCTATTACATGATCAAACCAAGTGAAATTTGCCTGCGTTCAAGATAAGATTGTCTTGGGGGGAACGCCCAGATAAGATCTTTTGAATAGGACTCTTCGATGTGCGAGTTCTCCGCTCTTGATTTGTCTCTGTCAGACAATGAACTGATGTCACTGTCGTTATTTCTTGAAGGCTGAGCTCCAAATCAACAAGTGTCGCGACGCCGTGTCCTACAACACCTGCGAGTACTTTACTACGTGGGCCTTCCGAACTGGGCTGTGCTCCCTGCTGGTATCACCCACTACGCCATGGGCGGCTGTTGTGCGAGGCACCCAGCCCCCACTGTCGTGTCCCGTAGACAAGGTACGGAGCACAGTGGACCAGAAGACCGGCGCAGGCGGCCAAAATTGATCCAGGAAGCGGAAGAAGGGGATAACTCAATTTTAGCCATTTTTTCAGGAGAAACCAAAAACTGATAGCAGGGAAAACTAAAACAAAACAAATGAATGTTGCAGATGTTAATAATTTCAAAACGCATTAGTAAAATTTTGGAAAAAAATCAAAAGTGTTAGGTTATACTCAGTAGAGGATTTCTGCGGCTTATCACTTTCCGTTGAAATGGAAAACAGAGTCAGCTCACCTAAACAAAGAGGAATTTGGAGACAAGTGAAGTGGAACAAAAGTCTGCATAAAGTGTATGTTAACCTGGTGTATTTTTTGGACTTAGCTCTTTTTTCCAAATTGAAATTTTAAAAATTTAAAGGGGGGGGTTAAGTTGAGTTGATTCTTTTTACACTAGATTCATAAAAATACAAGTTGAGTTATATCCTTTTGCCAATTTGTCAAACGGACTCAGGTGGACTTCGGTTGAGTTATCTCCATTTTCCAATGAAATTTAGACCGTAAAAGGGGTTCAGTTGAGTTATACCTTTTTTCCATGTGGATTTTCTCCTAAACTCCTTGGAATTCAGTCAAACAATTTGGTGGAATGATGTAAACCATTCTAAGGCACAATAATAAAATAAAAACTCAATTTGGGGATAAGTCAAGTTATTCCCTTCTTCCGCTTCCTGGATCAATTCTAGACGCGTTTTGAGCTCCAGAGTAGCAAAATGTTCGCTAAAGTGTACACGTTGTGGAGTCATTTACGGTCATTCTTGCCTTTTAAAAACCACAGCCACACTACATATCCAAGTTCGGGACAGGCACATGCACTAGATAACGTGGGACAAACTTTCCGACGCTTGCAAGTGTGGGACACGGATTTGTCCCACGCTTGCAAGTCCCACGTTATCTAGTGCATGCCTGTCCAACACTTGGATTTGCAGAGCACATTCTTGAAAGTCATTTCGCCATCGATTAGCGCCGGCCTGTTTCTGCGCCCTTCATAACCGGAAGCACTCAAAAAAATTTCAATACAAAATTCTGTAACATGGTTACGCAGTAATTTCCACTACAAATGTTACAGAATTTTGTATCAGCACTGATACAAAATTTTGTATCACGCGTTACGGTAAACTGTTTCCCGGTTACAGAATTCTGCAATGCAAAAATCATAAAAATTTGTCGTTTTATGAACAAAATTTGAACCTCAACGATCGTTCGTTCCTACACATTCGCTCCGTCGCTCCTGTACTCCCGAACACCCGGAGAAACCGAACTGCGTTCTCCGGAACCGAACCCCGGTCCCCCGGATTGCCAGATCGGCATGCTACCGCTTGCGCCACAGCACCGTATGGGGGAGGCACGCCTCAGACTGTCGATGACACCGCGCGGGCACGCTGCATGCCCAGGTAGTGGTGGGAAACGAGCCCTGCGGCGCGACAGTTAGAGTTCCTGGCCCGAAGCTTCTAAAGTACCATGCCCCACGTTAGGACTTTTCGCCCGATCAACTGTGATGTTAAAATTAAGCTCGTAATTTGACTTTAAATTTGCGTTATTAATTTTTGCATCAGACGATATGTAAACTTGTAACGATATGTTACGGTTTTCCGTATCAGTTACAGTTATTTGCATAAAGATCGCATTTTTAGATGGAACTATATCACTGATTGTGAATATTGAAACAAAAAGTACAGAATTTTGTATCAGTTTTGGAATTTTGAAGCACTGATTCGTGAATTCGTATCATTCTTGACGTGATACAAAATTTAGGATCAAGGATACAAATTTTTGTATCCGACTGACGTGTTACAGAATTTTGTATCAAGATCGTTACAAAATCCTATATTATTTTTTAGAGTGAGGCTCTTGACTAGAAAGAGGCAGTTGCATATTTGGTTCTTCGTGAGTTTGCGAAGAAACCTTCGGCATAATTTATTCCAGAGGTACCGCCGCGCGAATTCCCAGTTTATTTCGTCTGGTTTCAGAAATATTACTCAACGGCAAACGCGACGTGGGACCTGAACCACCCCATGCTCTCTTTCCTAGAGGGGTTCGTGTGGACCGGATCGCTCAAGGTGAAGGACCAAGATGACGTCACGTTCATCTGTGCCCGTGGCGGCTTGCAGGCCTTTAGGGTCCGTAGCAAGGGCCACTAGGTGTTCTGCTCACAACTTCTCGACGTCGGAAACCCTACACTGAATGTAAACTGTCCCTTTCTCTACCCTGGCGCGATGTAAGAGTCGAGAAAAGAACACAATGCGAGTTGTTTGACGTATTCTACTTAGTTATACCCGTTCTATTTTCCGTGCACTTTAACTCTTGCGCATCGTTTCACTCAGTTGCCACTGCCGACCTCGGTGCCTGCTTGCCAAACTGGACCTATTCACTGCGAGAAATAAGACAGAAAAAAAAAGTTCCGCCAAGGCAAGCTTGGCAAAGCGGTCTTGCCGTGGACCGGCAGGGGAGGCCGGGCAGAGAGGGGGCAAGAAGGGTGGGGGTGGCTGTGAGGAGTGGGGACTAGCGCGGCGTGGCGGCGCAGGACGACGACAGACGACGACGACCAACACGACCATGCAGTCCCCTCCCAGCGCGCTGAATGGATGGATGGGTGGATGGGATGGGGTGAGTGGGATCGGATGCAGAGCTAGAAGCGGTAGCAAGACCGCTTAAAAATACGGAACATGGTAATTATTTACCTGGACCGTTCGTCCCTTTCCTACCAAGTACGGAACTTCTGTACTACATATTCTTGCAGGTAAACCAGCAAACAGGATCGAACGGGTATATTAAATCGACAAATCACTCGTTTCCCTTTAATTTTTCACCCCTTTTGTGCGAAATAAAGTCGGCTGAAGCGATAAATCGGTCGGGAAACGGGTGTATTCCGTCAAACATAACCACACTCTCCCGAGGAAATTTTGCCTCAGCAAATTGTGGTGTTGTAGCTGACTTTCTCTCATGCACGTTATTAAAAATATCAAGGTAAAGGGTGTGATCTGTCAATCCGAAATGCCCGTTTCATGCCAAATGCTGAAATTAAATTAATCACACGGGAAATGTGAGGGGGACTGAGCCGAGTCGTATACACTGTTAAAAAAATTTAATTACATTTTCATTACATGGTAGTGAAGCTATAATCATTACAATGTAATTAAAGTTTTCATTACACATAAGTTATTACAATTTTCATTACAGTGTAATGAACGAATGTAATGAAAATTTTAATGACAAAAACGTAATGAAAATGATCAAAGTTGAAGCAAATTACGCAACTTTTCGTTTTGATTTGACATTAGTTAGAGTGAATTCACAACGACTCTGACAGCAGAGAAGAAGTAAAAATTGAGAGACCCAGGACGGCTCAGGTCTGAGGCAGCTTAGTTGCCTGAGTGAGAGAGATCGGGTGCTGACCCTACCAAACGGCAGCCCGTAGACGCCTTCGAGCAACATCAGACAAACCTATTTGGTCAGTTCAAATAACGCCCTATTCCCCCAAACTCTTCGCCATTAGTTTAACAATCCAGCACTTCACATGAACCACGGATACATTTCATAATATCTCCACACGTTTTAATATTTTAATACGAAATACAGAGTGGAGAGTGATTCCCGTGTACCATGCGACACCTAGCGGCAGACTTGCGAATGACAGGTTTGGCATATGACGCCGTAATGGACGACTGTAGGGGAAAAATTGATATTGGCGGCCAATAGAAGGCTAAATTAGTTTAAGTAAGCGTGACTTAGATCATGGACAAATCCAAAAAATTTCAGTCATGCTTAAATATTTTTGAAAAATTTAATAACATGTAATGAAAATTTCATGACAAGGTGCATAATGTAATGAAACTTTCATTACATGGCTAATGTCATTAAACTTTATGACCGAGGTAATGAAATTTTCATAACAATGTAATGACTGTGGAGATGTAATTAAAAATAATGACATTTAATGAAAAATAATGTCACAAATGTCATTAAATTTCATTCATTTTTAACAGTGAGCGTCAACAGAATCCGCTTTTATCTGAGCAATCCTTTACTTTTTTGGTTAACTTATAAAAGAATGAATTTGTCCCTGAGCTTTTAGATTACACTGAATGTATATCGTAAGTTAATTTGGGCTGATCTGCGATTTATTGATAATACTTAGTGCTGTCAGATGCAGTCTGACGTCAAAGTATGAGAAATTGGCCCATCGACTAAATCTTCGTCAAATCGACTAAACTAAATAATTGGTAACATTGAATAAGACAAATTCGTCGATTCAACTTTACTTTTGGGACAGTGACTATCGTAAGACATGGGCGATTTCCATGTTATTCCTAGAAAAAACAGGCCGTGTTAAGTGCATACACGCCATGTGCGCATCGATGGTTGTGTTGTATTCACACACTCTCAGACCTTCACGGATTATTTTTTCTATATTGTAGAAAATTTACTCTACGGCTTACTGATTTTAGAGCGTTACTATGATATAGTAAATATTTTCAATAACATATCGAATAAATTTTACATGAGATACAGATAAATTAGCGGTAACAAATTTGGTAATTATAGACAATCTTTTACTTACTTACAGAAAATTTACAATGTCAGTAGAAATATGATGACAAATTTGTTTATAATCAAAGAATTTATTTTCTGCAAATGTAGAAGACAAAGTTTGTGCTCATAAACAATTTGTCGATGACTACTTTGTGATCTTCAGTAAATATTTTCAGTGAAATTTTTCTCTGTTCAAACAAAGCTGATTGGAAGGTAATGCGCTTAGTCAAAATGATCCTACAAAACATTCTTAGCTTCGACAAGTCAAGAAAGGACTCAATGTAAGCGGCTTTTAAGAGATGGTTGAATTGTGACTTTTAGCGGAAACATCCAAAAAGTTATTCTGACTCTTTAAAATCTTTTCTGTTAATTCTTGTATATATTATCTGTATGTAGAGAACATTTTGCCTACATTTATAGATCATTTTTACTAGAATGGAACAGTAATTTTTTTCTGCTTGATCAGAACTGTAGTTGCAGAAAATATTATCAACAGACCACTTTTCTGTAAGGTTGCTGATTATTTTTTCTGTACTTACAATCAAAAGGACTACAATTGCAGAAAAAATAATTAAACTGTAGGTTTACTGAAAAAAATGTCCGTGGAGTGTCGGAGAGTGTGCACCTTGTTCTCACGACGTGCACTGAGTCATCCAATTCCTACTTCCTGTTGTCTTTACCTCTGCGGTCACGTAGTCAGCAGTATTCAAGGACCGCATGATCGAAAAGATGTAAATCGGGACTTGTCCCGCGGTGAGCGCAAAAAAAGCATAGGTGAGGAAGGGCCTGTTGGAGGTTTTCACGTATGCGGCCATGCTTTCTGCAATGTGTATGGAGATTGCAAGAAGACCAACCACTAGTGCGCACATGTTGAACAGAACCAATGCTACTTGTGGGCCGAAGCACTCGCACACATCTTCCAAACATTCTGTCGCTTTGAGGTGGGCCTTGCGAATCTGTCGGACAAACAGGTCATTCATCTTCGTGTAACGTGCAATCTGAAACAAGGCGCTGTTGCCTCTTTTCACCTATCCTTGCAGCACACACAATTATTGGGATACTGCACTCTCATTCCAGAAACGTGACACCGCGTTGAAACGAGCATGACAGAATGTATCACGTTCCTTTGAGCATTGTGTCACATTCGTTTCTACGTGATAAAGCTAATTTATGGCTGATTCACGTCCAAATGAATGTGACACAGTGCTCAAAGGAACATGACAGTTGCCACATTTGTTTCAACGTGATGTCACGTTCCTGGAATGAGAGTGATATGGTTTCTGAGTCAGAGAGAGAGAGAGAGCGGGAGAGAGAGAGAGAGTGAGAGAGAGCGGGAGAGAGAGAGAGAGTGAGAGAGAGCGGGAGAGAGAGCGGAGAGAGAGAGAGAGAGAGGAGAGAGAGAGAGAGAGAGAGAGAGAGAGAGAGAGAGAGAGAGAGAGAGAACAAATCAACGGTCCTAGCACCAAAGGCATCACGCCATTAACAGTCTTTTACGCCCTTGAAGGGCGCGAATCGTTTTATTTTACCTTAGGAAGTATACTTCCCAAACCAGGACGTCAAACCAATTAATGACCTTAAGGTCATGCCCTAGGGCATTAAACGATTGACGCCGGGGCCTAGATCGTTTACACTCAGTCAGGGCATGGTTTTAATGCCTTTGTTTCACCAGTGAAGACCAGTAAAACAGTGTGGGTTACAAACCTGCAAGATAACTTCCGAAATATCTTTCTGCGTTTCCTTCCTTTGTTTCAAAAATGTGATTTCTCCATTCAAACGTTTGAAGTCGCTGGCCAACGTATCCAGAAGGAACAGAAACAGCGACAGTTCTGTCGATTCCATAACCTTCTGCCAAAGTTGATTAAAAAGGATTAAGAAAACGCCTGTAATTTTGTTGATTGTGTCAGCTTCTTCGCCCTTGCAGCACACGATTCGTAAATGGGCTTAAAATGGCAAAGACAGTCTTTGATTTTCCCAGGCCCAAGGTGGCCCTTAGCGAAAACCGCCGTGAAAAGCAGTTCATTCAGGAATACGCTCATTTTCTTACGAACGTTTTTATACGTATTACGATGATTTGTCATCGTAAAGGTATGCACAAATTTGCAAGTACGCAATATGCAGAAATGTCTACATAAGGTATGCATGATTTCATCGTATTCCGCAGTTCTTCATAAGAACGTCTGATTTTCATCGTATTACGCATGATTCAGCGTAAGTTACGATGAAATTTGTCGTATTACGTATGTTTTCATTTCTACGTATGTTACCCCGTGTCATCATAAGATTCTGAGGGTGAATTGAAGCCCTTCAGATGAAACATACACTGAAAATCAAATAGTGATACATCTCACTGGGGGGTGAGACAGAACTGTCTCACCGAAAAAGGGTGATACTAAAATGTATCACCGAAAAACAGGTCGTACACGAATGTATCACCGAAAAAGGGTCGTACTTCCCCAGGAAAATAAGGGCCAATCTCGCTGATGTCTGACCTATTTTTCGGTGATACATTTGTGTACGACCGTTTTTTTGGTGATAGGCCTACATGTGTGTACAACCTTTTTTTTCGGTGACACATTCCTGTACGACCTTTTTTCGTTGATACATTTAGTATCACCGATGGTGAGATGTGTCACCCTTTGAATTTCAGTGTACGAGCCGCACACGCCTGCCGAAGATATTTTTCTACACTGAAAACTTAGTGTGGACTGAGTACATACATAAGGCAGTTGAGAGTGTACAGGAGTACTGAGTTCAGTGTACTTACTTCAACACCCAGCAGGACGGAGAACACACCGTACCAAACATCCAGCAGCCCCGCGGCGCAGACAATCGGTACCACGACAATGAAGGCAACAGTTCTCGCCAGGTCCGGGTAGAGTACGAGCAGAGCCCCTGTTGACGGCGTCCTCTTCGCCTCGCCGAGAACCACCGGATGCAGAAGGACCCGCTGCAAGTGCGGGTACTGACGCCGAATGATGAAATACCGACTGACGATCACGCCCCCGGCCATGATGCCGTAACCGAGGGTCACAAGTACTTCAGCCATTGAGAGATACCCTCTCGAAGGGCGTTGAATAATTATAACTCCGTCGGCCAACAAAAATAAGACAGCGCCGAGGCTTGAAATGACTGTCACCCCAATGCTGTACCTGAAAAGAGGTCAAAAATTTCAGGGCTACCACAGTGGTGAGAAAATCATTTCGTAAACTCTAGATAAGCAAACCCCAACCTCCTAGTCAAGTACATTTAGACCAAGGTTTCAACACATGTTGACGCGAAGGCTCCCTCTCGAGCAGATTCCATTCACTCACCCGCGGAGCCAACCAGGTAGCGTGAGTTTGCTTCTAGTCTGCACGTATTGAGCCAGGCCCAGCAGTCGGGCTGTTCTGAGACAGGCCGTGTCCATTGGCGAACCATGGGCGAACAGCATGGCTCCTGTCCAACTTGAACCGCTGGGGGCTGCATGAACCTTCATCATGGCCAGTCCTCAAGAAACAGCTAGGAACATTACAAGCAACAGAAAATGCAGGTGTCCTTGCAACAAGTCTTGTCCATCCGCGGTGCCTTCATCGTTTCAGATTGGCGTTGCAACCATCAATGGATTAACGAGAACGGTCAAAAGAGAGTCATACACAGGAAAAAAACTTTTATGTGGTAAACCACTTTGTTCGACGTTGCAAATTCGATACCTTCAATCAAAAATTCGAAGCCGATTGCCACGACCGGGCATGTGTAGGACGACAACAAACCCCTGGTCCACTCCACAACTAAGGCAACAACTCTAGAAGTTCGTCAGTCTAATTTCTTCTAAATTCACGAAATTCATTGGAAATTTAAAGAGAATCTTAAAAATCAGTAAACTTCGTACCGAAATTAACAGATATTTGGCTGCGATTTATCAAAATTCATCCAAAGTTCATGTGGGATTTCCAAACTTATTTCATCTTGATTGGACCTATGAAACGAAGTAGATTACCACAGCAAAGTCTGTTTTTTTCACGGGCAGGATTCACGGCGTTACCTCGGCCGACCAAACATGGGTCTCGTTTTCTGTCCGCGGCAGCGGTGCCTCGGCTGCGCCGTCCTGCCTCTGCCAGCAGCCACCACAGCTGAAACGAGTCGGAGGGTCCTCTACAAATCGAAGAGTGTACATGGTATGCTCTAACTGGAGCATGCCTGCAAGCACGCTCTAGCTAGCGCATGCCTGCCAAGCATGCACTTACTAGCGCATACATGCCATGTACACGCTTCCTGATGCAGACGTTTCCCTATCCCTCATGCACTAGATGCATGCTTCAGTTAGCGTGTATGTATGTATGTAGCATGTATGCGCTAGCTAGTGCATGCCTGGCAGGCATGCGCTAGCTAGAGCGTGCTTGCAGGCATGCTGCAGTTAGAGCATACCATGTACACTCTTCGATTTGTAGAGTCGATAGGTCGCCGGGCGGGGTGTTGCGTTGCGTGTGCCCCCCACTGTCCGTGAGATTGCGAGTACCCATTACTTGCGTGTAACCGTCCCTCTAGGGACGCGTCCACACACCTGCAACAATGATGGCACTCTTGATGTCCATAGCCAACCAATCTTCCTTCAGCCGGTGTCACTTGGCTGTGAAAACAAGGAGAAACGGCTAAAGCAAAGCTTGCAAGTAGGAAGTAAAAAGAGGAGTAAGGGGGCTGGGAAGTGCAAAAATCATCACGCTCCTCTGTTGGTTTCAAGCATGGCCTTACGCTTGAAATCAAGCAAAACAGGCTAGCCTGCCCAGATTAGATTTCCCCATCCGAGTGCATGGGGGAATTTATTGTCGAGGCCTAGGCTTAATTTCAAGCGAAATGCCCTCAAGCACAACTTTACACTGAGAATCCAAACGCTATGAGTATAGCGTCAATTGGTGCAATGCAAAAGCATTGCACATGAAGTGCAATGCCTCCCTATTCCCATGCATTAGCATAGGGCATTTTCGGGATGCATTGCACTTAAGGTGCAATATGGCTGAGGCATTGCACGTATGGTGCGATATGTCGACGCATTGCACCATACGTGCAATACTCATAGCGTTTGGAATTTCAGTGTATGCTCGAATCAAGCATATACAGTGCGATTTCGTTTTACCAGTAAAATATTGTTATAATTTAAGCCGAAAAGGGGGCGCATCGTCAAAACCTTTAAAGTACCAATGTACGCCTAGGCGTACAAACTAATAAGGTTGTTTTTTGAAGAATTAGTTAGTAAATTACAAATTGTTTTCCTTGTAGACTTTATACAAGCTCAAAATACCCCATCACAAACTACTCTTGTGTGTAAGGCCTTAGTTCGTAAGGTTTCGAGAGTGGAGGGGGAACGTCAAAACACCGTGTACGTACCTTTTTTGGGTCACAGCCCTTCCTGAAGCCAAGTCCCTCGTGAACCCCGCGGCAGGGCATGCGTGTCGTTCAGTCGGACAATTAAGGGGTGCCACCTGCAACCACACTGGTAAAACAAAGGCATAAAAATTACGCCCTTTAGGGCATAAATGCTCTTTTACGCCCTTGCAAGGGCATAAATCGTTTTATGCCCTTGGGAAGGGCGTAAATGGTATGGGAATTTCAAGCAAAATTTTAATGCCCTTCCGAAAGGCATTAACGATTTATGCCCTTTAAGGGCATAAATCGTTTACGCCCTTTAAGGGCATAATTTTTATGCCTTTGTTTCACCAGTGCATTCTGTTGCCGCTCGTCACGACAGGGGTATTGATTGCGTGGCTCTCTGCCCATCCATTCGCACATTTGGTTTACAAGGATTAACGACATCGTCTAACAAGCAACAGATCAGAGAAAGACAGAATAGGCCTGCCCTTTCAGTCTTCACCGAGTGAAGAACAAAAGCAATGAAAAAGCAGGAACCAGCAGAGCAGCACGCCAACTAGCGGCCGCCGCTCTGAAGCTCGTCCAGACAGGCTTGTGTGACCAATCAGGGTTCTGCTTCTGACAGTTCACAGTACCGGTCGCTGGATGGCGCGCAGCTGGTTCCTGGATTTTTGACTCCTTTTGTTCTTTACTCGGCAACGTGTCGGCATCATCTTGGGCTTACGTCAAGACTTACGTTTCATTCGCGCCCGGCAAAACGCATCTTATTTCAAAGGGCGAAATCAATACTTCTGCACCTCAAACCTATGAAAAGAGATTTCGAGGCATATCAATTTTAAGAGAAACGCAAGTCTGGCGCTACGTTGGAGGAAAACTTTAAACGCTTTTGCCGAGGACGGTTCTTCAGTTTAATTTGAAAGGGACTGTTACAGCTGTAATAGCTACAATACGCTTTCCTCAAAGGCATGCACGTGCTTCCTACCTCAAAGTCAGGCCGCATGTGCCTGCAAGTCTTTGCTTGGGTATGCCAGGGCAGGAGGGGGGAGAGAGAGAGAGAGAGAGAGAGAGAGAGAGAGAGAGAGAGAGAGAGAGAGAGAGAGAGATGGCGTGTGCGTGCCCGCTATGTGCGTGCTACCCTCCACATTCACTCGTCCATTCGCAATGAGCGAAACGCACGCGGAGGTGGCGCAGCAGAATGATTCCGTAAGTCGATTTCGTCGCTCTGACTCTCTCGCACTCATGGGCACTCCACATAGGTGCGAGAGACGAAAACGACATTCGGAATCAGTCTGCAGAGCAGCACAGCAACGCGCAACGGCCTCACTCACTTGCCTCGACGGCCAGTGTGCTCACGGACGTGCCGGCAGGAAGCGACGGTGGAGTGTCAAACACGAGGCCCTTGTTTGTTCTCAGCGTGCATTCGGTACTGAAGAGCTAAAACGGTCGTCACGAGTCTTACAGTAAGGGTTTGGTGCACAGTGAGAAAACCTTACTAAGTATTTTGGGCCTTACAAAGAGAAGTAGTTTGTATAACAAAGTATTTTGAGCATACATGAGCTTACAAAGAAAATACTTCATAATTTACAAACTATTTCTTCGTATAACAAAGTATATTAGTTTGTTATATGTATGCTCAAAATACTTCGTTAGGTTTTAAGAGTGCAGGCATAAAACGAATAGTTACTTGAGCCTACGAAATTTTGGTCTCAGACGCATTCAAACCCGAAATTTTACCAGATGCAAGCTGCATCAGCTTTATAGAGTTCAAGGCAGTTGCCTAGCAACGGCGGTACTGTATTCTGGGAAATAGGAAGCTCAAAATTGGACTGGCGCTTGCCTTCCTGCAGACGTTCGAGAAGGAAACTAGTCCGCAGTCGACATCAAAACGGCGAGACATATTCTTCCGAGTTCTGCTCTCCTGCTCTGGCCTGCTTGACTACACCACCTCCGCAAGTCGCTGTTATCTCCATAGCGGTACGTTTCAGATGCGACATCAAAGGCGGCAGTTGCAGCACTTCGGGTGTGGTGGACTTCCCTCTGCACCAGCCTGGGCGTGCCCTTACTTCCACTGTGCCGGAGCACTGCCCCGCCTCTGCTATTGGGCGTACGTGTGTGTCCCGATACGTTCCAAAATCGCGGGACCGAGGTGCGTTCTGCTTCCCGTCCGGATCATCGTCAGGGAAGTCTACTGACTTTGAAGCGCGCCGCCCGTCGAAGGTTCGTTGTTTTCCACGATAAGTTACGCACTTGGTTTTTCAGTGAAGTTACATTTCACTGGCCATCGTGGCTCCTGCTCCAAATCGCGATGTCGAGATCTTTCATTTGACGTACCGCGTGAAGACTCACACGCCAACGTGCCGACTCACACGCCAATATTGAATTCTTAACGAAGAAGCGAGCAGGGGTGCTTAAATAATGAATTGGGCTCTGGCTTGTCGGCAGTCGGGCTATGTATAAAACCAGCCGCTGGAGACAAACGTGTCATCTCGGAGAAGTATCCCTCGTGGTCAATTCATTGAAAAGCCGAAAACTGACCCATACGCAAGAAAAAGAGAAGATGTGCGTTTTCTGACGCGATTGGTGCCGTTCTTGGTTTTATATGTTTACTTCTACGCGATCTTTGAACTGGAAAATTAAGAACAGATAGGGCCCAACTGAGGTATAATCGTAGCATGAGTCAGTTTTCATGTCGTTTTCAGTATTGACTCTTTCATTCGGTCGACGCTAAAAGTGGCAGATGTCTTTATGAGGCTAAATTATTTCCATTGAGGATACACTGGTAAAACTAAAGCGTAGTTGTACGCTTCATTCAAGCGTACAACTACGCTTCAAGACTGTACGCCCTTCTTGAAGCGTACAACTACGCTTCAAGGCAATTCCCCCATGCATTTAGATAGGAAGAAAGGAGCGCATGAACTCTTGTACGCTTGAAGAAGGGCGTACTGGCTGTACGCTTCACGAAGGGCGTTATAGTACGCCTTAGTTTTACCAGTGTAGTTCCAAGCAAGAGCACAAATGCAGGATACTTATCTGCAACACTGAAAAAGATAAGCTCCTTGCCAGGAA
The DNA here is from genome assembly GCF_012932325.1 of Thrips palmi. Taxonomy (NCBI): domain Eukaryota; kingdom Metazoa; phylum Arthropoda; class Insecta; order Thysanoptera; family Thripidae; genus Thrips; species Thrips palmi. The sequence goes on along the minus strand of NW_023144621.1, from coordinate 266,366 downwards.
AATAAATTACGCTTCCTAGTTTTTCAAGTGCGGAGACACGCGTCACATTTTTACGTTCTAATCTGTCTTCTATCTCTCTTCTTCCATGATTTTTCGTCCAGCAATATGGGTCAAAGACGCGAATCTGCAATTTCCAGCACTGTTCTGTCAGCGTATCTCGAAGAGTGGGGGGAGCATCTGGAGGCAAGCGGGCAGTCCCGACTGAGCAGAATACTGAAATTCATGCGCGAATCACTGGTCAGTGCTGTTAACCCGTTAAAAGCACGGCAAAAACAGTGTCCGGGTTTCCCAGGCCTTCTGGCTCGCCTGGGAAACCTGGACATTGGTTTTGCCGTGAGGTTGAAACTGCAGTCATGACTCTTTCTTTGCTTAAAGTAAAAAATAATAATAAGCCGTTATGAAGATTAGTTTTCTAATTCGGTTAAAGACTCCGCTGCTTCTCGTGCACAAGTACATAAACCATTGCCATACTGTAAACAGGTCCCTTCATTGCGGTAGTGGATAGCACAGCAATGATTGGTGCTTGCACTGCATATGTGGCATTTTTTTTTAAATCGCGTCGACGAAACAGGCTTCTAACCAATCTGGGAATTACAGAACAGGTTTTGGGCCATAAATGTAGAAATGTTTAACCAAGTGGGAAGAATTTTGAGCATGTGTAAGGTACAAACTTTCCTACATTGCGAAGTATTTTCTTCGTAAGCTGATGTATGCTCGAAATTTGACAAGCTCCTTTTCTTTGCGTGGCCCAAAAGAGTAAGGTTTCGAGAGTACACTTACCCTGTCATGTTTTGCGAGTGTAGACGCAGTGCTCCCTTCCAGACGGCCGGCGCCATCATCGTGGTCCTGACGGTCCTCGCCCTGATGGACACCGTCCTCGAGACCGAAGGCCGTCCCCTGGGCGAGCGCGTGTCCATACGCACCTTCTGCGGTGCCTTCTCCAGCACCGTGGCCATCTACATCCTGGCCCACCGCAAACCGCTCATGTGGAAGGCGCTACGACTCGCCCAGTCCGCTGCCACCGGTCTGGAGTCGGAGGCCACCCCAGAGGGCAGGGTATTGCCTTTAAAATAAATGTACTGATGGCAGGCGCCGGGCCCTTGCTCACTCGACAAAAAGGGCTTGGTTTCCGCACGACTCGTGCTGCAAACCTTCCATACGAACCAACATGCGCACGTGTCACACTAAATTACTATTTTTGTGCACAGCTTTTGAACAGAACTGAGTACACTAAAACACCAAACGTGGTCTAGCCTACACTCACTGGTGTGGTCAAAATACTCTACAAACTGAAGTGTGTACTCAGTATGCGTCTACAGATGCATACTTGCAAGTACACATCTACAGATGCATACTTAGATGAGTACACATCTACAGATGCATACTCAGCTTAGTACACGTCTACAGATGCCTACTTGGCTGAGTACACATCTGCAGATGCATACTTAGATGAGTTAGGTATGCATCTGTAGACGTGTACTTAGCCAAGTGTGCATCTGTACACTGGTGAAAGAAAGGCATTAAAATTATGCCCTTAAAGAGCGTAAACGATTTACGTCCTTAAAGGGCATGAATCGTTCATGCCTTTGGGAAGGGCATTAAAATTTTGCTTGAAATTCCTATACCATTTACGCCCTTCCCAAGGGCATAAACGATTTATGCCCTTGCAAGGGCGTAAACGACACTGCAAGAAAAAGTGTGAATAGTACAACAAATGTACAACAAAAACTGTACAATGAAAGTACAACAGGGATTGTAGAAAGTACAACGAGAATTGTACAAACCACAACGAGGCCGGGACTGCCCAGCACTCGTCATGCCGGTTCCATTGTACTTTGTACAACAATTGTTGTAGTTAGAAAGTACAATAAAAACCTGATAAAAAATTTGCCAGAAAGTTGTGTACTTTTGTTGTGGTTATTTCCTGCAGTGGAGTATTTATGCCCTTAAGGGCGTAATTTTTATGCCTTTGTTTTACCAGTGTAGACGCGTACTCAGCTGAGTATGCATCTGCAGATGTGTACTCAGCTAAGGATGCATCTGTAGACGCATACTGAGTACACACTTTAGTTTGTAGAGTAGGTGCCATTTTGACCGGATCAGTTCGTGTGGTCTAGACCACGTTCGGTGCGAAAGACCACACCAAACGTGGCGAAACGTGGTCTAGACCACACCAACTGATGCGGTCAAAATGGCACCTATTTGACCACACCAGTTGCTGTGGTCTAGACCACGTTTGTTTTTTCAGTGTATGCGCGTGAAAAGCACGAATTGCTGCGCAACAACGCCCTTTTTCGTTCTTGGTTACGCACAAACTCGTGCATTTTAAAACGCGTGCAAAATTTTGTACAAAGTATATGCACAAAAAACTACATAATTACATAGTGTGATGATAGGTGAGCCACCGAAACCTCCTCCCACTGAAATGTATCGCATCCCTGTTGAAAATACACGTCGCGTGCACAACATCAATTTGTTTGATTATACTTGAAAGATTGGAAGACTCGTCGTTTCTCCACAGTGAGCATTTGCTCGGTAAAGGCGAGAAAGAAACGGACAAATCGAATTGCAGTGGATCCACACAGTTAGCAGCTTCGCAATTAGACTAAAACGAAGGCATTGTAAAATCTACAAAGATATGCCTCGTATTCGGAAGCAAAATCCTCTGCAGCACGAAGCAATAATTCTACAGAGCCTTCATTTCATTCGTATATATGAAACAGATGCTTCACATACATTTTTTGGCAATCAACCCAAGAGAGCATTTGAAATAGTCAAGGCGTTTGGTCCAGGTTGCCATGGCTGCAGAGGCCCGCTGGGGACGCCTGGTCCTTTGGCGTGTGTCCACAGTGTACGCTATGACCATCTTGGTATTGATTCTTCTCACCATGCTCAACGACAACTCCACCGCCGTCAACAAATGGATTTGGCACTTCGGATATGTACGTCGGATTGACTGCCGTAGAGTCTTCGCCAAAGGAGCAGGTCCTTGAAACAAAGTATTAACTTGTTGAATTTTGTTTTGTCTTCAAACAAGCACTCTCTGAAAACCTTACAAACTATTTTAGGCCTTACAAAGAAAGGCAGCTTGTTACAACAAAGTATTTTGAGCACACATAAGCCTACCAAGAAAATACTTCGTAGTTAACGAATGAGTTCTTCGTACAGCAAAGTAAATTAGCTTGTAGCATGTACTCAAAAAACTTCGGAAGGTTTTTAGCGTGCAGCAAAACAGTCTTAATAGCTGGATGAATCAGGACCCCGACTAGCTTCTTCACTTGAAACTAGCCCTTTCTCAGTGTAATTTCCCCTGAAGAGGAAAAATCAAACTCACAAGGGAACATATTCAGGTGGTGCACTCAGATTTCAGCCAAACTTTTTTTTCGTAAGAAAGATTAAGAATGCACCCCAAAGTTGGTGCCAAGATACAAATCCACACTCCTCCTGATTTTTTTAAACCGAAAATAGGGGTAAAATGGCCCATGTTTTTACAATGCAACGAGCAGATTTTCGGTCGTAATTGGGCAGTCGAACCAAAATATGTGCAAAATATGATAATATATGAAACAGACCAAAATTTTCTCTCATTTTCGTCAGAAGGTGACCAAACATTGTAGGAAATGTTAAAAAACTCGACTTCAAATTTTCCGATTTGATGTCCGAAAATGACCCATACACTGCAAAAACGCTTATTTTACCCCTTTTTAAGATTTTAAAAAATTGGGAAAGGGTGTGGATATATATCTTGGCACAAACTTTGAGGTGCATTCTTAATCTTATATGTTACTCTTCCGAAAAAAATAAGTTTGGCTGGAATCTGAGTGTATCACTGGAATATGTTCCCTTGTCAGATGCTCTACAAGTGTTTACCCAGTATGCATAGATGCATCTGTGCACTGTGGCAAAAAGCTACGGAAAATTCTGTTAAGGGGAGGTTCTACTGAAAATCTTACTTTCTTCAAATTGAGTCCCATTATCAATATTCATTGTAAATTTAAAGTATTTCATAGTCAATAGTTAAATTTGAAGTTTGGAGAGCAATACCTAGCCCCCAACCCAGTCGAAGAGGAATTTTCTGCTATTTCCAGTCGTAACTTGAAAAATTCTCCTACGCAAAGTATTTTAACGTAAACTGATGTTCTGGGCATTTTTCACTTCTTTGGTTCATAATTGATAAACCGTGGCATTAGTAAGATACTGGGACCATTACAAAACCATAAGCTGTGTTTTTAAGACAGCATGTCAATAAAATTTCAAGAAAATGTTAAAATTTCTGATATTTTAGTGACTTTTTTTCTGAAAAGCAACGACAAAATAAATTTGTTGGGTCCCATGTCTTGGTGATGCCACGCTTTATTGCATATGAGCCAAAGAAGTGAAAAATGTCCAGAACATCAGTTTACGTTGAAATGCTTTGCGTAGGAGAATTTTTTAAGATATTGCTACAATAGGCTGAAAAAACCTCTTCGACTGGATTTGGAGGGAGGTATTGGGCTCTAAATTTCATGTTTGACCATTAACTATGTATTACTATACATCTGCAACAAATTTTTACACTGGGTCTCAATTTGAAAAATGCAATATTTTCAGTAGAACCTCCCCTTAACAGCTTGTGGTAATTCTCCGTAGGCCCCTTATCAATATTCTCCGTAGGCTCTTACAGTATTTTCTGTAGGACCGCACAGTCTTCTCCGTAGGGCCTTACAGTGATCTCCGTAGGACTATACAGTCTTCGAGGTCCTACGGAGAAGACTGTGCGGACTTACAGAGAATACTGTGCGGCCCTACGGCGAATACTGTAAGAGCCTACGGAGAATATTGAAAAGAGGGCTACGGAGAATACTGGCAAAAAAAATAACAGGATTTTCCGTACCTTTTTGCCACAGTGTGTGGCATTCCTACATAACAGCGTATCTACCGTGGGATTCCCTATGAAGATACGTTGTTCTGTCAGATGATCACTCATCTAACCTGCAGATGCATGCTTTGCATCTGTGCATATCTCCAGATGCACACTTAGCTGAGTACACATCTACAGATGCATACTTTAGCTGGGTACACACCTACATAAGCATACGTTATAGGTGTGAAAAAAGTATTCGTCTGTTTGTGTGATTTTGCAAGTATGCATCTGTAGGTGTGTGCTTGTAAGTATGCATGTAGCTGCATACACTTCAGTTTGTGCAGTATGGTCTTGAGTCAAGAATCGGCTGTAACCGCGTGTTCAAAGAATTTGCAACCATTTTGTAAACTAATTATATATTAAAAAAATAAATCATGTTCGTACCCAAAATTATCATAGCAACAAGTATAGCCTAGTCACGCAGAAATAAAATCCGCACCCCCCTTGTTCCCTTTTTCACTGACATAATAATTGTCTTCTCTGACGTCGTTTGAACACTGGTAGTACTGAAGCATCGGGGAGGGTGGGGCAGTTCGTAAAAGACTTCGGAATTTCCACCCTCATTTGAAAGACCCTGATGTCACGACCGTGTCGATGGCAAATAAAACCAATAATTAAAATAGAATTTGCTCATGAGTGCCTATTGGTTGCCACGTTTGACTTGAACCGCATAATTGCATATGCTTGAATGAAGCGTTCAAATACGCGTCAATGCATCAGTTTGGTCCGGGCTTGCAGAGCATTGCGTGGTGGCAGCCGTGGGGCCCGGTGGCCCTGCACTACGCCAAGTGGCTGTTCGAGGTGGCCAGCATTTCGAGCTGCTTCGTCTGCCTGTTCGGCCTCCTATTCTTCATGCTGGCGATGCTCCGGGTGTGCGCGGTACTCCTCTTCGAGTGTGGGATGTGGCTTCAGGACTTCAAGGTTGTACTGCAAATCCAAAGGCGATACTTGAGTATCTTGTTTGGCGATGCAATTAAGTATTACCAACAAATGGCCTTTCCGGAAAAAAATGTTGCCTTCAAAATGGCGATACCAGCGGGTGGAAACTCGCGTCAAGGGGACATGCTCTTAGTTTACTGACAGATTTTGGCGATACTTCTGTGTATCGCCATTTCGAAGGCAAGATCTTTCGGTGGCCGTTTGTTGGCGATACTAAACGGTATCGCCTACGAATATACTGAAAGTATCGCCTTTGCATTTGCAGTGTACATAAAAGCGCATAAAAGCATCGCCAAATTTTTATCGCCACTCTGGAGGCAAGATTTTCTGTATGGCCCTCGGTTGGAGACACCCAATTGAATCGCCAAGAAAGGAACTATTAGAATCTCTTTAGAATTCAGAGTGTGCGCACTGTGAAAATTTTGCACGTAACTACTCTACAAATCAAAGAGTGTACATAGTATGCTCTAACTGGAGCATGCCTGCAAGCACGCTCTAGCTAGCGCATGCCTGCCAAGCATGCACTAACTAGTGCATACATGCCATGTACACGCTTCCTGATGCAGAAAACTCCCTATCCCTTATGCAGTAAATGTATGCTTCAGTTAGCGTGCACATGGCATGTATGCACTAGTTAGTGCATGCTTGGCAGGCATGCGCTAGTTAGAGCGTGCTTGCAGGCATGCTCCAGTTAGAGCGTACCATGTACACTCTTTGATTTGTAGAGTAGTCAATTTCAAGGATCATTTTCCTTGCAAAAATGTCATCAAACCAGTTGATGACATGTCAATCTTCTTAGTATGGGTGTTGAGATGAAAATGTCACCAACTTGTGATGACATTGTCATCACTTGAAACACGCCGAATTTCATTACCCTCTACCCGCGTTAGAGCTGTGCTAGGAAAAAGAAGCGGCTTCAAGATATCTCGAGGACTTATCCGCCAGCAAAGAATAGCAACATCATTGTCAATTTTTCTCAACAGCTGATGAAACAACGTTTAACGTCGCTTTCGGCGTCATATAAACAAGGTAGGTTTACGCCAGACCGCGTCTTGTCGTATCAGGCTTCGCGATGTCTCGCTGCCTGTTCCTCCAATCCGCGCCTGGCGTACCTACCTTGGCCAGCGGCGCTAGCCTGCCTTCGGCAGGCATTGGCTTGTCCATCGTCGGTTACTTCTACCTTGTTGCATGCTGGGGGCTCCAGACCCCCCTTCATTCTAGATAGAGTTGCTTCATCTACAGATAACACGACCTTGACCCTTGTTACTGTTTAACTTGTCGGAGACCCCCCCCTCCTTCAAGACAGAGGTGACCAGCCTGCAGAAAACTCGATTTTTCGCCATTTTTTAGGTGTTTATCGGCTATAAAAACTGAACCAGTTGAGCTAGGATAGTGAAATTTCGCGTGTGCCGAGCCAAGGACATACCCAAAAAGTGTGCAAAATCTCATTGAGATCGGCCGAGCCGTTCAGGAGGAGTAGTGCGGACACACAGACACACAGACAGACAGACAGACAGACAGACCGACAGACAGGAAAAACTTTTCAACCCCACTGGAGTACTAGGATAGTGAAATTTCGCGTGTGCCGAGCCAAGGACATACCCAAAAAGTGTGCAAAATCTCATTGAGATCGGCCGAGCCGTTCAGGAGGAGTAGTGCGGACACACAGACACACAGACAGACAGACAGACAGACCGACAGACAGGAAAAACTTTTCAACCCCACTGGAGTAACAGGCTTCGCTATCGCTCAGCCAATAATTGATTGTCATGGTGCTTGCAGCGATCTGACTTGAGAGCCACTATATCAGTGCACGTTTCTCTGCTCCACTCGTGTCGTGCCGTGAACGACACCATGGGGATGCTTCTTCCACTGTATCTCGTGGTAAGGAAATATCCGAGCGCCGCCAAAATTGCCCCCCCCACCCCCCCCCCCCAAAAAAAAAAACAGAAATAAAAGAAAAAAACATGGCATTTATGTTTTATTTGGGAGGTGTGCTCTTTGGTTACACTCATATCGATACTAGAATAATCCTAATTGGCAGTGCAGATCCAAGACGATCGTGACTGTCAGAGCTGATCCAAGACAATCCTCACTGTCAGTGTGGATTAGAACTATCCAAACTGCAGAGGTGTCCAAAACTGTTCGTAACCTATCTTCACTGCAAATCAGCGAATCGTGATATCTCTGAAACACAATATCCACGAAATTATATCAGGATGAAACTTTTTATTAAGTCCTTCGCTGCAAGTCATTTTATGTAGGCTAGTTTGTCACGGCGTCTCGGCTTTGAAGAAAAGACAGCTTTTTACGTCATGTGCAGTTAAGATAGTACTGAACTGACACACTGTCATTCATTTTGCGATACTTTTACTACAAATTTTTGCGATAAAACCGAGTTTGCGATTCCCACGATTTATGGCATCCTGGAGTGCGATAATTTTGTTATTGCACTTTTTTTGCAATAACCACCTCATAATTTTTGCGATAAAAGAGCGTTTTGTAGTAACTTTTATAACATTTTTTTCTGCGATAACTTTTTATTGCATTTTCTTTGTAGTCATTATCGCAAAAATGTGATACTTTATTGCAAAATTTAGCTATAAATTTTTTATTGCAGATATTTAGTTGTCATTATAGCAAAAAAAATGTGATAAGTTTTTATTGCAAAATATATACGGTGGTTATCGCAATTTGAATAACAGTGCACTGGCAGTTAAGATTGTCTTAGATCTGCACTGTCAGGATTATTCTATTAGGACGCATCGATACTTCAATAACATTTTCAATACAATGAGACGAAAGCTATTCTAAATTAAGTGACGCAAAGTAATGAAAATTTAAGAGGTTCACACACAGAAACTTGCACTTGTACGGCAACGAGTTAAAAGGTCTCTCGGAAACGATAATATAATTAATACCTTCAATTGTCTACACTCTAGCCTTAAGACGAAAAGCGGCTTGTTAACAAAGTATTTTGAGCATACATACGGTTTCAAAGAAAATAATTCGTAATTTACTATCTATTTCTTTGTACTACAAACTAAATACACTGCAAATCCAAAGGCGATACTTGAGTATCTTTTTTGGTGATACAATTGAGTATCGCCAACACGGCCTTACGGGGAAATCTGGCTTTCAAACCAAAAGTTGGAGTATCGCCAAAGTCTGGCAATAAAACAAAGAACTAGTCCCCTTGAGCTGTGTAAAGTTTATTGCTAAATCTTGGCAATACTCCGACGTATATCGCCAAATTTTGGTGATACTTCTGTCTGTTTATTGTCTCTTTAAAGGCAAGATTTTCTGCTTGATCCTTAGAGGAGGATATTCAATTGTATCGCGAAAACGGTACTATAAGTGTCACCTTTATGTTTAGACTGTAGTTTGTACCTTAGGCTCAAAATACTTCGTTTCAAGCGGGAGGCAGTTTCAAGCATCGATCCAATATTTCTGAAACTGGTCGCAGGTGAGCGTAGGCTTGCCGCTCCTCAGTACGGTGGCGCTGGTCAAGTTAGGCACGAAGGCGGATGCCTTCGCAATGGTGAGTTTCCCTTACGTGTTCATCTTCTTCGTACCCCTGTGCGCTGCTGGGCAACGCTTGCAGAACGCCAGTGAAGGGCTCGTCTATTCAGCGTACAGCGTAAGCACTGCGTTTGTGTTCATTGTCAGACGCCACTCTAGAAGGGAAAAATGCCTCCCGCTTAAAACCTTTCAAAGTACTTTAAGGTTACTGTAAAGTGAAAAAAATGTGAAATATCATTTTTCAAAATAATTGTGGCATCATGTTTGTATTTAGGTTTCAGGTTGCTTACTATAAGATGAACTTAAACCCAAAGTTGAGGCACTCAACTCCCATTATTTTCTGAGTTATTGAAGTTTACGTAACAAATTTAGTCGCTAACTAAAAATTCTCCTTGCGATGAACCAAAAGTTGTCGAGACTTGATTTTTGTTCTACAAGTTCTTTATTGATTTGCCTATCTCGTAGCAAGGCCGGATTTCCATAATTCCAACATGAAACAGGAATTTTTCTCAAAAAACACAAAAAAACACCAAAAAATAGCAAAATTTTACCAAGTTTCAGTAAAAAATTCACAACGCATTTTCCAAATAGAAATTACAGCTTATCTATGCATATATTGTGAAATCCGGCTTTGCTAGTCTGTTTGCATGTCCATTGGGCCTTAAAATAAAAAATCACACCTCCGTAAACTTTTTGGTTCATCGCAAGGAGAATTTTGAGTAAACGACTAAAATAACACTAAAACCCTCATAACTTTGGAACTAATGGGAGTTGGGAGTCGAGTCTGTGGCTGTAAAAGTTTTTCATAGTAAGCAACTAAATCACCAAAAACCAAAGCACTGCCACCTATACTTTAGAAGATAGTTTTTTCACCTTACAGTAACCTTAAACATATGTAAAGCACGAACTATTAAATTTGTCATAGGAAGAAAGTTAGTGAATTACGAAGTTTTTTCTTTGCAACCTTATGTATGCTCAAAATACTTTGTTAACCGAGCTACTTTTGTTTGTAAAGCCTGAACTAGTTTGTAAGTTTCGCAGAGTACAGCACCCAGTAAGGGAAGAATTAGATCGTGGATTACAAAGTATTTTCTTTCGAAGCTACACTGCAGGAAAATACCGCAAAAACAGTACACAAATTTCTGGCAAATTTTTAATCAGGTATTTGTTGTACTTTCAAAGTTCAACAATTGTTGTACAAAGTACAATGGAACCGGCATGACGAGTGCTGTGCAGTCCAGGCCTCGTTGTGGTTTGTATAATTGATCCAGGAAGCGGAAGAAGGGGATAACTCAATTTTGGCCATTTTTCAGGAGAAACAAAAAACTGTTTGCAGGGAAAACTAAAACAAAACAAATGAATGTTGCAAATGTTAGAAAAAAATCAAAAGTGTAAGGTCACTCCGTAGAGGATTTCTGCGACTTATCACTTTCCGTTAAAATGGAAAACAGAGTCAGCTCACCTTATATTTCCTAAACAAAGAGGAATTTGGAGACAAGTCAAGTGGAACAATAGTCTGCATAAAGTGTATGTTACTCTGGTGTATTTTTTGGACTTAGCTCTTTTTTCCAAATTGAAATTTAAAATTAAGGGGGGGTTAAGTTGAGTTGATTCTTTTTACACTAGATTCATAAGAACACAAGTTGAGTTATATCCTTTTGCCAATTTGTCAAACGGACTCATGTAGACTAAGGTTGAGTTATCTCCATTTTCCAATGAAATTTAGACTGTAAAAGGGGTTAAGTTGAGTTATACCCTTTTTCCATGTGGATTTTCTTCTAAACTGCTTGGAATTCAGTCAAATAATTTGGTGTGATGATGTAAACCATTCTAAGGGACCATAATAAAATAAAAATTCAATTTGGGGATAAGTCAAGTTATTCCCTTCTTCCGCTTCCTGGATCAATTCTCGTTGTACTTTCTACAATCCCTGTTGTACTTTTATTGTACAGTTTTTGTTGTACATTTGTTGCACTATTCACACTTTTTCTTGCAGTGTAATGTAAGCTCGAAATACTTTGTGAAAACAAACTACTTTTGTTTGTAAAGCCTAATATTATTTTTAAGGTTTTAGAGTGCATTTGACGAGTTTTCTGAATCGCCGCGTAGAGCTGACAGACTGCTCCCTTGCGAAGGGCCCGTGGCTGGAGGAAGACACCCGCTCACGCCGATGCCGTTTGCTCCTGATGGCATCATGCGCGCGTCCGGCCACCTTTGCGGCCCCGGGACTTGGGGTCTTGAACCACCCGACGTGCAGGAAGGGGCTGCGGTCTTGGTTCCAGTTTGTGCAAGTCCTAATAAACACCAAGTCTTTATGAGGAACACGATTAAAACCTTGTAAGGTTACGAAGTATGTTTTGAGCTTGATGCTGGAGCTGGTGGGTGCGGACCGGGGACCCACACGGTGATGCCCGCGCTGCTGGAGTGCTCGTCGCTGTGCTCCGAGTAGCTACGCACCATGAGCGACCCAGACGAGCTGACCACGGCGCTGGGCAGCCTGCCGCTTCTGCTCGCACAGTGGGCGAGAAGACCTGTGGAGGCGGCCAATACACCAGATGAGTTTTGAGCTGTATAAAACTGGACTCGAATCGAACGTGTGACTTCACCAATGGATTCCTCGTTCGGAGAGCAATCCATCAGTGACGCCACACGTTCCATTCAAGTCCCATTTAGCGACTCTGGAGCTCAAAACGCGTCTGGAGTTTTGGCCGCCTCCATCTGTCTTCTAGCCCACTGTGCCTTGGAGGCCCTGTCCGCCGACGTGCGCCTCGAGACGGAGGACGACGACGTGACCGCCATCTTGGGCCGCGTGGTGTAGGGCGTGAAATAATTCATGAAAATAAATGCATTTTTATCTTATATTTCAAGTTGTACATCCCCCTAAATTACAAAGGAATCTCGGCATTTTCAATCCAAGTCATTGGGAAAAGAAATTCCCTTGCACTCATTCTCAGCAAAATAAAATAGTCAAAAGATCTCTTCAAACGATCAGGAACGAAACTTCCGGCATAACAGATTCTCAGCTTCACGTTGTCGCTAATGGGTTATAAGATTATGTTAGCGAGGGCTGGTTGGCCCAGACTAGGGGCCGTCGATATTTGCGACTTTTCGATTTTGACAACGGAATAGCACTCAAAAGTTGCGTTTTTTAATGCTGATTTCAGATCTGTCCTCGGTTTTGCGATCAGACAAAGCTTTGATGACCCTACCGGCCGTTTTATGCAAAAAAGCGGTGTTTTTCATGTTTTTACTGTGTTAAGGCTCCCGGACAGCCTCCACGTCGTCGGCCAAGGTAGGTGACCGTTGAGTTGTCTTCAGTACCATAAAAGACAACACTCTGAGCCACGAGGGGTCGTGGGTCACCCCTCTAATGTGCCAAAGACTTGAAAAACTGAACTTTTTTGGTCGAAAATCACTCAATTTTTACCATTTTTTCACCGTTTATCGACTATTACGAGAGCCCACGGGCCCGAGGTCATAACTTACGCAGACCAAAAGGTGTCACTGGGTATAAGAAAGGTCACCCAGCCCCTGCCCGGGCCCGGGGAGGCGCTGGGGCAGCGAGAGAGGCGGTGTCGAATATGTTAAAAATGACCAAAATCAGCTGATCGGCCGCCTGGGACAGGCTGTGTAGGGGATGGGAGCGTGTCGCCGCGCCGGTCATGACGCTTCGCCCGCTGCCCGCCCAGCCGGCCTGCTAGCCAGCCGGCCTGCCAGCCCGTCGGCGCTGCGTAAGACTGCAAGAGGGACAGAGCGACGGGAGCTGCAGGGCGGGCAGGCTGAAAGCGTTTCCGAAGAATCCATCGCTGCCTCTGTCGCACCCCGGAGGCAGAGCGACGGAGTGCTGCTGGCGCGTGTTGAGTTTGAGTTGCCTAGGCACAGTGAGGCAAGGCGTCAGTGTCGGCGGTGACCGTTGCAAGCGTCGTGCCAGCCTGGCATGGTCGACATGAGCCCCGATGGCCTGAGCCCCGGCCGGCCAGAGCCCCGGCCGAGCCCGACTTCAGCGCCGACACGAGCACTGACTGAGCTACGATGGCCAGAGCCCCGAACTGAGCCCCGGCCGAGCCCGACTCGAGCTGCGATGTCCAAAACCCCGACCTGAGCCCTGACCTGGGCCTCATTTGATCCTCATTTGAGCCCCGCGCCTAAAAAGTTAAAATTTTCAATTTGAACCAAAATCTTCGAAGAACAATTCAAAAATGGAATTTTTTTCGGCGTGGGGCTCAGATGGGACTCAGGTCGAAGCTCAAACCAGGCTCGGTTCGGGGCTCTGGCCATCGTAGCTCAGTCAGAGCTCGTGTCGGCGCTCAAGTCGGGCTCGGCCGGGGCTCAGGCCATCGGGGCTCATGTCGACCATGCCAGGCTGGCACGACGCTTGCAACGGTCACCGCCGACACTGACGCCTTGCCTCACTGTGCCTAGGCAACTCAAACTCAACACGCGCCAGCAGCACTCCGTCGCTCTGCCTCCGGGGTGCGCCAGAGGCAGCGATGGATTCTTCGGAAACGCTTTCAGCCTGCCCGCCCTGCAACTCCCGTCGCTCTGTCCCTCTTGCAGTCTTACGCAGCGCCGACGGGCTGGCAGGCCGGCTGGCTGGCAGACCGGCTGGCTGGCAGGCCGGCTGGCTGGCAGGCCGGCTGGCTAGCAGGCCGGCTGGGCGGGCAGCGGGCGAAGCGTCATGACCGGCGCGGCGACACGCTCCCATCCCCTACACAGCCTGTCCCAGGCGGCCGATCAGCTGATTTTGGTCACTTTTAACATATTCGACACCGCCTCTCTCGCTGCCCCAGCCCCTCCCCGGGCCCGGGCAGGGGCTGGGTGACCTTTCTTATACCCAGTGACACCTTTTGGTCTGCGTGAGTTATGACCTCGGGCCCGTGGGCTCTCGTAATAGTCGATAAACGGTGAAAAAATGGTAAAAATTGAGTGATTTTCGACCAAAAAAGTTCAGTTTTTCAAGTCTTTGGCACATTAGAGGGGTGACCCACGACCCCTCGTGGCTCAGAGTGTCGTCTTTTATGGTACTGAAGACAACTCAACGGTCACCTACCTTGGCCGACGACGTGGAGGCTGTCCTGGAGCCTTAACACAGTAAAAACATGAAAAACACCGCTTTTTTGCATAAAACGGCCGGTAGGGTCATCAAAGCTTAGTCTGATCGCAAAACCAAGGACAGATCTGAAATCAGCATTAAAAAACGCAACTTTTGAGTGCTATTCCGTTGTCGAAATCGAAAAGTCGCAAATGTCGACGGCCCCTAGCCCAGACCCTCTTAGAACCTGCTTCACTACGAACTTCCGTACAAGGATTGATTCGACCCTAAACATGCTCCAGAAGAAGTCTCCGTGAATGAACTTTTTTAAATAACAAACTGTGCACTCGACATTCTTCTCTTCTGCTCACTTAGAACCCTACAAAGAACCACTCATTGCAATACAAAGAAAACGAAGGCTGCGCAGCCTGCGAAAGAAATCGTTTGTAATACAAACAATTTTGTTTGTAATATGAAGAAAAAAATCCTTCGCAGGCTGCGAAGAAGTTCTTCGTAGGCTACAAAGGAGTTTTAATCTGTATTACGAACAAAATCGTTTGTATTACAAACGATTTCCTTCGTAGGCTGCGAAGCCTTCGTTGTCTTTGTATTACAACGATCAGTTCTTTGTAGAAATTTATCTGTGTGTATGGGTTTGATGAAGAGTTATGATATGGCCACCTTCGCGAAAACACTTGTTGCTAACTGTATTCAAAAGGTTCTGCAGTACCCGAAGTATGTATCCGAAGTATCCGAAGATGTATCTTTAACCCAGATGCTTGACTGAACGTCTTGGTACAAACATTACATTCAAAAGGTTGCAATATGTATTTGGAGATGAGTTTTCAAGTTACAACCCAGGCTAAACATTTTCCCGCAAACTGTGCACTTGAAGGGTTTCTCCCCTGTATGAGTTCGGATATGATATCTCAACGGCCATCGACGGCTGAACTTCTTTTTGCAAACTGTGCACTCGAAAGGCTTAAGCCCTGTATGGGTTTTAACATGATACTTCAAGGAAGCCTCATGGATGAACTTCTCACAGCAAACTGTGCACTCGAAAGGCTTAAGCCCTGTGTGGGTTTTAACATGATACTTCAAGGAAGCCTCATGGGTGAACTTCTTACAGCAAACTGTGCACTCGAAAGGCTTCTCTCCGGTATGGGTTCTATGATGGATTTTCAAGTAATCTTGTCGTCGAAACTTCTTGTTGCAAACAGGGCATTCGAATGTCTTCTCCCCTGTATGAGTTTGTAGATGAGTTTTCAAGACAGATCCTTGGCTGAACTTCTTGTTGCAAACTAGGCATTCGAAAGGCTTCTCCCCTGTATGAGTTCGGACGTGCGCTTTCAAGTGAGATAATTGGCCAAACTTCTTATTGCTAACTAGACATTCGAAAGGCTTCTGCCCTGTATGAGTTCGGAGATGAATTTTCAAGTGAGACCTTTGTGTGAACTTCTTGTGGCAAACTGGGCATTCGAAAGGCTTCTCTCCGGTATGGGTTCTATGATGGATTTTCAAGTAATCTTGTCGTCGAAACTTCTTGTTGCAAACAGGGCATTCGAATGTCTTCTCCCCTGTGTGAGTTCGGAGATGAGTTTTCAAGGAAGATCCTTGGCTAAACTTCTCGTGACATATTGTGCACGCGAAAGGCTTCTCCCCTGTATGGATTCTATGATGAGTTTTCAAGGCAGACTTCCGGCAGAACTTCTTTTTGCAAACTGTGCACTCCAAAGGCATATCCCCTGAATAACTGCGGACATGCACGTTCCTCTTGGCAGAGGACGGGAAAACAGATTCCCTCACTGTAAAAAATTTGTTCGTAAATTTACAAACAATTTATGGGTAATTTCGTTGCACAAATTATCTGTAAATTTTTTTGTGTATCAACGATTTATGAATTATTCTTCACGCAGTAGTTTGTAAAATCACAAACATTTTACACGATCCAAATTACGTGGACCGCTTTTGTTCTTCCTTGTCACGTTGATTGAATGGAGATAAAGTTATTTCAGAGTTTTTGGATTGTTTTATGAAACATCTTGTAAAACGATGGAGGCATCACCATATCTCGTAATTTTACAAGCGATTTGTGCAACGGAATTACCCAGGCATTTGTTGTAATTCTAGGAAATTTTTCATATTTTTGTGATCTTGCTGTAGTATTAAAGTCACGTTTGAAATGTATTTCGTTCGTACCATCTCGTAAGGCGGTGTTCACAAACAAATTTCATAAAATTAAGAAGATTTCTGTGATGAATAATTCATAAAAAGGCCTCTACAAATAAATTTCATAAAATAACGAAATGTTATTGTTACTTTACTGGGAATTTGTTAAAAAGATTTTCGTAAATTCACAATAATTTTTTACAGTGCTCGTTGCACATGTGTCGGCCATGGTGTCGATTTAGACGTGACCTGAAACACGTAAAACGTTGCTTGATTCGGGCAGTTCAGTCATGTGACTAGGAGACTGTCCCGTCACTCCCAATCCAGGAACGTGACCTCACGTTGAAACGAATATAACAAGACGTCACGTTCCCTTGGACACGGTGTCACATTCGTTTGAATTTACATTGGATTTACTTTCAAACAAATGTGAAACAAACAATCATCAAAAGAAAGGAACGTTTCATTTCGTCACATTTGTATCAGCGTGACGTCACGTTTCTGGAATGAGAGAGGTGTACAAGATCTTCTTCATAGTTCGACGCGACGGAGTTTTGGCCAGTTGCATCTCAAACTGCAAGGACCGCCCCGCAAAATCTACGGGCCAATAAAGCGATTCCACGCTGGACAGAGGTCGGGTGACTTGAACTGAGGCGTCCACACCTCCACATGAGTGACGCAAAGTGGACCGAAATCCAGGATTGTGTCCCGGATATTAACATGGATTCAGTGGCCAAAAGGACTTTTCAGCCCTTCAAGGGCAAGAAGCACACTCTGTCTTTTACTATTTCTCATTAGCAGACGCATTGCTGTAAGCAACCATAATACTTAATATTTCGTTCTTACTTAAGAATTTCTTAGTAATCAACTTAGAAAGCGGTAATATCAGTACATAGTGATAACAAATTGCTAAGTAATACTGACAAAAAGTAACGTATTAAGGTTACTTACAGAAATGCGTCTGCTAATGAGAAATAGTCAGTAAAAGGCTGAAAGTGCAGGAACTCAACAATGAGCCCGGTTGTGGACCTAAACAAGTTCGGTTTTCGAACCGGCAAAGGTAAATTAAACGGGCCGCCAGAACTTTTAATCGTTTTAATCGTTACACTGGTAAAACAAAGGCATAAAAATTACGCCCTTTAGGGCATAAATGCTCTTTTACGCCCTTGCAAGGGCATAAATCGTTTTATGCCCTTGGGAAGGGCGTAAATGGTATGGGAATTTCAAGCAAAATTTTAATGCCCTTCCCAAAGGCATTAACGATTTATGCCCTTTAAGGGCGTAAATCGTTTACGCCCTTTAAGGGCATAATTTTTATGCCTTTGTTTCACCAGTGTAAACGTAAAGTTTCCGACCTTTCATCCTCCTTCAAAATAGTACCGTGCTACAGTATAAATCCCGAGGGAAAGGAGCACACTGCTTACCTTCAAGATAAATGAGTCGACCGCCGGTGGGAGACCAACAGGCGGGAACCGAGAGAAGTACGCAGAGCCGAGTGGAATGGAACGGGCAGCTGGTTGCAGTGCTGAAAGGCAAGTAAAGACCAGGTTACAATTGAGCGCCGATGAACTACGGTTACGCAATAGACCCGTGCTAGTTAGGTTATCCGTTCAAACTTCCGTCAACAACATTGAACCTGAAGGAATAAATGAATATAAATGAATAGAGGAATAAATGAATATAAATGAATAGAGGAGACAAAAATCCAACGGCCGGAAGAAGGCAAAGTGGAAGAAAAGTAAGCCAACAATTTTGGTCGAACCAATTGTTGGTTCGGAAGTATGAATATCCAAAAGAAGAAGTGGCGACACAAATCGACGAACTTTAGCTTGAAACGTTCCGTGAATCATACAAAACCGAGGGGTCGGCAACTTCCCTTGGCCGTGTACGAGGGAGCATAAGTATATTACCAGTAATATAGGTAATATAAAGTAATACAAAGTAATATATAGTAATATAGGGGTATTATAGAGGCGAAATTGTGGTAATATGCAAGTAATATATGGTAATATACAGGTAATATGCGGGTAATATAGCCACCGCGTACGAAGTAATATATGAGTTGCCGACCCCTCGTACAAAACTATTAAATATTGTTCAATCAACCCCACCTGAAATCGAACCTGTGTCGGGATCCATTAAATGGACGTCCCTTTCATAATAGGCAGCCTCAAAATCAAATAAAACACGTGGAAGTAAAAAAAGAACTACGTGGGTAAAAATTTGACTCTTGCGGAATCATGTTAGTTTGGAGCTAAAATAATTGTCTACGTTGATCTTTTAACCCACTGAGTACACACGTAAATTTTCAATGTTCTTCTGCCGAACTACGATAGGTTCGTCAAAGAAAATTTGGACATCCGTGCTAAATCTTTTTTGTCAGTTAAGGCGTCCATTGCAATGCGCCATGCTCAACGCCTCACTAAGTATTTTGAGTACATGAGAGCTACAAATAATTTAGATTTTAATACGTAGTATCTTCTTTGCAAGGCCTAGAATGGTGTGAGGGGTTTTCAGAGTTTAACATAGGTTTACAGTACGTAATAGGTTACGTCTTGGCGTAATCACGCTTTGGTTAGCTTCAGGCTTAACATGCTTCTCGGAGAGTTTCGGTACACTACCACATTCACTAAATCCAAAAAGTTACGCAGGACGCTACGGTGATAATTCACATTCACTCCTCAAGGAGTGCAATCGGAACGCATCCAGGTTAGCAGACAATCCTGACGACGAAATGCTACAAGGCTTTCAAGCACTTCACTGAAATACTGTTCAGAACAGAAACACTAATATACAGAAACGGCGGTGTTCCTGATTCACTACAAGCGGATAGTGAGACAGGCAAACGAAGTGCGAGCTCGTGCAAAACAACACTGAAAACTTAAGTGAATTCTGAGAACACACAGAGAGAACATCAGTGTGAGCAGAACTTAACATTTCAGTGGAATCGTAACATACAGACAGACTGCAACGCAGGTAAGGAGGTATAGGGTACTTTCGTGGATCCTGCACCGGAAGCAAGCAGACCAGCAGACGCCAAATTGGCCGGAAACTAACCTCCCTTCGGATCTAAAACTATGGCCGAGCTGTACAAATATTGCTCGCGAAACACATATGCACTGCAAGCAAGTATCAAACGACTGTTTATGTTCAAGTGTGGCCGATACGTTTGACTAACGTCTCTTTCTCATGTCAAGTTTGGATCTACTTCCGCCAACATGGCGTCGTGTGCTTCCGGTTCAGGGATCTGTGCCCGTGAAATTGAAACGTTAAAACCGTAGAACGTCACTTCCTCCAAAATTGACAAGCCGTTTGGTATGCCAAAGTTTGGTGAGCTTTGACCTGAAATCATATACCTGCTAATATTCTGCGTACCCGCACGCACTGCCAAAGTTTGGCAAGCTGGAGAGAGCTAATATGTGCCATGCTTGCAAATAGTTGGCACTAGAAACGGCTTTCAAATTTACTTTTAAGTGGTCGTACCTGCGTTACCTACGGCCCACTAACTGTTGTTTTAAGTATGATGATGAACACATTTCAAATGCAATACATTTTCTATTGCATTGTGAGCGCAATGCGTCAAGTGCCACTAATATGTTACTGCGTTAACGTTTTTTATCACTTTACCACACTAATATGTGATAATCTGGGCCCAAAGCACAGAAAAACTTTTTGCATATTTAACGCGATAAGATTTCATTGTTGCCACAGATGCGATAATTTGAACGAATCACATTAGCCTTTTCATCACGGCTAGTACGGAGCTGGAGCTTGTCACCTCAGACATGTCAGTGCTTCCAAGGAGCTCCGGCTTGGACAAAAGCCCCAAAAAACAGCCTTTGCGCATGCGCAGACGTTCCCCACCACCCGGTGCGCATGCGCAGAAGCTAGTTTCAGGTCTTGCTGTTGTTCTTCTCCTTCCGTATGAAGATTCAACTGAGTACCCTTTCGATCGCCTCCTCTCTCCTCCGCCTAGAAGTACTACTCAACACACTGACACGACGCTTGCGCGTCAGGCTCACCTGTGCGTGCTGCTGTCGGTGTAGGAGTGCTCTGTTGATTCGTCGCCTCCTTGGTCGCCGTCTCTTCGGGGTGAGTGGCACAACGACTTTCCTTGGGCTACCGTGACCAAATTCACGGTAAAGTTTTATGACTATTTTGTGATAGGCAGGGCAGTGGCCGCTATGCGTCTTCTTTCCCTTGTAGAATGCACTCTTGCTTTCGTTCTCAAAGCGTCAGGTCGTGAAGTTCAAGACTTCAGATGTTACAAAGTGCCCCGTCTATATCTATTCGTTTCGGGTCAGTCAAGCAGCATTTCAGCTGCGGCGTAGGTACAGTAGTTTCTAACAAGTGTCGTGATACCATTTGCCCGCGAGAACCATCGCCGTAACGTCGGTTGATTGAGTAGTCCTCCGGACTGACACAGTTGCTCTGTGAATTACGTTGGTGGTTGAGCATTAGAATTTGCGTGTAGAGGGTGAAGGGGTAAGGGGATGTCTATTAACAGGGTACTCCAATGAATGTTGATACGAAGTTCCGCAAATGCGCATGCGCAGAAGCTGTTTTCAGGGCTTACTTTTGTTCTTCTTTTTCCGTTTCATGATTAATTGGAGTATCCTATTACGTTATGCACTGTAAGGATACGGGGTATGAGATCTGTGGCTGTATCGCTTTATTGTTTGTAAGTCATAGAAGGCGAGAATTTTTAAAATACGCCGATGGAGGAACTGCTCATATCGGTGTACCTACTCGTTGGAAAAAAAAGGCTTCCGGTGTCGTTCTCTCTGTTTTGCTCATTTATGTGTTGTAAAGGGACTTGCATTTTCTTGAGAAAGACCGCTGAAGGAATTGTTTCGAGTGTACCTTGTTCATTGTTAGAGAAGCTGTCTTGTTCTGTAAGTTTCATACAAGCTCTATCAGAGGGGGCGAGACTTTGTGGAATAGACCGATGTAAACACTATTAATAAAGGGACCGTCTTTTAATGACGTTACGCAGTTGTGGACTGGGCTTGGCTCGGATCCCTCGTCCCGTAAGCATTACAGCGTAACGCAGACCAGTCACACTGTCAGAAAAAAGTACGGAAAAAGTACGGAACATGTCTGGTCAATAATTTGCCTGGACCGCCCGTACTTGCAAATTACGGAACGTACCGTACTTTTTGTCCGTACCCATCTACATGGGTACATATGGAGGAAGTACGGAACATTCCGTACTTTTCTCCGTACCTCCGTACTAAATTTTTCCACGTACCATTTCCGTATTAAAGTACGGAATTTTTTACAGTGCACCCCCGTCCCTTCTCATTGCGTAACATGATCAATGAGCATCCCCTCGCTCCTTGAAAGAGCTTCCTGATCGCTTCAAAGCGGGCGAGAGTTCTTGAATCAGACCAAGAAAGGATCTGCTTTCCTCTCTGCTCAACACTTGCTGTTCCTCGCGCTTTTTCCGCTCTTCTTGCCGCCTTGTCTGCGAAATCTACAACTTGTTTTCTGCTACCCGATCGCAGTTCAAGCTCCCAGAACGACAGCCATGGAGACCCTGCCAGACTCCCTGGTCGTGCGGATCCTCTCCAAGGTCGGCGACGGCCTGATGCTCCTCGATGTGCTGCCCTTGGTGTGCCGAAGGTGGCAACAGCTCTGCCGCGACCCTGAAGCGTGGGCCGAGGTGGACGTTGTGTGGACCGGCAAGGAAGAGGGCGGTAAGAAAGCCACATGTATCCGACTATCGTTGGGGGCGTTTGCAAAGGGGCGACATCCGTGGCTTGTTCCACAAGTCTTGGAGCTAACGAAACACTGGTGGAACTGAAGCGTAGCAGTTGCTACGCTCGCACGATTAATACCTATCGAAGAATTTTGAGCATACATACTTCAAACTAATGTGCCTTGTTACACGAAGAAATAGTTCGTTCATTCCGAAGTATTTTCTTTGTATTAGTAAGCTTAAGTATGCTCTGGTTCAATACGGCATTGAAATTATTTTCGCTAAATGAATCGTCAGTGATTCCCGTATGCTCCTCCTAGGTCTCTGGGAAGGATCACCGAGTTTGTGTGTTTGTTGTCCATGTCTCTTGAACTTATTTTCGTCTTGCTTCAGGTTCCGTGGGTTCCGAGGGCTCAGCGGACTCCGCGGCGAAACTGTCCGACGTGGACGTGATGCGGTTGCTGCTGCGCGCCCCTGCCGTCCGCGAACTCTGCATCGACTGGTCGTACGAGGGTCGGCAGGAGAAAGTCCTGTCCGCCCTCCGCCGCGGCAGGGTGGTCGCCCGGGACACGTTCCAGGTTCGTGGAAAGTGAATGTACACACTAAATGATTTTGTACAAATTTTGCACGAGACATCACAGTTTTTTTTGTGCACATTAACTTTTCGTACAAATGCGTACAAAATTTTGTACAATTTTGTACGAAAATGGCGAAAAATGTGCAGTTTTTCGTACGAAAATTGTACGAAAATTTCGTCTGCACTAATAACTGTAATGTCTCGTACAAAACTGTACATAACATTTAGTGTGTGCTGACGGCATTTAGAAAATTTAGTTCCATGTCCGCGAGTAATTAATCAGTTCGGAGCTCTCACTGTTCGGGATTATTTTGTGAAATTACGATTAATTGTCTGTTAAATTTGTACCACGAACTGCTCGTAAATTTAAAAAACGATCTGATCATCCACCTTTTTTTTGTCAATTTACAAAAATATTCTTAAATTTACTAACTTAATCCTCAAATTTTGGTCGTTTCAGGCATTTTTTTCTTCCTATATAGTAAGGAAACAACGGACGAAAACGCACTTTTTCAGACTTGCTTTTACAATCATACTTGTAAATTTACGATTTCACCTGTAAATTTAAGAAGCAGTTTGTAAAATGATGAACAGATTGTCAATTTACAATTTTCTTTGTAAAAAAACAGTGCAGTTCGTGGTACAAATTTAACAGGCAACTATTCTTAAAAATAAAGCTTCATTTGTAAGAAAACAAGTTTACGCGTTATAAAACGAGAATAGTCGTAAGATAACGATTTTATCAGTAAAACTACGATCTTTCGTCAGTAACAATAAGATTTCATCGTAAAATTACGAATTTATTCCTAAATTTATGAGTAAAGTTTGTCGAAAATATTACAATTGTTCATGTCATGAAACTTGTAGTTAATTTACGAATTATTATTTGTAAAATTACAACACTAATTGTTGGGATTACTGTTGTAAAATAACGACTTCTCTTAACAGTGCTTGTGACTTCAATGGTAACCTATTACACTGTTAAAAAAATTCCGTACTTTTGTACGGAAATGGAGCAGAAAAATATAGTACGGAGGTACCGAGGAAAGTACGGAACGTCCGCACTTGCTCCATGTGAACTCATGTAAGCCGGTACGGGAAAAAAGTACGGAAGTTCCGTAGTTGGCAAGTACTCACACACTGTTAAGAGAAGTCGTTATTTTACAACAGCAATCCCAACAAATAGTGTTGTAATTTTACAAATAATAATTCGTAAAATAACTACAAGATTCATGACATGACAAATTTTCATATTTTCGACAAACTTTACTCATAAATTTAGGAATAAATTCGTAATTTTACGATGAAATCTTAATGTTACTGAAGAAAGATCGTAGTTTTACTGATAAAATCGTTATTTTACGACTATTCTCGTTTAATAACGCGTAAACTTGTTTTCTTACAAATCAAGCTTTATTTTTAAGAATAGTTGCCTGTTTAATCTGTTCCACGAACTGCACTGTTTTTTTTACATAGTAAATTGTAAATTGACAATCTGTTCATCATTTTACAAACTGCTTCATAAATTTATAGGTGAAATCGTTAATTTACAAGTATTATTGTAAAAGTAAGTCTGAAAAAGTGCGTTTTCGTCCGTTGTTTCCTTACTATTTAGGAAGAAAAAATGCCTGAAACGACCAAAATTTGAGGATTAAGTTTGTAAGTTTAAGAATATTTTTGTAAATTGACGAAAAAAAGATTGATGATCAGATCGTTTTTGAAATTTACGAGCAGTTCGTGGTACAGATTTAACAGACAATTAATCGTAATTTCACAAAATAATCCCGAACAGTGCAGTGTAACGAGCTCTAACGCACTTCGAAGTGAGTGTGTAGGTGAACGTGTGTAGGTGTTTGTGTGTGTTTCCAGGTTCAAGACACTAGTAAAACAATGGAATAAAAACTACCCCTGTATTCTTCGCCCTTCGACAGCGTGAATCGTTTAACGCCTTTCGAAAGGGCATGAATTGGTACAGGTCTTTTTTCAGTCAGAATTTTAATGCCCTACCGAAGGCATTGAACGTTTCGCGCCGTTCCGGAGGTGAGGGGGATGCCTTGGTTTCATCTTTACTTTATTTTTGTGACGGCAAAAGCCGGCTACGAATGAACAGTATTCTTTGAGGGCTGCGTGACAGTCGACGGGATTCACCGTATTTCTTTTTCTCACAGTGTGCCTTTCCCCTTTTGGTGTCCGCAGGTGGACAAGAAAGTGTGGATGGACGCATGCCACGCGAACCGCGTCGCCCTGCTGGACACGCTGTGGCGTAGCCGCGGCTGCGTCAGGATGGCCTCCGTGTCGCTGTACTTGGAGGAGGAGCTGGATGACGTGGACTCGGACTCCGAGGAGGAGGAGGTGGTCACCAGCGCCCCGGAGCCCACCTTCACCGGGCCGCTCGTGGACAGCCAGGGCCACACCGCGCTGCAAGTGCTGGCCAGCCTGCAGCGGCTGGGCTGCCTGGACCTGGACGCGTCCAGGTAGGCGTCTGGCGCGGTTTAAGGAGTCCCCAACAGGAGGCGGGCGATTGTGTATATTTTGCCTACCTATAGGGGCATGTGATGATGGTTGCCTACACTGATGAAACAAAGGCATTAAAATTGTGCCCTTTAAGGGCGTAAAGGGTATAAATCGTTAATGCCTTTGGGAAGGGCATTAAAATTTTGATTGAAATTCCTGTAGTATTTGCGCCCTTTCGAAGGGCATAAAACGATTTATGCCCTTGGAAGGGCGTAATTTTGATGCCTTTGTTTTTCCAGTGTACTGTCAGAGGCGTTTATGGAATCTGACAGGCCTCCCCCTGACACCGCGCCTGGTAGGCGTGGGCGATTTACCGAAAATGACTGCTATAGTTGTTCCAATCAAACGGTTAGCTTAACGGCTTGACCGATTTTTCACCCATGAACTTTTGTCGATTAATCGTCTTTGTTGACGATAACTACATTCTATGAACCACCCCTATCGACGTTAGTTCATTTGCATGGTGACCATCCAAAACTATTCGTCATTTTTTAACCACAAAGCCGCAGTAAATGTTTTTGTTCCGTTTTGTTGCCACTAAGCATGAGTAAGTTTCACACGATTCGCAGCTCACAAAATTTCTCGCTTAAAGTTTATCCATAGTCGGTTACTGGTCTTTTCATTGATGATCTACTTTTTACGATCAATGACCCTTATGTCTTCAAACAAATTGTCTTTAAACTAATTTTAACCGCAGTGTAACTTTTCAAAACTTCTCATAACTTCATAATTTTTTTGTTACTCTCAATGTATCTGTTTAGTTGCTTACGCGTTCTCACAAATCGTAGCCTCTTAAAATTTTTCTTTCAGTGTTACATGTTTCTTGGCACGGTATTGTGCGGTGCCTCCTCCTGATTTGTACCGAAACCTCGCGATGCTGAAGAGTGCACACTGGTAAAACTAAAGTGCAACTCTATGCTCGAGTCAATCATAAAGTTAAGCTTGAAGACGTCACGCTTGAAATCAAGCGTAGACTAGAAATTCTCCCATGCATTTAGAAAGAGGGAATCTTAGCAGATGAGCCCGTTACGCTTGATTTGGAGCGTAACCAGATTACGCTTGAAAACAGAGGGTAATGCTCTGCTTTAGTTGTACCAGTGCACTCTCGCCTGGCGTTGACAGTGTGCTTTCTGCGCTTCCAGCACCTATCCCTACGCTGGCGAGCTCAAGGCCGGACTGCCGAATCTGCGCTTCCTCCTCATGAACGAGGGCGACCTCTTGGATGGGGTGCTTCCCGAGCAACTGGCGCTGGACTTGATTCGCGGGGCGCCGCGCCTGCGCATGCTGAGTTTTGGCAGGTACCGTAACGTCTTTTGGCGCCCCACAGTGGGTCAGACGACCGCTGGAGGCGGCCAAAATTCTAGACGCGTTTGGAGCTCTAACCGATCGTGTGACCCCACCAACGGATTCCTCGTCCGGAGAGCAATCCATTGGTTCGGTCTCACGTTCGCTTCGAGTCCCATTTAGCAACTCTGGAGCTAAAAACGCGTCTTCAATTTCGGCCGCGCCTCCACCGGTCGTCTGGCCCACTGTGCGCTCTCTCGCACTCACTGGCAGTCCATAAGGAGCAATAAGGACAGAGCCAAGGAAAACGTTACACACTAAGTAGATGACCTCTGATCTGAACCATCTTGACGTGTCCTGGAAAGGTTTCTCACCCAATTATTGGATAATAACGGTTGTATCATCTGCCTATATGTCCAGATAGCATACTCAACGAAATTTGGGCGATGAGATGATTCTCACTTTGAGAAAACCTTCCAAGGTAAAGCAGTTTGCTATAACGAAGTGTATTGAGCATAAATAAGCTTACATAGAAAGTACTTTGTAATTTAGGAAGTATTTCTTCGCCTAACAAAGTGAATTGGGCTGATGCTCAAAATACTTCGCAAGGTTTTAGGCGTGCACCCAAAGTTGGGCGCTAAAGAATACCTCACCCAAAATGAAGTCTTGATTATGTCTCTTTCGTTCTCATTGTGCGGGCGTGACACTTCGGTGCGTTACCCTCACCTTACGCTGGACTGAAGCTACAGTGTGCAGGGACTGCCGTTTGTAAAGTGTGCTCGTGTTTCTGCAGCGACTACGGCCGGCCGGCTGAGCCGATGCTGGAGCTGGTGGGCGCGGACCGGGACTACAGCCACGCGGTGACGCCGGCGCTGCTGGAGAGCGTGTCGCTGTGCTCGGAGCTGCGCTTCCTGAGCGGCCCGGACGAGCTGGCCGCCGTGGTGGGCGGCCTGCCGCTCCTGGAGGTCCTGTCCATCGGCGTGCACCCCAAGACCGAGGACGACGACGCGGCCGCCATCGTGGGCCGCGTGCTGGCGCGGTGCGCGGCGGCCCCCGCGCCCCTCAAGACCGTGAGCGTCTACGTGCTGGACGTGTTCGTCGACGCGCACGAGGACGACGAGCTGCTGCAGCGTCAGAAGGCGGAGTGCGAACGCCACGTGAAGCTCTTCAAGACTGCCAAGCCGGAAGCCGCTGTGGAGCTGCTTTGGGACTGAGTTTCGGAGCTGCACTGGAACTGAGTTCCGGTGTGGGCGCGTTTTTTCTCCGCACTTTCTGTAATTTGTTCGTTTCTGTTTTAAAGGTTACATGTTATTAAGAATCCACTCAGTGAAACGAAGTCGAGTTATTTTAAATCCATTGTGTAAAATGAAGTCGAGTTATTTGAAAATCTACTCCGTGCAATGAAGTCGAGTTATTAAAAATCCGCTTAGGGAAATGGTCGAGTCCTTTCCTTTCTAGTAATCTGGATTTGTCTCCCCTGTAAAGATTATCTCATGTTATTGAATCATTTGTCTGACTCCCTTTCCTTGTTTGTATATAATCTGTTCGGTTCGCCTCAAGAGTTTGCCCGTTGTAACTGGAAAACCATTTAATAAATTGATGTAGATCCCTTTGATCGACTATTTTGTTAATTCCCCTACTAGTGAGGAGGTTAGGCGCCAGATGAAATATCCAAACATACTCGAAGCGATTCTTTATGCAGGAATGGGTAGATTTTGACCTCCTCTTTCACATGAGTCGAGGGGTCAGACGGGAAAATCACGGGAACACCCAAAAAAAAAAGCGGGTTACAAAACTGCACAGGGCACTGCCACATTTTCGATTAAAATACCTTTTAAATCGAAAACTATTTGATGCAGCGTCTTGGCGAAAGCTGCGAAGCCTTAAGGGGAGGTTCTGGTGAAAATGCTATTTTCTCCTAAATAGGTCCCACTGTGAAAATTTGTTAAAAATTTGATGTCTTATCAAGTATTTATTAAAATTTTTCATTGGGGAGGCACATTCTATGCCCTGAACCCAGTCGTAGAGCCTTTTTCTCCCATTTAGGCTATAACTTTAAAAAGCTTCTTGCGCATACTATTTTGTCGTAAAAGGTTGGCTTAGACATTTTTCACTTCTTTGATTCATTTTTAAAAAATGCCGGCATGCACATCTCAAAATGTCAATGGCATTTTTATTCGCAAGCTTTCTTACCAAGCATTTCACTGCAATTGATCAAAAATGTACAAAATAGACAAATTTAAGGGACTTTTCAGCTTAAAAAGCTAGTAATTAATAATATAATGGAAGTTTTGAGCTATGCATGCCGGAAACTTTAGAAAATGAATCGAAGAAGTGAAAAATGTCAAGGTCAACCTTTTACGACTAAATAGTATGCGCAAGGAGATTTTTTAAGATACAGCCAAAATAGGCTCAAAAAGACTCTTCGACTGGGTTTACAGCCTGGCATGTGCCTTCAAAAGTCAAATTTCAGTCTCCTCAATGAAAAATTTTATATTCCGAACAAATTATGACTGTGGGATCCATTTGGAAAATGGCAAGATTTTCACCAGAACTTCCCCTTAACAAAACATAGGAGATTGAACCCTGTTAGTTTCACCACTCCGTTTTACAATTTGTGACTACGGAGACGATATATTAAATGAACATCACGGTTTAAAACCAGAAAATTTGATTTACTCGAAATTTTTCAAGTCGAATGTATGGGTTGATTGGCACCAATGGATGCGCGTTTTTATTGGCGTTAACATCAGCGTTAAAAATTTGGGGGTCGTCGCTTTGGATTTTGAACGGCAGCGCTTTGAACGCCGCCAGGCGGGAAGCGCGCGGCGCCCGGCGGCCCGTACAGCGAGTTGCCTACCCGGTGACCCCGTAAGGCGCCATGTTAACTTCATCCCTTCATAACTTTTGTCCTGTGCGATAAAAAATATCGTCATTGGGTTAAGAGCCTTTCTTTTGGGCTCAACTACGCGTGTACGGAGTCGAATCGCATTCGGAAGACATGACGTACGGAACATGCTGGCCGAGCGACCTCTGGGTCCGGTTTTAAGTGAAATCAATTCGCACTTTACGATTTTCCACACGGTACACGCATAGTTGAGCCCAAAATAAAGTCTCTTGACCCGATGAGGCATTTTTTTATCCCTCGGGAAAAAAGTTCTGAAGGGATGAAGTTAACATGGCGCCTTACGGGGGCACCGGGTAGGCAACTCGCTGTACGGGCCGCCGGGCGCCGCGCGCTTCCCGCCTGGCGGCGTTCAAAGCGCTTCCGTTCAAAATCCAAACCGACGACCCCCAAATTTTTAACGGTGATGTTAACGCCAATGAAAGCGCGCATCCATTGGTGCCAATCAATCCATACATTCGACTTGAAAAATTTCGAGTAAATCAAATTTTTCTGGTTTTGAACCGTGATGTTCATTTAATTCATCGGCTCCGTGAGTCACAAATTGTACAACAGAGCGCTGAAACTAAGAGGGTTCAATCTCCTATGTTTTCTTAAAGCCTCGCATCTTTCGCCAAGACGCTGCATCAAAAAGTTTCCACTTTATAAGGTATTTTAATCTAAAATGTGGCAGTGCCCCGTGCAGATATGCAACCCACTTTTTCGCGGGGTTCCCGCGATTTCACCGTGTGACCCCTCGACTCATATGAAAGAGGAGGTCAAAATCTATCGATTCCCGCAAAAAAAAAATCGCTTCGTGTACGTTTTGCACATTTTGCGTCACACCACACTGGGCCAAAAGGTGTGTATATATTTGTGAGTCTAGAAAGTCAAGGCCGGCGTGCATTGTCGAAAACGGAACTGCCTGGTGAAGCCTGTTACGGCAAGACACGGTCTAGCATATAAACCTACCTTTAAATTTGATGATGAAAGACTGTTGAAATAGATTCCTATCAAGGCAACACTGTTAAGAAAAGTCGTTATTTTACAACAGTAATCCGGACAATTAGTGTTGTAATTTTACAAAGAATAATTCGTAAAATAACTACAAGATTCATGAAATGAACAATTGTCATATTTTCGACAAACTTTACTCATAAATTTAGGAATAAATTCGTAATTTTACGATGAAATCTTAATGTTACTGACGAAAGATCGTAGTTTTACTGCTAAAATCGTTTTTTTACGACTATTCACGCGCATACTTGTTTTCTTACTAATCAAGCTCACTTTTATGAATAGTTGCCTGTTAAATCTGTACCACGAACTGCACTGTTTTTTTACAAAGTAAATTGTAAATTGACAAACTGTTCATCATTTTACAAACAACTTCTTAATTTTACAGGTGAAATTGTAAATTTACAAGTATGATTGTAAAAGCAAGTCTGAAAAATGCGTTTTCGTCCGTTGTTTCCTTCCTAATACAGGAAGAAAAAATGCCTGAAACGACCAAAATTTTAGGATTAAGTTTGTAAGTTTAAGAATAATTTTGTAAATTGACGAGAAAAAGATGGATGATCAGATCGTTTTTTAAATTTACGAGCAGTTCGTGGTACAGATTTAACAGACAACTAGTCGTAATTTCACAAAATAATCCCGAACAGTGCACAGACAATATTGAGAAAGTCAGTTTAGGGTAGGCTGATCTGAACCAGTTAGCGGGGACCAATTATTGTCAAATCCAGTGTTTCGTCACATAGAGACCAATGCCAAGGCTACCCAAGGCTTAATGAACCGACATAATTTATCTTACTCATGTAATCATTACTAAGAAGTATCAGTTATATTAACTTTGGTGAAGTTAAAGGAATCGTCTTATTAAATCCCATCACTAATCATATATATAGTTGGTTGTCTACACACAAATTGACTCACCGCTCAAAACCTGAGTCGTCTCTTTGAACCCAATATCAATTCAAACTCTATTAGGATTAAATATACACAACCATACATTGATTCTATTAATAAACACATGTTAGTGCTTTTGCACTCTTGTCAGCTTGCAGCATTGCAAAAGAATGCATTTCTCGAGTCCAAACTAAGTATGCCTGCCAATTTCAACACAAGTTATTTATGCATTTCCCTGATTTCCTCTAGTTTGAAAATTTTAAAAAGAGGATGACACTAAAATGAAATAAGAAGATGCACACAATACAAAAGGTCAAAATAAAAACATTCTTTTTACAATGCTTTGTCAAAGTGCACTGACCTGAAGATGATTCCCCTCTGACAGTGGAGGGGGGAGAGGGGAACGAAACACGTAAATCATTCTCAAATCCATTCTCCATATTTCGCTGTGTTGGTGTTCCAAAAGGGTTTTAAACATTCTAGAATGTCGAAAAACTAAGGCCGATCTCATTTCCAAACCCTTCTGCTCTTTATTTCGTTTTATTTGCTTATTTGCTATGTCCCGTATTTGAGAGCCGCGGAGCCGCAGGTATGAGAAATTGGTAAGCGGTGCCGCGCTGCCAACCTAACCACGCTAATGACCTGATTCAAAAATATGTTTTGAATATTTCAAACGATACTAAACAACGATTTGAAACAAACTCGTGTTGTTGGGGGGTGCTAAGGCGACGTTAAATACGAAATCTTGAAACTATAGCCACTGTAGTTGCTGAGAATCGTTGGTGAATACAAAGTCACAGACAGACGCACGACCAGTCACTTTTCAGCGCGCCCAAACACGGCAAGGGCTTCGCTATCGCTCAGCCAAAAACAGTGTGGCTACCATGAACACACTGTAAGGGGAAGTCGTATTTTTACAACTTTATTTTACATGAATACCATCGTAATTTTACAACATAAACTCGTAATTTTACGAACGTATTCGTTATTGGCTAAATACAAAGGGAAATTTCACAATTTTACACACATTTTTACGGTTAACCTTGTAAAATTACGAACTAAAGCTGTAATTTTACGAAGAATGTCGTCATTTGACGAACGAAAGTTGTCATATTACAAGCATTATCGTAATTTTACAAGTTTGATTGTAAATTAACGAGTAATTCCCTGTTAATTCTGTAGGACAAATTGTTCGTAAAATTACAAAAGTTTGTTAAATTACCACGAAAAATCGTAATTTAACAAGGAAACATCGTAAATTTACAAAGAAAGTCGTAAAATTTTCAAGGTACATTATTAGTTCTATTTTCACGTTTTTTCGTCGAGGCAAACCAAGACCAACCTGAAAATAATATGGTTGAAGATTTGAATTATAACGACTGTACTCATTAACTTACGAACAATTTGTCCTATAGAATTAACAGGGAATTGCCCGTTATTTTACAACAAAATCCCTAACAGTGCAGCTTCACCTCGTGAGTACTCAAGGATCAAAGCAACCCGACTAGGTCTATGCCGTTGCGCGACCCGCGTCCCGACGAATGTGTCCAATTCTTGAAATACCAGTGCAGGGAACTCCCAGGTAATTTTCTAAATAGATTAGTTAGGACCGACGAGAGATCGAGGGGTGAATCACTCAGTAGTAACTTAGTAGTAACTTAGAGTGAAAATAAGTTTAAAGCACACTATTTAAAAACTCATGAGAAGCTCTTTAAAAAAAAAAGTACGTGCTATGTTCCCTCAAATTACTATTCATCAGCGTGCTAAAAGTGTAACGAGCGCTTCGTCACGCTAAAGACCTGTTTCGGTGGCAAATTCCCGGTGGAGCCAACGCGAGCCAACGACACAATAAGTTCAGCAAACGGTTGCTAGCCCGTAATGGTAATGGTAATGTGGCTTAAGCGCCGTGGTGGTAGGCAACCCATCGGCCGGGCGCGCTTGACGGGGCGCATAATCTGACGGCGCTCCCAGTGTCTCTGCCTGACCGAATGATTCTTCCGTCCAGCCTCGTCCTGCTGGTGCTGACCTTGGCCGTGATGTTGTTCTGCCTGGACACTGTTTGTCCTACGGCAAATGACACTGAGTTTCCTATTGTGACCCCACACTTCACCCGTCGGACATTCTGTGGTCGACACTTGTAGGTGTCGGACAGTGTGTGGTCGACACTTCAAAGCGTCGGACACAATTGGTCGACACTTGCAAGCGTAGGACACAATTGGTCGACACTTGCAAGCGTAGGACAAACTGGTCTACGCTTTAAAGTGTCGACCTGTCCTACACTTGGATTTGCAGTGAGCGTGAGACCCCAGGATTGCTCCCCGAACGAGGAATCCATTGGTGGGGTCACACGTTCGGTCCGAGTCCTATTTAGCGACTCTGGAGCTCAAAACGCGTCTAGAGTTTTGTCCGCCTCCACCGGTCTTCTCGCCCACTGTGTGGCCTGGCGCGCTGCCGCCAGTGCCGCCGCCTCTGTCTCGTTCCCGCCGGCCGGCAGTCGCGGCCGACGGCCCCACAGGCGCGTACTCGAGTCGAGACAGCGTGTCGCAGGACCGAGGCTCAGCAGCATCATGCCAGACTCGCAAGATAACGCCCCGGGCCTTGAAGGTAAGTTTGTTGTCACACATTGTTTACACGCTGGTACAACTAAAGCGTAACTCTATGCCTGAGTCAAGCTTAAAGTTACGCTTGAATATATGTTATGCTTGAATTCAAGCAGAGACTAGAAATTCCCTCATGCATTTAGATGGGGGGAACATCCGTCGATGACCTTGTTACGCTTGTTTTCTAGCGTAAACTGATTTACGCTTGAAAGCAGAGGATAATACTACCTTTTAGTTTTACCACTGTAAGTCTTTGGATATCGAGAGATAAATGATTACGTGCGCACTTTAAAAGTCTCATGGTAAAGATATTCCATATCATGGTGGTGGTGGTGCAGCTGAATTCCTAACTTAGCTCTGAAAAATCACTGAAGATTGAGAAGTCCCTCACTGATAATTTTGCAGAACTTATTTGATGGTGTCGGATTGTTTGGAAAGATTTGACGGGCTTTGTGCCTTCTTGCAGGCGTTTCTGACGTAAGGTTGAGTGATTGTCACTTCCCAGCGTACACAGATTAGTTAGATAAGTGGAGGGCCCTGGTGCAGAATATTGGGATCCGTCCCAGAATTTATTTGGAATTAGGAAATCTTTACCATGACCGACACGGAAGCAAAGGCAAATTGTTCGTTCTCCATCAAACGTGTGCTGGAACCACTGTTTCAAGTAACTTGCTCATTGCACAAATTTCGACAATAAATGTGCTGTCATATTTCCAAAACAAACGTTTTTAACGACACGTTTCTGGCCAATATGGCGGTTCCTGGCTTTCGGTTTAGTTTTCCTACGAAACCCTGTCTTGAAATGTCAATTTAAGTTTGCAGCTTACAATGTTTTCGTCCGCTTGCCTTCTTGTTTCGGGACTGCCTCAACCATAACCTGCGAGCAGTAGTCCCACGCGTTTCATGCCGTGAGCCGGGCGGCCCCCCGCTCAGATGTACTGTACTACCAACTGGTACAGTAGGCTAGCGGTGGCACACACACATACACACACACACACAGCCCACGGACGCTGCGACCTTGGGCTGGCGTGTACGCGACCATCACTGGTATGGTGCGTCATGAACGTCTGGGCTCAAAGACCTGTGCGGAAAGCATGAGAGGGAGTGGGTCTGCCTAATGTGCCCGCACTCTCAGTCTCGTATTGACTTTCTATCTCTCTTGCAAAAAGAGTTTTGTGCAAACGTGAATTGCACTATTTTTTCTTTAGCTATGCACTATTTTGTTCATTGTATAATGTTTATAGTCCAATAAACCTGACTTTTTGTCATTTGCAACGTACTTTTCAATTTCTACATGATCTATCGACAATTTTATTTTCAAAAAGATCAAAATTGTGCATAGTTAAAGAGAAAATAGTACATTTTACGTTTGCTCTAAAAACGCTGTAAACAAGACAGAAAGAAGTCCATATAGGTCTGAGAGTGCGGAGCATTCCTTGCCAGTTGCACGGTAAAAAGAGTTCCTGGTTTTCCCAGGAACGTACTTGAAATCACCTATGTCTCTACCATGGGCTTCCTGGGAAAGCCTGGTACCGTTTTTACCGTGTGCCGTCGTTTGAGGGTTTGAAGGTGAACGACGAAAGCGACCGTCAGGATCATTACACAGGGCGAGGGCCGCAAATCGTTTCCGCCCCATGGTGCCAAAATAAGTAAAACGAAAGCGTATCGTTACCCTCTGTTTTCTAGTGTCAGTCCGTTAACGTCTTGATTCAATCGTAATGACTGCATCCACCCACATTCACCCTTCTTTGCAAGGGGTGAATCACCAGTGTACACATGTACATATGCCAATGACCCGTACTCCGTCCGTGTACTCACAATGCACTAACGAAAATGCGGATCAGCAAAAGAGGAAAGTGCGCAAATTAGCAGAGGTCGATAAAATATCAATGCCGTGTACTAAATGTTTACTAAATGTTCGAAGCGAGTCTGAGAGGGTGGGGGGGGGGGGGGGCGACTCATCTCATTATTGGGAGCGTGACACAAATCATTCAAGCACAAAAAAAGTTCGAAAATCCTCACTTCGCTCGTGGGATGAGTGCGAATCAAGGGGATCCGGCATCGTCTGCACACTACATTCTAAGGGACTTTTTGACCATAACTATGGCCATATTTGTACCGATTTGTACATACGAAAGTTATACCTATATACTACTTGTGTTCATAACTATGGATAATAAATGATCCAGGAAGCGGAAGAAGGGAATAACTTGACTTATCCCTAAATTGAGTTTTTATTTTATTATTGTGCCTTAAAATGGTTTCTATAATTACACCAAATTATTTGACTGAATTCCAAGCAGTTTAGGAGAAAATCCACATGGAAAAAGGGTATAACTCGACTTAACCCCTTTTACGGTCTAAATTTCATTCACTTAATAAATGGAGATAACTCAACGGAAGTCCACATGAGTCCGTTTGACAAATTGGCAAAAGGATATAACTCAACTTGTATTTTTATGAATCTAGTGTGAAAAGAATCAACTCAACTTAACCCCCCTAAATTTTAAATTTCAATTTGGAAAAAAGAGCTAAGTCCAAAAAATACACCAGAGTGACATACACTTTATGCAGACTATTGTTCCACTTGACTTGTCTCCAAATTCCTCTTTGTTTAGGAAATATAAGGTGGGCTGACTCTGTTTTCCATTTCAACGGAAAGTGATAAGTCGCAGAAATCCTCTACGGAGTGACCTTACACTTTTGTTTTTTTTTCCAAAATTTTACCAATGCTTTTTAAAATTATTAACATCTGCTACATTCATTTGTTTTGTTTTAGTTTACCCCGCTAACAGTTTTTGGTTTCTCCTGGAAAATGGCCAAAATTGAGTTATCCCCTTCTTCCGCTTCCTGGATCAATTTAGGCAGCTTGTGTACACTGAGAAAAGCTTACAAACTATTTCAGGCCTAACAAAGCAAAGCAGTTTGTTAGAACAAAGTATTTTCAGCATACAAGCTTACAAGGAAAATACTTAATTACGAACTATATCTTCTTACAAGGTAGGTTTACGCCAGACCACGTCTTGTCGTAACAGGCTGCTTCGCGATGTCTCGCGGCCTGTTCCTCCAATCCACGCCTGGCGTACCTACCCTGGCCTGCGGCGCTAGCCTGCCTTCGGCAGACAATGCTTGTCCATCATCAGTTCTTTCTAATTTGTTGCATGCTGGGGGGCTCCGCCCCCCAGACCCCCCTTTCATCAAGACAGGAGAGATCTACCTACAGAAAACTCGATTTTTAGGCATTATTAAGGTGTTTTTCGGCTATAAAAACTGAACTAGTTGAGCTAGGATAGTGAAATTTCGCGTGTGCCGAGCCAAGAACATATCTGATAGGCCTGCAAAATCTCAGCCAGGTCGGCCGAGCCGTTCAGGAAGAGTAGTGTACACAGACAGACAGACAGACAGAAAAAGTTTTTCAACCCCACTGGAGTAACAGGCTTCGCTATCGCTCAGCCAATAACAAAGTAAACTACAAGTTTGCACGTATGTATGCTCAAAATACTTCGTAAGGTTTCAAGGGCGTATGTACACATATGGCCATAGTTATGGACAATGCCAGTTCACAAACATTTAGTGTGTGTGGCCCGACGCAACGAGTGGGTAACCCCTTGATGGTGGCGTGGCATCGTTGCAGGCCGCTGCCCCATCGCCGCACTCCCAGACGAGCTGCTGGTGGACGTGTTCTCGCGGGTGGCCGACGGCGGGGCCCTGCTGGACACGCTGCCGCTGTTGTGCAAACGCTGGCGCCGACTGTGCCGCGACTCCAAGGCGTGGCGCGACGTGGAGGTGAGTAATCAAAGAGACACCTGCCCTCGATTGAGGAATGGAAAATAAGTATTTTGAGCATACATATAACAAACTAAAATACTTTGTTATACGAAGAAATAGTTCGTAAATTACGAAGTATTTTGTTTGTTAGCTTACGTATGCTCAAAATACATTGTTATACAAACTACTTTTCTTTCTAAGGCCCAAAATAGTTTGTAAGGTGTTCTCAGTGTGCGTTATCACTGTGTTCCGTATTCGCAGGTGCGCTTCGAGGCGCGGTACGAACACGGCGTCCCGGTGGTCACCTCGGAGCCGACAGTGGCTGCCAGAATAGTGCTGCACGCGCCGTCGCTCCGC
Organism: Thrips palmi; assembly: GCF_012932325.1. Taxonomy (NCBI): domain Eukaryota; kingdom Metazoa; phylum Arthropoda; class Insecta; order Thysanoptera; family Thripidae; genus Thrips; species Thrips palmi. Next base: position 228,208 of record NW_023144621.1, on the reverse strand, counting down.
AGCCTGGATCTGGAGGTTGGATTTGTAGTGAATAGTTCGTCATACGAAGTAGTACTTTGTTAGCAAGCTTATGCTCTAAATACTTTGTCCTAAGAGGCTACTTTTGTAAAGTCCAAAATAGTTCGAAATGCTTTCAGAATGTAGCTCTAAGCCCTTTGTCCCCCTCAGGGCCCCGACCGCGCCGTGCTCCTGGCCCTGCGCCGCAGCAAGGCCGTGGTGCGGCGGCTGTGCGTCAAGACGGCCTTCTGGAAGGCGGGGGACGACGGCCTGTGCCCCGAGGTGCTGGACGTGCTCTGGCGCAGCCGGCACTGCGCGCGCCGCGTGCAGCTGTGGCTGGACGACGAGCGAGCGCAACGGGATAGCCAGGGCCGCCCCGCGCTTGACATCCTCGGCGACCTGGAACACCTCGAGGAGCTGCGGCTGGAAGTCGCCGAGCGGCTGCCCTACACTGCGGGCAAGCTGGCGGCGGGCATGCAAAGGTGCGCGCCGCACAGTGGGCCGGAAGACCGGTGCGGTCAGAATCCCGGACGCGTTTTGAGCTCCAGTGTCGCTAAATGGGACTCGAACCGAACGTGTGACCCCACCGAGGGCAAACAACGACGTCAAAATTTGTACACCGTTACTTTAAATTCGCGTTATTTCACGTTATTTCATTGTTATTTCCACGTTATTTCGCGTTATTTCACGTTATTTCAAGGAAAATGTACACCAACATTCAAGTTGTTTGCCCCATCAATGGACTGCTTTCCGAACGAGAATGCGTTGGAGGGTCACACGTCAGGTTTCATTCCTGTTCCGAGACTCTGGAGCTTAAAACGCGTCTAGAATTTGGGCCGGCTCCACCAATCTTCTGGACCACCATGCGCCGCTGAAATTCACACGCCTAAAACCTTACGACGTGTTTCGGGCATACATAGTAAAAACTAATTTACATTGTTATACGAAAGAAATAGTTCGGAAACTACGAAGTATTTTCTTTGTAAGCTTATGTATGTTCAAAATACTTTGTTATAACAAGGCACTTTTCTATGAAAGGCCTAAAATAGTTTCTAAGGTTTTCTAGGGCACTCTCAAAGTCTTATGGTGCAGTTTATCCATATTATGGTGGTGCAGCTGACTTGGAAACTTACAGTTCAAAATTCATTGTACCTTACAGATATTTTGTCGAATTTCTTTTGTAATATGGAGAAAATCTCCACCATAATATGTTGGTGCAGCCTTTCACCACTGCAAATGCAAAGGCGATACTTACGTACATATTTTGGCGATACCAAAGTACTGTATTGCCGTCAGAACGGCGATACGCAAAAGTATCGCCAAGATTTGGCGATACCTCGGAGTATTGCCACGATTTGGCAATAATCGTTGAACAAATCAAGGGGACAAGTTCTTAGTTAAATGCCGTAGTTTCGGCAATACCCAAAAGTATCGCCAAATTTTGCGATACTTCTGAGTATCGCCGTTCTGACGGCAATACTTTTCCGTAAGGCCGTTAATTGGCGATAGTTAATTGTATCACCAAAATATGTACGTAAGTATCGCCTTTGCATTTGCAGTGACCGTAAGACATTTAGAGTGTGCACACGCAAAACTCGCTTTCAGTTTTCTTATTGACGTTCGTGCACATTAATGAGCATACAGACATTACTATGTCTTGATGCATCTGTTAAGCTTAAACGGAATTCCACCAATAGTCGACCTTACGGCGATAAAATAAAATAACACTTGCACCTGCAATTACGTCGCCCCGAATTCTCGGCATTTCCAGCCAAATTTGTACATCAAACGTTTAAAACTCACTGATATTCATTGAAAGTGATTGAAATTGATCGAAAGTCTTCTCAAAATTCAGTTGTTTTCGCCCCAAATTAACCGAAATTTGACTGAAATTCGTTGGATTTGTACACCGTGATTCACCGTGATTTCCCCCTGGTTCACTGTCGGCAGGCTGCGCGAGGTGTTCGTCTCGCACGTGCGCTTCACGGACGCGTACAGCAGCGACCGCTTCGCGCCGCCCGAGGCCCTCGTCGAGGACTTGCTCCGCGGCGCGGCCGCCTCGCTGCGCAGCGCGTCGCTGTACTGGAACGAGCCGCTCGGGGAGGCGCAGCGGGCCGCGCTGCAGCAGTGCGCCGCCCTGGAGTCGCTCATGGCGCACCAGGCCGTGCTGCCCGCGCTGCGGCACTGGCCGCGACTCCACACACTCAACGTAAGTGGGCGTGGGGCAACCACTCGAGAAATCATGTGTCGCCCGGAGACCCAGAAATCTCTGGAAATCCGAAATCGTTCCCCAAAAAAGCCCCAAAACAAGCAGATTTATGGCAAAAAAAAAAATGGCCGAAATCCGACGAAATCTCTTTTCTTAAGAAATCTTGTGTCCCCAAACATCGTACGTGATTGCCCCCTCGTAAGTAGGTCCCCTTCACAGTGGGCCAGAAGACCGGTGGGGAGGCGGCCAAAATTCCAGACGCCTTTGTAGCTCCAGAGTCGCAGAATGGGACTCGGACCGAACGTGTGACCTCACCAATCGATTGCTGCCCGAACGAGGACTCTGACTGTGAACGTCAGTGGGTCAGAGTGACCCGAGGGGGCCGCCACTCCCGTTATCCTGTGTATAAATTGGCTGGTAATCTCCGGTAACCTATGCCGTAATCACGAAAACCTCGGCAAAATTCTGTCGGTTTGCTACGTTTTGGAGTCATTTCTGAACGTTTTTGAACCAATTTTCCAAAATTTTACGCGTAATCCCCAGTAAATTTCCCGTTATCCCGTAATCTTGTTTAAGCCAGAAACCAGAGTGGTGGCCCCCCCGGGATGACTATCATGGAAGCTAAATAAGCATGAAAAGTGATAAATCTCACCCTACACCCCTCACCCCTTCAATGCGCCCAAACTTCAATATGGTCAACAAACAAAATGTCTTGAGAAAATGAGAGTGCGTGCTTCCCCCAGGTCCAGCTGTACCCGGCGGGCGTGGAGCAGGTGGGGGGCTGCGTCCGCGACGCCCTGCGGCAGTGCGAGCCCCACGCCCCACTGCGCCACGTCACCCTGGGCGTCAACTGCTACATCGACGACGACATGTGGGAGGAGTCTTCGGACGAGTGTCAAGGTCACGTGGAGGCCTTCGGGAAGCTCCGACCGGAAGTGAAAGTGGAGCTGGACGGATGGTACTGAATGTCTTAGCAATGAACGGGACCGCAGCTATTTTTTGCATGAAATAAATATCACAGAAAGGTGTAAAGGTTGTGTTGAACTCCTATTCATTTACGCACTCCCCACCTTCACTGTTAAAAAATGGTCGTACAGAAACAATCAGATGAGTGAAAATTTAGTCGTTTCAAAACATAGAATTTCATCATGGACCAAAGCGAAACAAATGTCGTTGAGTCTAGTAAGCGAAATTTTGTCGCTGAAGAACAAAATTCTTGTTATCACTCTTTACGATACAATTTGTGTGGAAACAACATCTTTTGCCATTATCTGCGCAATTAAAGTATATTATGAATAATCATCTATTTTGTTCTTCTAAGTCATATGGAAATTACAATATTGTCCAAAAAAAACCATGCAAAATAAATTTAGCGACAAAAGTACTCTCTGAATATTTTCGCAGACATTACAAAATTTCTTTTGGACTTTCAATACTTGTCGTTGATGTATTATTGTTGGTGCGTTATTACAAGTTAGACGTTGTGAAATTATCCCTTAGTTCCAATAGGACTACGGTTTAACAAGCTATTCGTTCCACAACAAATCTTGTCGCTAAAAAAGTTAGCGATAAATGTGTCGCTAAGTTACGACAAAATTTTTATCAGTGTTCCTCACTTGACTGCTGCAAAGCTGCCCAAACACTCCTAATTTTCTACTGAGAAATGCTGTGCACTCAAAGCTACATCTATACTTTACGATGCAAATCTACCACACAGTGCAGAGATATTAGTTAAGGGGAGGTTCTGGTGAAAATCTTGCCATTTTCAAAATGGATCCCAGTGTCATAATTTGTTCGGAATATACAATCTTTTTTCGAGGAGACTAAAATTTGATTTTTGAGGCAATCCAGGCTCTGAACCCAGTCGAAGAGTCTTTTGAGCATATTTAGGCTGTATCTTAAAAATCTCCTTGCGCATACTATTTTTCGTAAAGGTTGACCTTGACTTTTCACTTCTTCGATTCATTTTCCAAAAATGCCGGCATGCATAGCTCAAAATCTCCATTATATTTTTAACTGTAAGCTTTTAACGGAAAAGTCCCTAAAATTTGTCTATTTTGTACATTTTGATCAATTATAGTGAAATGATTGGTTAAAAGCTTGCGGATGAATATGTAGTTTACGGTTTGAGTTGTGCATGCCGGGATCTTTAAAATGAATCGAAGAAGTGAAAGTCAAGGCCACCTTTTACGACAAAATAGTATGCGCAGGAAGATTTTGAAGTTATAGCCTAAAAGGAAAAAGGCTCTGCGACTGGCTTCAGGGCATAAAATGTGAGTCCCCAATGAAATTTTTTATAATTACTTGGTAAGACATCAAATTCTTAACTAATTTTCACAGTGGGACCTATTTAGGAGAAAATAGCATTTTCACCAGAACCTCCCCTTATACAGCATGAAGAAACTGGTCACAAGTTACCGAGAACTCAGGTACCTTCGTTGCGCTGTTTACCAAGCTTTAAGCATTTTCTTTGAAAGCTTTGGAAGCTCAAAACACTTTGTTAAAACAAGCTGCTTTCCTTTGTAAGTTTTACTCAGCGAGCTCGTTAGCAGATACCATCACCGGCTCTCAACCTTCCCTGACCCATAATTTGCGACTGTATAAGGCAACCCTACAGTAGTATCTTGTGCATAAGCTTTGCGCAATATTGTACATGCGTTTTAAAATAAACGAATTTGTGTGTAACTAACGTCGAAAGTGTACGTCGTTGCGCACGACTTGGTGCACTTCACGCATATGCTCTGTGCGCGGAAGTTATACACCAAAAACCTCATGATACCGTAATTTAGTGTGCACGAAAGGAAGCAACCCAATTTTCCAAAGTCGTCAAATACTTGTGGTACAAAAGAATCTCCACTTTTCTCGCAGTGCCAGGGGGCTTTTACCTGGGGCAGACCAGTACGTCAGAAACCTCTTGTAATTGTTTTAACGACAGCTTTGGGGCCACTGTGCTTGACCTGCGGGGACACGCAACGCATTTAGCGTTCACAAGCCAGGCATGCGACGCGACATACAGTTGACGCTCTGCAGCATTGCGCTCAACATGCGGCTGGCCTGTTGGAGCGTGTGGGTGCTCTCGCTGTGTCATCTCCCCAGGATAAACATGGGACAAAGAGCATTTGCGGTGAGCCTATTTGTAAATATGAGGAAGCATTATGGATCAGCATCTTAAAATACTGCGGCTGCATACCAAATTTGGCAAAGAATGGACTACGCAAAGTTCTCCGACAGACGGACTCACGCACATGGAGCACTCCCATTTCAGGAACGTGACATCACGTCAAAATGAATGTGACAAAATGGCACGTTCCTTGGAGAATTAAGTCACATTCGTATGGACGTGAATCAGCCATAAATTAGCATATTCACGATGACATGACATGAATGTGACACAATGCTCGAAGGGACGTGACATGATGTTATTCGTTCCAAAGTGATGTTCATCCTGGAATGAGAGTGAGCATGGATCCAACTGTTGATGCTAGTCCTCCAGTTCCAGTACCCTGTCAATGCTGAGGTGGCCCTTAACTAGAATTTTGAAAAAAAAAAAATTGTGACTCAAGAAACATGAAGCGCGAGGGTCGTGTACGGGTTATTATATTTTGACGTAGAGTTCATTTCTGAGCAGAATTGGACGATCAAAAAAACTTCACTTTTTTTGAGGGCCAACCTGGGGCCATGTCATGCTTGATGCAGGAGCATTGTTAAAATCAAAGTGTTACACTCTCCAAAAGCCGGCGCATCGAAAGGGCGTCTCAGTCTATTTAACTGCACGTCAATGTCAAATGGTTTTAAGAGACGCGCCCAGGCTAAATTAAACCTTCGCCACATTTTCTGTAACTAATTTTTCATCCATATTTTCCTCAGAGTTCATACCCGCGAAATGGAAACAAATAAGCCTTTATTTGGCCTTTACTTGGTATTTATCTGACCTTCATATGGGCGTTTCATTTTACTCATTCTTATAAGGTTTTAATAAGTTACATGGGATGTATTAAGGGGAGGTTCTGGTGAAAATGCTATTTTCTCCTAAATAGGTCCCACTGTGAAAATTTGTTAAAAATTTGATGTCTTATCAAGTATTTATTAAAATTTTTCATTGGGGAGGCACATTCTATGCTTTGAACCCAATCGCAGAGCCATTTTCTCCCATTTAGGCTATAACTTTAAAAATCTTCTTGCGCATACTATTTTGTCGTAAAAGGTTGGCTTAGACACTTTTCACTTCTTCGATTCATTTTTTAAAAATGCCGGCATGCACACCTCAAAATGTCAATTGCATTTTTATTCGCAAGCTTTCTAACCAAGCATTTCACTATAATTGATCAAAATTGTACAAAATAGACAAATTTCAGGGACTTTTCAGCTTAAAAAGTTAAAAATTAATAATATGATGGAAGTTTTGAGCTATGCATGCCGGAATCTTTTGAAAATGAATCGAAGAAGTGAAAAATGTCAAGGTCAACCTTTTACGACAAAATAGTATGCGCATGGAGATTTTTTAAGATACAGCCAAAATAGGCTCAAAAAGACTCTTCGACTGGGTTTACAGCCTGGCATGTGCCTTCAAAAGTCAAATTTTAGTCTCCTCAATGAAAAATTTTATCTTCCGAACAAATTATGACTGTGGGATCCATTTGGAAAATGGCAAGATTTTCACCAGAACCTCCCCTTAAAACCTTATAAGAATGAGTAAAGTGAAACGCCCATATAAAGGTCAAATAAATACCAAATGAAGGCAAAATAGAGGTTTGTTTGTTTCCATTTCGCGGGAGCAACATATTTTCCGAACTGACACCTCGCTAGTTCAATTACGTGGCATGCAGTTAGCTGCAGGCAGAAGCCACATTATGAAGGCCGGCGGGCAAATCCGGACACGCTGGTTAAGAGAGGAAACCCGCCAAGCTCGTAAATAAAGTGAACACGATACACGATAGGCTTCCCAAAGTACCAAGAAACAAAAAAAATGTATGGATAACTTTCAAAGCAGGGATCGTATGGTATAATACCTGATTTCCGTGGTTTATATTCAATTACATTATCTTTGAGAAAGTTAAATTCTACTAAGAACACAAGCGAAGAACCTCCTTTAATTCGGAAATCTTTGATTGGAAAATATGGGAGTTATTTCTTAGGAAACAAGATATTTTAAAAAGTGCTCCGCCACTGAAATTCAAAGGGTGAGACATCTGACCGATTATCGGTGATACAAGAAGTATGACCGAAAAACGGTCATACTTAAATCAGGGGGCGGCAACGGCCTAGGAAGCGCGTGAAGCCATGCGCGAGCAAGGTGCAGAGGTTAATTATTTTGCTTCGATTGTTGGCTGAGCGATAGCGAAGCCTGTTACTCCAGTGGGGTTGAAAAGTTTTGTCTGTCTGTCTGTCTGTCGGTCTGTCTGTCTGTCGGTCTGTCTGTCCGCACTACTCCTCCTGAACGGCTCGGCCGATCTCGGTGAGATTTTGCACACTTCTTAGGTATGTTCTTGGCTCGGCACACGCGAAATTTCACCATCCTAGCTCAACTGGTTCAGTTTTTATAGGCGAAAAACACCTTAAAAACGGCGAAAACTAGAGATTTCTGCAGATAGACCACTTCTGTCTTGGAGAAAGGGGGGCCTGGGGAGCGGAGCCACCCAGCCTCGACAAGTTAAAAAGTGACAAGGGTCAAGATCGTGTTATCTGTAGATAAAACAATTCTATTTACAATGTAGGGGGGTCTGGGGGGCGGAGCCCCCCAGCATTCAACAAGTTAAAAAATAACCGACAACGGACAAGCCATTGCCTGCCGCAGGCAGGCTAGCGCCGCAGGCCAAGGTAGGTACGCCAGGCGTGGATTGGAGGAACAGGCAGCGAGACATCGCGAAGCCTGTTACGACAAGACGCGGTCTGGCGTAAACCTACCTTGTAACATCTAGCCCGCTGATTGCAAAACGCTTTGCACAGATCAAAAGAGCACAAAATTTAGGGTGCATTAGGCATAGTTGACTGCCCGATACTTCCAATTCAACCGAACACAAGGGCGGCATCATTTACATCAACATGGCGCATTCGAATTTTTTCCTAAATTTTAAGATTTCTCGTGTTTTTCGGTGTTTTTACTGCACCATGAAACTACGTAAAGAGATAGTTTCGAGAAGAGCAATTAGCCTAATGCACCCTAAATTTCAAGCCCTTTCCATCGGTGCAAAGCGTTTTGAAAAGCACCGTCTAGTTTTCATAATCTCGAACAAGTGCACAACCTCTGACCTGACGGCGCGAGCATCGCTTCACGCTCTCCCTAGGCCGTTGCCACCCCCTGCTTAAATGCATGACCAAAAAACGGTCAGACATCAGCGAGACTGGGTATTGTTTAGCTTGGGGATATAGCAGCCTTTACCCGTGATACACTATAAAGTATGACCGTTTTTCGGTCATACATCGAAGTACATATGACCTTTTTTCGGTCTTACATTTCAGTATGACCCTTTTTCGGTCGTACATTTCAGTAAGACCGTTTAAGGGGTCAAAAGTCTGACCTTTCTTTTTTCAGTGGCGCGCACCAATTATTGAGATGTTTGAACGCCGTTCAGTCATTTGTTCAGAATCATGTGGGCTTAAACTTCATGGATCCAATTTCAAACACTAAAAAAAAGTCATTCAAGAAAACCGAATTTTTACGCCGAAATCAGTGAAAAAACGCTGGTAAAACTAAAGCGTAACTCTATGCTTGAGTCAAGCATAAAGTTACGCTTGAAGACGTTACGCTTGAAATCAAGCATAGGCTAGAAATTCCCCCATGCATTTAGATAGGGGAAATCTTGGCGGATGAGCCTGTTACGCTTGATTTCAACACTGAAATTCAAATAGTGATACATCTCACTCTCTGAGGGGTGAGACATAACTGTCTCACCGAAAAAGGGTGATACTAAAATGTATCACCGAAAAAATGGTCGTACATGCCTGTATCACCGGAAAAAAGGTCGTACACAAATGTATCACCGGAAAAAGGGCGATACTTCCCCAGGAAAACAAGGGCCAATCTCACTGATGTCTGACCTTTTTTCGGTGATACATGCGTGTACGACCATTTTTTCGGTGATACATTCGTGTACGACCTTTTTTTCGGTGATACCTTTTTTATCGCCGAAAATTGGTGAGATGTCTCACCCTTTGAATTACAGTGAAGCGTAAACTGATTACGCTTGAAAACGGTGGGTAATACTACGCTTTAGTTTTACCAGTGAAGGCACACGGTTGGAAAGCCTTGTTCAATTTAAACGTGGTTTGACGCAGGGTCCCTACACCATCAAAATCAAGGCGTTCTCCAACTGCCCACGGGATGAAGTCCAGGACCAGTGTACACCGCTGGACTGGGACGTGCAATCCTTGATCCGGTACAACCACACAAGGAAGATGCCAGTCGTGGACGCCAACGTCACCATCACGGACGGCATGCCTGTTCGAGGTGCTTCCAAGGTTCGCATGTGCTATAATTTTCAACCAATCTTCGCCAACCCCACTGAGGAAATTTCGGCTGACATTAGGTGACAAATTCAAGGCTAAATTTCATAACAAGGATTTCATCACGACATTTGATGACATCGTTTGCCTCGCCCATGCTGTAAGAAAGGAGCTTCTATTAAAATGTCATCCACAATTTTGAAATTTCCCGTGCAACTACATGCCGCAGATTTTCAGGTGTACTGACCGTATTTCGGCGTGACATTCAGTTAAGGTGAGGTGTGGGTGAAAATTTGCACCAAAATTGATTAAAATGATAAATTTAATCCACTTGTTGTTTTAATGTAAAATAATCTTCTATTACCGACAGCATGTCCTAAAGGTCTTTGTTATGAACCCCTAAGTGAGTGGTTCATCTAACATGGACTGATGTATGCATGCACCCTTTCTGGTCACCCAACTCTTACAACAAGTGTCGAAGAAATTTTTTTCCTACTCCGTCAACTAGCCACGCATACAGTTTTGTTTTATACTGACCATACTTCTTGGAGTAGTTCTTAGTGGTCCATGTGACAATGTACCAGAGAGATATTTCAAATATCTATCCACTTTCTTAAATCGTTTACCTTAAAGTGGTAAAAAATGGAGAAAAAAACTTATTTTTTCCAATTAAAAAATTGTGAAGTTTGCTCAGACAAAACAAAAAAATAAAATTCAAATATCTCTCTGTTACATTAAAGTATAGGGGTCTAAGTAACTCCAAAACAAATTTCAGACCATTCCGTCAAAAAACTTTGCGTGGCTGATTTTTCTACTAAACGCTTAATTTCAATGAAAAAAGCCTACTGTGGCTAAATGGGTGGGTAGATTTGGATGAAATTTATTGTGTAATAGTTTCCTGCCTAGTACCTAAATGCCCTAAAGTTTCAACCACCACAGCCAAGTGGTATAGAAGTTTCCATTTTCACCCACACCTCACCTTAACTGCATAACGTCACAATCATTTGAATACTGAAGCATGTTTGAACGAACATGACACCCTAATGAGACAGCCGTCGAACGTTCAAATTTCTCTGACATCGTTTTCAAATGACCGTGACATGATTTTACATTCTAACGAAAATGATGGCATAATTGATGAATAACAGTGTCAACACGATTCTTCCAGGTGGCGCTCGATGTGGCCAAGTGGGACACGGTGTCCGGCTGGAGGAACCACTTCCTGATCATGCCCCTCGGCGAGTTCTGCTTCGTGTACGAGGAAGTCGCCGCGCACATTGTCAAAGAAATAGTCGAAGCGGAGGAGGGCGTCCCAGTCAAGTGCCCCATTGCCGATGTAAGATGTGATGCATTGTTACCCATATCACGTTGAAAGTACACTCTAAATGTCTTACAATGAAATTTGACCTATGTTATTCGTATGTTACAGTGAATTCGGCGCAAGCATAGTACGAAGCAATATTCCTTCGTAATACGAATCTTTTTAGCTTTTTCATTGTAAGATACAAAGAAAAACCTTCGTAATACGAAGAAAAACCACCTTCGTATTATGCTTGCGCCATTTCCTTCGTAATATGGGAAATTTCTTCGTAAGACATTTAGAGTGTACAACTCTGGAATTAACGAAGGTGCCTCTGAAAAAAAAATAATGTTAGGACTAGCACCACAAGCTTGCAAACCTGCCGCCTTGTTTTCTTTAGCCCTTTCCCGTGGAAAACAGCAATGCACTTTGGTCGTCATAGGCTCTTGGAGGAGATATTCCACGGGTGGATGACCCTGTTGCGCTTGATTTCAAGCGTGCACTGATTACGCTTGAAAATAGTGAATTCTACGCTTTCGTTTTATCTGTGTATCAGTCACAGAACAGCTTTCGGCTCCGTAGGCCACATCCTTCGACTTCAAAAACCAAATTATCGCGAGGTATATATCTCACCTATCGACCAGTAAAAAGAAGCAATAGAATCACAAATACTTTTTTACGGGCTTAGTTAATAAGAGCTCCTGAGGTCTATTTTGGGTCTCCTCCTGAGCAACCAAAAGAATGTTTGGTGGCTGTTCACTGGGTTTCGCCCGGACATTTCCCGTATACTCATGTTTTCTCTATTAAAGTCCCTTACAAAACGTAAAATTTCTGGGCGTTTTCTTTTTTTTTTCAGGGGAACTACAGTGTAGTGAACGTGGCCGCCACCTACGCGCCCATGCGCTACTTCCCGACGCTGCCGTACGGCCGCTTCAGAGTGTACACCAAGTTTCTTTTTAACAAGCGAAGAGCCGGACCTTGTGTCCGGGGCTGCATGCGCATCATCACGGATATCCTGCCCCCGAATGAATAACATTGTACCATCCACCGAATCTTTCTAGAAATGTAATAAATCCGTTTGAACAACGCTTTCACGTTAGAGCACTGCATAAGGAAACACACGCACAAGGTTGCGTTCAGGTCTCCTGACCGTGCCGGGCTCAACGCCGTAGTGGTGAGTGCGTTCAGGGGTAAAGTTAGTGGGCTCAAGCGACCGCGGTGGAGGCGCGGTCACAATACTAGACGCGTTTTGAGCTCCAGTCGCGTAACAGGACTTGAACCGAACGTGTATCCCCAACAATGGATTGCTCTCCAAACGAAAAATTCATTGGTGGAGCCACACGTTTGGTTCATGTCCCATTGAGCGACTCTAGAGCTCAAAAACACTGTGGCAAAAAGGTGCAGAAAATTCTGTTAATTTTTTTGCCAGGATTCTCTGTAGGCTCTTACAGTATTCTCCGTAGGGCCGTACAGTATTCTCCGTAGGACCTGAAAGACTGTAAGGTCCTACGGAGAAGACAGTGCGGTCCTACGGAAAATACTGTAAAGGCCTACGGAGAATCCTGACAAGGGGGCTACGGAGAATTACCTCAAGCTGGTTACAGAATCTTCCGTAGCTTTTTGCCACAGTGAAGCGTCAATATTTTTGGTCGGCGCCTCCACTGGTGTTGAGCCCACTGTGCTGCGCAACGACATATCCCCGGGTACACTGAGATTACAAACGCTATGGATATAGCACGTATGGTGCAATGCACTGAGATATCGCACCATGCGTGCAATGCCTCAGCCATATTGCACCTTACGTGCAATGCGTCCCGGAAATGGCCTATGCTAATGCATAGGAATGGGATGGCATTGCACCAATTGACGCTGCTGCCCGAAATGAAAGTTAAGGAACAGAGAATGTAGGATCACACAGTGATACGACAGCAGCAACCCAATGTCAAGACTACTCGGTATTACGCTGTACTACGAGGAAATTACACGAGCATTTACGGCTTGGAAATTACGAACTTTGGCACATCACTGTGGCAAAAAGCTACGGAAAATCCTGTAAACAGCTTGTGGTAATTCTAGTGTTCTAAAGGGGAGGAATATTCCCGGGAATTAAGGGAATTCCCGGGAACGTTCCCGGGCACAATCAGACTCAAAAAATGGGAAATTCCCGGGAATTTTTAAAACATGGCTAAAATAAGCTAGTTTTTGCACAAAAAATGTATAAAGTGCAAGGTATCAAGTAATAATTATGAATCACTTGAGTGTATTTGCATTTTTCTTTCAGAAGAGAACAAAACAAAAAGTTTCGTAATATAAAATATAAAAAAATTCCTATTAAAAAGTTTAACTTTCATAAAATGTGATGGTTTCATATGAAGCAATGTTCCCGGCCAAGTGGGAATATTCCCGGGAATTCCCGGGAAGTCTCGGGAATATTCCCCTGAATGATTGTTCCCGGGAATTTTCGAACACTAGGTAATTCTCCGTAGGCCCCTTATCAATATTCTCCGTAGGCTCTTACAGTATTTTCTGTAGGACCGCACAGTATTCTCCGTAGGACCGCACAGTGATCTCCGTAGGACTATACAGTCTTCGAGGTCCTACGGAGAAGACTGTGCGGATTTACAGAGAATACTGTGCGGCCCTACGGAGAATACTGTAAGAGCCTACGGAGAATATTGATAAGAGGGCTACGGAGAATCCTGGCAAAAAAATTAACAGGATTTTCCGTACCTTTTTGCCACAGTGATTGAACCCAAAAATGGTATTACGTTCATGTGTATTACGTGTAAGACACGGTTTTGGTGTGCATGGTATGGCGCTACTATTTAACCCCTCGCTCGAGTCGCTGTGAAAGTAGGTTTACCACGAGGCAGGCCGCAATGGCCATGACGACCACACTCTAAATGTCTTACGAAGAAATTTCCCATAATACGAAGGAAATGGCGCAAGCATAATACGAAGGTGGTTTTTCTTCGTATTATGAAGGCTTTTCTTCGTATCTTACAATGAAAAAGCTGAAAAGATTCGTATTACGAAGGAATATTGCTTCGAGGCAACTACCACGAGAATAATCGGGAATTGCATAAAAGTTACAAAGTAATTGTTAAATGTTTCTCTGGGTCCCAGAAGACCTACACAAGGCTACTAAAGGAATCACTGAACCGGAAGGCACAGTGCCGCTTTAACGCAGTAGAGGTCTCAATACTTTGTTCTTCTTTAACTTCCGGTAAAGGGGTTCGTGAGAATGAGAAAATTGCCAACTCGTTACGATTTGATCCCTCTTCGTCATCTTAATCGCGTCCTGGTTGGAAAGAGGGAGACAGAAACTAACGTTGTCTGTCTATGACTGTCTTCGTTTATGAGTGCAGTATTTTACCGAATGGCTGGACAAGTCTAGGAACGAAAGTAAGACCCATATCTGCTTCTGCGCGTGAGTTCCCCCTCTACTCTGCGACTACTCTAAGTCAGCGTCTCCGCCTGCGCAGAAGTGGGTTCGATTCTTTACTTTGTTCTTTCACTTCCGGCCCATGATTCGTTAAAATACGCTGTTGAAAGCCACATTTCTTCGCTGAGAGTGCGAACTTATCACGAGAGAGGCTAGGCAGCCGCCGGCTGTTGCTGACGTTGTGTGGTCGGCTATCCTCAAATCGGGACTGGGCAGTTTCCACGCGGTATTAAGTTCCCCTGCGAGTCTGACAGCGAGGGTGCCTTTTGCTGGGTCGGGTCCTCGTAGCTCTTGCAGACTTCAGACCATTCCACGGGTGGGAGAAAAACGTTTGAAGAGGTCCCTCAACTTCCGTCCGCACGCCCTCCTAGGGGGAACGGATCAACGGACCGTGAGGTGGACAAGTTGAGACCTGTTGGTGACATTTTCCACTTTTCTTTGTTTCAAGCCGGTGAGCCGTGTTTTGAGGGGTTATTCCACTAACACAAGGGGAACGAAAGTGTATGGTCGCTGCGGAGTACCCTATAGAGTATGTAAACGAATCCGGACCGGAAGTCAATGAACAAAGGTAACAAGACCGGGCTGAGCGCAGCAACGTTTTTGGTTATTCCTTTTGTTGTTCGACTTCCGGTTCACGGAATCGTTAAAATACCTTGTAGAAGATGCTTGCGCTTATAGTTCTTGACCCTTTTCGGAACGGTTTCTTTTACTCCCGCGTAACGGCGCTCTCTCCACTGGTCTTTGCGGATACGCACGTCCTCATCAGGCATAGTAGTAGCGACGTACCACCGTCAGCGCGAAGGGTGTGCGTGGGACATTCCCAGGTTTAGACCGGAAGCGTGCAGGCTCGGCGTATTTTCGTTCGTTTCATGCGCATTGCCGTGCTAGCTAGTCGCACTTATCTTTCGCCGTGTTCTGTTTCAC
Organism: Thrips palmi; assembly: GCF_012932325.1. Lineage (NCBI taxonomy): Eukaryota > Metazoa > Arthropoda > Insecta > Thysanoptera > Thripidae > Thrips > Thrips palmi. The sequence continues at coordinate 212,890 of NW_023144621.1, read as the reverse complement.
TTTTGATTCGTGACGTGTCACTTTTCTTTTGAGGAGTGCAGTTTTACTTCCCATTTGGCGAGCTGAGGTTTCTGGCCAAGACTGTGGCTAGCAGTTAAATCGCTCGTTGATGGTAGACCGCTCTCTGCTTGGGCTCTGCTTCCGGTTTCATTCACCACCAAGCCTTCGCGCTCTTCATTCATGTCATTTCTCTCTTTGGTTTTGCAGGTCTAGGATACTAATTTAGTGGAAGTTGACGGTCTCATCAGATTCAGCCATGGCTGAGCAGCAGCCCACTAATCCTCTCTGCTACAGTAAGTGTTTCCGCTTTACCGTAGTTTACTGTTACGAGCCTCACAGGTTCGTGTTGACTTCGTGGTGCTTCGCGTTAAACCTGACGTAGTACTTTGGTTATTAGTAAGGTACATACTTAGGTTGTCATGCAAAGATAGAGTTCGGTAAATTACGAACCATTTTCTTTGTAACCGTTCAGCTTTGGGAGTTTGCCTAGAAGCACGCATCTTCCGGATACAAGCGTACACGGATAGAAGCGTGCTCATGTAACGGAGTGTCGTTGGACCAGGTGTCCGCAACTTCTTGATCTGCTGACATTTTTCTTTGTATCCTTTAGGTATATGCAGGGATTAAATTTTTTTTCCCATTTGAGTCCTAACCTAATTGGTAATACCAATTCAATTCGTAATCCAATTGTTCGATGGTTTCAGGGCTATATGGACCATTAAATATTAACAGCAGGCTGGTGAAATCTTGTTCCTTGGTCAGTTTTACGTGAAGAAGTCCTCTTAGCCTCCTAGTGCAAAAATTGATTGTTTGAGGCTTAATCGCCAAATTCACAATTTTACTGTAAAAGTGTAACGTTAAGTTACTGGGCTTTATAACTCAGCTAATGTATTGCCGGATATAATGTATCTAGGCTTTCCTAGTCTCTTTCAGGTGTATTACATGCCCTCAAAATATCAGCATGGTCCAAGGGTAAATCACTGTGAATTTCAGTGTACAAATCCAATGAGTTTCGATCAAATTTCGATGAATTTCAGTCTAATTTCGATGAAGTTCAGTCGAACATTGATGAATTTCAATAAATTGTAGTAAATTTTATACGTTTGATGAATTCTGGTGCATGCACAAATTTGGCTGGTGTTATTTCCCCTTGGCATGGTCTAAGCGGTCGGGGCTATAAGTGCTCTACACACTTAAGTGTCGACATAGTACGCTCCACCTGGAGTCAACATAGCATGTACACTCCACCTGGAGTCAACCTGGCATGTACACTCGAGGCTGGAGCATGCTTGTCACGTACACGCCAGGTGGCGTTTACCTGCAAGTACACGGTTGCTCTGCTTTACGTGCAAAGGGTAGGGGACTTCAGCAAGAGTGTACATGCCAGGTTGACTCTAGGTGGAGTGTACATGCCAGGTTGACTCTAGGTGGAGTGTACATGCCAGGTTGATTGCAGGTGGAGTGTACATGCCAGGTTGACTCTAGGTGGAGTGTACATGCTAGGTTGACTCCAGGTGGAGTGTACATGCCAGGTTGACTCTAGGTGGAGTGTACATGCCAGGTTGACTCCAGGTGGAGTGTACATGCCAGGTTGACTGCAGGTGGAGTGTACATGCCAGGTTGATTGCAGGTGGAGTGTACATGCCAGGTTGATTGCAGGTGGAGTGTACATGCCAGGTTGACTCTAGGTGGAGTGTACATGCCAGGTTGACTCTAGGTGGAGTGTACATGCCAGGTTGACTGCAGGTGGAGTGTACATGCCAGGTTGACTGCAGGTGGAGTGTACATGCCAGGTTGACTGCAGGTGGAGTGTACATGCCAGGTTGACTGCAGGTGGAGTGTACATGCCAGGTTGACTGCAGGTGGAGTGTACATGCCAGGTTGATTGCAGGTAGAGTGTACATGCCAGGTTGATTGCAGGTGGAGTGTACATGCTAGGTTGACTCCAGGTGGAGTGTACTATGTCGACACTTAAGTTTGCAAAGTGTCTTTGCTTGAACGGGCCTTGCTCCCGCAGACACCGAGTCGGCGCCGTGCGCGGTGTGCGGCGCGGAGGGCCGCCCCTGCGAGACCTGCCGCCTGGACTTCTACTGCGGTGACGAGCACCGCGCGCTGGACGAGGCTCGCCACGCCGCGGGGTGCGGCGCGCTGGAGGAGCGGCGCGACGACGCGCTGGGCCGCCACCTCGTGTTCGCCAAGGACGTCCCCGCCGGCACCGTGGTGCTGCGCGAGCTGCCCATGCTGGTCGTGCCGCCGCCCTGGAACCCCAGAATGGTGAGTCAGAACTATGAGCTATATACCAGAAACCGGGTGCTAGAACTTTCTCCGCGCCAGAAATTGTTGACGATTTTTCCAGGAAACTCCCTGCACTCCTCAGCACGTTACTGACTCATTGCCCAATTTATAAGTACTTCTGCAAGTAATTTGTGCTTGATACTTACTTTCTGTTTCTTGAAGAACTACTTAGGAATTGTTAAACGATAAAGCACACCTGTCTATGACGTGCCCTGGTGTGCCTTCTATGATTTTTTATTTGTCAGAGGACTACTTTGAGTTGCTTTTGGCCCCTCCAAAGTGTTTTCCATGATTTTGATACTTTAACCTTTAAATGCCCTGCGGATACCTTTTCCGATGATCCGAGCAGATTCATACTTGTACCAAACTTCATGTTTTTCGACGTAGCACCCGATAAGAACTAGACTTCGTGCGATGTCTCAATTCTGGTTTTTCAACTCCTTAAGTGCAGGGTCCATCCAGGTCGACATTTAGCGTGCGCGTACGATGTACACTCATTCATTCTGCGATACTTTTACTACAATCTTTTGCAATAAAATCGAGTTTGCGACTCCCACGATGTATCGCACCTTGGAGTGCCATAATTTAGTTATTGCATTATTTTGCAATAACCATCCCTTAATTTTTGCGATAAATGAGCGCTTTGTTGTATCTTTTAAGGCCTTTCTTGCGTCAACATTTCATTGCATTTTCTTTGTAGTCATTTTCGCTAAAAAGTGACTTGTTATTGCTAAATTTAGATGTAATTTTAGATGTAATTGTGATAAGTTTGTAATATCAAAATAAACACAGTATTTATCGCAGTTTGAATAACAGTGTATGTACGTCCCTCTGCGCCAGGTGTTCTGCGTGGGCTGTCTGTCGGACGGGCTGTCGCTGCTGCACTCGCAGTGCCCCCGCTGCGGCTGGCCCGTGTGCGGCGCCGCCTGCAGCCGCCTGCCGCGCCACCAGCTGGAGTGCGCCGCCTTCCAGCGCGCCGGCTTCAAGTGCGGTGAGTGCACCACCAGCTCTGCAAACTCATCAGTGTACTCAGTACACTCTAGTTAGAGTCTGCTCATGAGTACACTCTAACTAGCGTGTAATCGGATGAGTACACTCTAACTAGCGTGTAATCGGATGAGTACACTCTAACTAGCGTGTAATCCGATGAGTACACTCTAACTAGCGTGTACTCAGATGAGTACACACTTTCAGCTGCATTAATTGCCAGGCGTGCTTAGGTGTGTACACTGGTAAAACTAAAGCGTAACTCTTTGCTTGAGTCAAGCATAAAGTTACACTTGAAGACGTTACGCTTGAAATGAAGCATACTCTGGAAATTCCCACATGCATTTAGATAGGGGGAATCTTGGCGGATGAGCCTGTTACGCTTGGTTTCAAGCGTAAACTGATTGCGCTTGATAACAGAGGGTAATACTACGCTTTAGTTTTACCAGTGTACTCATCTGAGTCCACGCTAGTTAGAGTGTACTCATCCGAGTACACGCTAGTTAGAGCGTACGCATGAGCACACTCTAACTAGAGTGTACTGAGTACACTGTTGAGTTTGCAGAGAGGTTGTGGTCCATTCAGTGAACCCTGTCCGCGCGGCGGCCCTTTTTCTACACAGGAGTGCCATCATGAGTGCGGTAATCAGCCTCGAAGCAACGAGCAAAACAAAGGATCGAACCCTTGTAACGCACCGGAACAGCACTCCGACAATGAGGCACCCGGTGAGGTTCGCCTGTTTAACTTTTCCTTTGGTCGCCGCAAGGACAGAGGTCACCGAATGAACCACACACCTCAAGGTTACACTCTAAATTACCGTGCACTGTTGTGTGCATATAGACTAATTATTATCAATTTCTTCCTGTCAGTGGTGAAGCTTCTGGATGAAATTCTACTAGATGTTGAGGATAGTAATACGTCGATTGAAGGATGAGAAATCATGCCTTACAAAAGCTCTTTAATCGTTCAGGGCGTGAAAGGCTTTTACATCTCAACTCTGAAAATCAATTATTTTTGAATTGAAATTGAGTATTTGGTGTTCCATCTGAGACTGTCCTTATCTTTCGCAAGAGTTGATTTATATGACGGAAGAGCGAGAAAAATAATATGGTGGCATGCGCTTGCCCCCCACAGTGGGCCAGAAGACCGGTGGAGGCTGCCTAAACTCTGGACGCGTTTCGAGATCCAGGTCGCCGAATACACTGGTAGAACTCAAGCGTACTTTTACGCCTTTCTTCAAGCGTAGTAGAACTACGCTCGGCTTCAAGCGTAGTTCTCCATTTCGCCCCTCTCCCGCCCATCTAAATGCATGGGAGGATTTCTTCTCTACGCTTGACGTCAAGCGTAAAGTCTTCAAGCGTAGTTGTATGCTTGAATGAAGCATACAACTACGCTCCAGTTTTATCAGTGTAGGACTCGAGCCGCACGTGTGACCCCAACAAAGGACTCCTCGGTCGGAGAACAATCCAGTGCTGGGGTCACACGTTCGGTACGTGTCCCAATTGGCAACTCTGGAGCGCCTAACGCGTCTAGAAGTTTCGGCCGCCTTCTGGTAAATCCACTGTGCCCGCCCTCCCCTTACGGTGTCCCTGGTGTGCCGCAGAGCATGTGCTGTCTTGGACCGACAAGCCGATGATGTGGACGGCGCTGGCCGCCCTGCGGACCCACCTCGCCCTGGAGAAGCAGCCCCTGCTGCTGGACCTGCAGTCCTCGCACAGCGCCGTGAGTAGACCCAGGGGGCGGCAACGTCCTAGGAAGCGCGTAAGCGCGTGAAGCCATGCGCGAGTGAGGTGCAGGGGTTACTTATTTTGCTTCGATTGTAAGATCTAGCCCGTTGATTGCAAAACGCCTTGCACAGATCAAAAGAGCACAAAATTTGGGGTGCATTAGGCCTAGTAGACTGCCCGATACTTCCAATTCAACCGAACACAAGGGCGAAATCATTTACATCAACATGGCGCATTCGAGTTTTTTTCCTCAACTTTATGATTTTTGTGTTTTTCGGTGTTTTCACTGCACCTAAATATAAAGTCAGAGGGGAGTTTCGAGAAGAGCAATGAGCCTAATGCACCCTAAATTTCAAGCCCTTTCCATCGGTGCAAAGAGTTTTGAAAAACAGTCTAGTTTTCATAATCTCGAACAAGTGCGCAACCTCTGCACTAACGGCGCGAGCATGTGATGCAAAATCTACATAGTAATGTAGGGTGGAAGTGACGCCCAATTCGTCGACTAACAGTGTGCGCGCTCCGTGTGCAGGTGCTGCCCTCCGCCGGCGCGCTGCCGGGCGTGCTGGGCATGGTGGACGCGGCGGGCTGGCGGTGCACTGTGGGCGCGGACGTGCGGCAGGGGCAGCGCTGGCCGGCCGCGGCGCGCTGGCTGCGCGAGAAGGCCGGCCTGCACTGGATTGCCGAGCAGGACCTGGTGCGCGCCGCGGGCATCTGCGACATCAACGGCGTGCAGCTCAACCCCATGGACGCCGTGGAGTCCGTGGTCCAGGTCAGAGTGCTCAGTGAGCCCAATCCAAAGATGATATTCTTTGTGCCTTGTTTTGGCTACCCGGGTGCACTGTGGGAAAAAATCACAGTAAATCCTGTTGTGATTAGTACGGCTGTCACTGTAGTGCAGAGTATAGGATTTACTGTTTATTTTTACTGGATCTACTGTACATTGTATGGGATTCACTGTGCCACAGGAGTGGAGTACGGAATATCCTGTACCGCCAGGCACAGTAAATCATGTGTTCTAAACTCCAGTAAATGCCGGCAAAAAAAAAAAAAACCGGTTTTCACTGTGGTTTTTACGTACAGTGTGGAAGGGAGAGCAGTTTTGACTAAGTGTTGTCTACGGTCTAAAACTGCAGTTCAGACGCGGCAGTTTTATAAGTGGTTTAATTGTAAAACAAAACTCTATAGATCGAAACGTAGTTTAGAGGGCACTTTCATCAAAGGAAAAGTTTAATGACAGTTTCACGTACAGTTCGTAATTACAGTTGAAACTAGTCTCTAGTCTGAACTTTAATTGTACGTAAGGGAGGGTGGGGCACCATGACCACCCCCCTCGCTCTCGGGAACTACTTTGCCGACGGCAACCGGTCGACCGGACTTTGGGTAGAATCGGATTCTTACTATTTTCAGCCAGAGCCCTACCTTCTAGCTTCAAGGGTGCAACCATGGCACCTCGCCAAAATTTTCGTTGCAATGTTTTGGCTAAATTGGGCATATTTGAAATTTGGGATATTTTTTCTCACTGTCACATTTGAGGAGATAGGTTCGATGTCTTAGGTTTTTCTCAAAGTGTCGGCTCTCCGGCAAAATATCCAACATCACATTCAATTCTAAGTAGCTTTTTGCTTGCTCGGGGAGCCTTAGAGTTGTAAACTGCATTGTGGGGAGCCATGACCACTTTTTAGTGGGGCACCATGACCATACATATTTGAGTGTTTTTTCTCATTTTTTGGTCTGATAATGATTAATTTTCGTCAAAAATTTGCTTTTTGCTTCAGAAAATGTATAAGGGTTGAATAATTGCTGCAGAATAGATAGTTTTATCACAAATCGTGAATCACCAGGATGATGAAGAATGGGTCTGAAACTGAGACTTGAAATGGTAGTTTCTCTACTAAATAGAGCTCCAAACCGCAAGTGTTGGCCGCGAAAGCGATCCGTGGCTACTTTGCACCGAGACGGTTCTGGCATCATGAGAAACAGCATCTATTTCACTTGTTTGCAGTGTAGTAACCGCGATAATTTTCTTAAAATTTACCAAATTGAAATCTGCATACGAATTTGGATTCGTCTTAGCAAGACAAACATAAGATGTTAACACATGTCATAGCTTGGGATGTGAAATTTGAAAGCCTTAGAGCATTAATTGTTTTAAACCGTCCATTTTAAGGCATCTAGAACGTTTGAAACTTTTAGAGTGTTTTTTAGTTAAGTTGACTGGCCTGATGGTAAGAACAGCGATATAAACAATTTCAATGAGAATACTGGTATAAAGTACACTTTTTAGGCCAAAAAATTACTATGGTCATGGTGCCCCACGGGGTGGTCATGGTGCCCCATAGGTGGGGCGACATGACCACTTTGCGTTTTATTTTCCAAAGTGTTCTGTGAGCCTGCCGTGCATTGCAGACAAGTTCCAATGGGTGAAAGAGGTCCTTGGAGGTCCAAAGAATCCCCTCATGCTAGAAACTTAACTTTTCGAACCACACGGTGGAGTAGAGGGAGGCCCAAAACAATAGTGGTCATGGTTCCCCACCCTCCCCTACTTCGGCACGTTAATCGCTGCTGAGCCATGGGCGAAGGCAGGTTCCTTAATGGCTTGCCCACCCCAAGACAAGGCGACAAAGGTGCCCAGGTGACATTTGGCACCCTAAAAAGTGGGGCGGGCGACAAAGGCGCCCAGTTTCGGGGCACCCCATATTTAGAGTGTACTCACCGTATCAGGCCTTGCAAAAAGGAGCACAGTTTCTGGGCACCCTACATTTAGAGTGTAAGTCTTAATGGTCTTAATGCGTCCGTCCTCCGGCAGGCCAAGATGGCGACCTTCGTCTTCCACGGCGTGTCGTTCGTGGAGCACTGCTGCAACCCCACTGCGATGCTGCTGTGCCGCGACTCCGAGGCCGCGCACTGCGAGCAGCTCCTCGTGACCACGCGCGACGTGAAGGCCGGCGAGCACCTGTCCCTGGACTACCTGGACGCGCCCTTTCAGGTTTGTCGTCGGAACGAACACTCAGTCTCGAACCGCACATTCTTGCGGACTTTTTGGTGCACAATTATGCCTGCACAGGTACGTACGCAAGGTGTGTTCAACATTATGCATAACTTTGTGTAGACATTACGCTGAAAGATGCTTTTAATGATTCACAATATCTTACACACGCATCTGTGCACGCATGACTATGCATAAATGATTCATTATCATCTTAGTATAACTAAATCTTATTAACGCACTCCATTAGCTGTTGCATCCACAAATATTTCCGTAGGGTGTCCATAAATTATGCATCTCTTTAAAACGCATTACTGTGACGCAGTTTGATTCATCAATGTGCATAATATCATTCACATCATATGTAAAATGTACACTGGAATGCACAATATTACACTCACCTTACGTTTCTGTGCGTGCTTGATTCTTCTCTAAAACGTCCTCTAGAATTTAGTGTGTCGATGAAATTCTCACCCGCTAGAAAGCTGATAATCCGCGTTCCGTTGCAGGACGCGGTGACTCGGCGTCGTCTGCTGCGTCGCGGCTGGAGCTTCGAGTGTCGCTGCGAGCGCTGTGTGGACCCCACTGCCTGCGGCGTCCACCTCGGCTCACCCTGCTGTCCGGTTTGCTCGGGTAAAGCGTGAAATACACGTGAAATGCCTGCACACTGAATGTTTTTGTACAAATTTTGTACGAAACATCACAGCTTTTTGTGCACACGAACTTTTCGTACAAATTTGGAAAAAATTGTTCACAATTTTGTACTAAAATGGCGAAAAATGTGCAGTTTTTCGTACGAAAATTGTACAAAAAATTTCAGGTGCACTAAAAACTCTGATGTCTCGTACAAAATTGTACTTAACATTTAGTGTGTGTGGACCTTTAGTCTATGACTGTTGCCATATTAGCGCAGTTGTTAGTTACGTTCACATTTGTACATACACCGCAAAGCGCTCTCATTCCAGGAACGGGACATCACGTTGAGACGTTGAAACAAGATGTCACGTTCCTTTGAGAATTGTGTCACATTCGTTTCAACGGGAATAAGCCAGTTATGGCTGGTTCGCATCCGAACGAATGTGAACGAACGTCGCGTTCGCTACGACATGATGTCGCTTTCCTCGGACAAGAGAGAATTGTTCTTACTTGTTTTTGAAATTTTACGTGCAGCTTCCGCATGCTCAAGTGTGGCAAAAGTTGACAAAAGACAACACAAGTGCATAAATATTCATTGCGTAGGCCTATTCCTCCTTCCTCGTTTCGCAATGTACACTGCTGAAACGGTCTCTGTTAATGTGGCATGTTACATATTTAAACGAACGAGCGTGTCACAATCTCCATGTTTACACTTCAATTGCTTACACACCCAATGTTATGTACAATTTTGTACGAGACATCACAACTTTTTGTGCACAAGAACTTTTCGTTCAATTTTTGTACGATAAACCGCACAAAATTCCCCATTTTGTGCAAAATCTCGTACAAATTGGTACGAAAAGTTCGTGTGCACCTAAAACAGAGATGTCTCGTACAAAATTTGTACAAAAACTTTAAGCGTATAAAGACATTGTGTACATGAGGTTTGACGTAATTTTGCAGGTGTAAATTATGTTAAGTGGCACAATTTTTAATTTCTCTCGCTAAATATGTAAATATTCCCCCTAATCTATATTTAACATCAAACGTAGCTTACAATTGCACCAATATGGCAATAGTTCTGGTAATTAAAAGCACTCTTAAAAGCCTACAAAGCATTAGTTTCAGAACTATGAAGAAAATGAAGGCATTGTAGAATTGCTTCGTATTATGAAGTAATGCTTCGTATTTATTACGAAGGATTTTGCTTCATGATACGAAGCATTTCTTCGTAGATTTGTCAATGCCTTCATTTTCTTCGTATTACGAAGCGACTCTGCGTAGGGTTTTTACTGTGAGTACGTAAACATGTGGTGTGAATGCAGTGGGATCGTGTAACGCGTTTCTCGGCCTTGCAGAGCGCGGGGAGCAGCAGCTGATGGCGGCCGAGCTGGCGGGCTGGGACGGCCAGGACGGCGGCAAGCCCGGCTACCGCTGCCTGGGCTGCGGCCAGTCGGACGACGTGCCCGACATGGACGACGTGGAGGCGGACCTGGTGGCGCTCAAGACCGCCATGAGCGGCTACGACACGATCGCTCCCACCCTGGACGAGCTGACCTACCCCGACGGCCCGCTGCACAAGGACCACCGCCTGAGGCTCCTCTCCGAGCTCTCCGCCAGCCTCGTGGTCGCCGTCCAGCTGCTGAGCGGTCACATGTCTGACGGTACGCAGCACAGTGGCTGAAGTTCGAGACTACAAATGTTGTACAGTGAAGATTCTCCATGTCATGGTGAAAATGTTCCCCATTATGGTGCTGCAGCTGACTTAAAAACATACCATAGAGAATTCACTGTACCTTATAGATATTTTGACGAATTTCATTGGCATTATGGAGAAGATCTCCATAATATATGTTGGTACAGCCTATCACCGTTGACATTTACAGTGGCGACGCGTTCTGAGCTTTAGAGTCGCTAAAGAGGACTCAAACCGAGCGTGTGACCCCACCAATCACAGATAAATTCCTTCAAAAAACGGCTGGTTGTTATATGAAGAAATCGAAGGCTTCACTTCACAGCCTACGAAGAAAATCGGTTGAAATACAAACGATTTTGTTTGTAAAGGAAAAATTCTTTGTAGCCTACGAAGTATTTTTCGTAAGATGCAAGCCTTCGTTTCCTTTGCACAACGATCAGTTGTTTAGTAGGGGTGTTAAGTGTGATGGCCTCCTCGGTTGGAGAACAATTCATTGGAAGGGTCACTTGATCGATTCGAGTCCCATTTAGCGACTATAGAGCTCGAAACGAGTACAAAATTTTCGAAGCCTGCGAACGATACGCACGTACTATGCTTGCGCAGTTGTAACTTGTGACCAATCGAGCAATAGGTCTGCACGTTTGAAACCTTACAAAGTATTTTGAATATAGATAACACAAACAAATTAATGTACTTTGTTATACGAAAAAATGGTTCGTAAATTACGAAGTGGTTTCTTTGTAAGCTTATGTATGCTCTAAGTACTTTGTCATACAACCTGCTTTTCTATGTAGAGCCAAAAATACTTCGTAAGGTTTTCTTATTGTGTACGCGCGGCGAGAGATCACATATCAGTAAGTTTCTGCTCACGTTTCTGCACAGCCGACATCAAGCGAAACGTGGCGCGGGTCGAGAGGATGCTGGCGGCGCTGGGCAAGGTGAAGCAGGGCCTGAGCCACCACCGCTGGGCGCTGCTCATCGTCAAGTACGACCTGCTCTTCCACAGCCTGGAGACGGGCGGCCCGAGGGGCCCACACCGCCTCCAGGTCATGAAGGTGCGTCTAGTCCCCACAGTGGGCCAAAAGACCGGCGCCGGCGACCTCGAACCCTATGCTTGTGGAGCTCCGGTCCGGGGTCGGTAATTGAGGACTGGAACCGAACGTGCCACCCCGTCCTTTAGATTCCTCTCCGAAGGAGGAATCCATTGGTTGGGTCACACGTTCGGTTCCAGTCCTGTCTGGGAGCACTAAACGCGTCTTCAGTTTCGGCCGCCGGCGCCGGCCTTGACCCACCATGCACAGATCTCTACTGGATCGCCAGCACGGCAAGTTTCACCCATCGTAATCGTGTTTGATTGCAGGAGCGGTGCAAGGAGCTGGAGGCGACCGTGCCTCTGCTGGAGCCTTTCTACTTCAGCCCCACCGAGAAGCAGCGCTTGTTCCAGACCTACCAGAGACCAGCGTCCTTGTTCAGCGACGCGTTGAGTGCTGTCTAGGCCGACCGGAGGCTCTGCTCAATTTTGGTCTTTCACAGTGTGTGCCCGCAGTCTTATGTCACGCCTCCGTATTGGATCGGTGCATTTTGTTTTTTCGGCGCTTTTGCTGTTTTGAGCTATCTTTCCGTAAACTTCCTATAGTATGAAAGATTGATCCAGGTGTTTTCTTTCTGTGACATTTGGCCGAGGGCTTGGATTCACGTTTTGGATTGGTCTTATTATTTCATTTTTTTGTAGCACTTGACCAGAATAATAAAGTTACTGTACTGAAATTTGGACTCAACCGAATGATTTGTAGGTCCCTTGATCCAGTCAGTCATTGGCTGAGCGAAAAAGCGAAGCCTATTCCGCGGTTGGGGTTGAAAAGTTTTGCCTGTCTGGGTGTGTTTGTTTGTGCACTGCTCCTCTTGAACGGATCGGCCGCACTCAGAGAAGTCTACGAAGTCTGCTTCGTAACTACGAAGAAAATAAAGGTATTGTGGACTTGCTTTGAATCATGAAAGATTTCGCTTGAGACATACACTCTCAGCCGTTAACTGACTATTTCTCATTAGCAGACGCATTTCTGTAAGCAACCATAATACTTAGTATTTTTTGTCAGTTTTACTTAGAAATTACTAATTACTGTACTGATATTACAGTTTTCTTTGTAAATTACGAAGGAATTTTTAAGTATTTAAGAACTAAATACCAAGTATTATGGTTGCTTACAGAAATACGTATGCTAATGAGAAATAGTCAGTAAACGGCTGAGAGTGTAGCATTTCTTCGGAGACTTCGGCCAGACGTCTTATGCGGAGTTCATATCATGTATATTTTTGAGGGTGTCAAGCCCACTCTAAAAAATAATATAGGATTTTGTAACGATCTTGATACAAAATTCTGTAACACGTCAGTTGGATACAAAAATTTGTATCCTTGATCCTAAATTCTGTATCACGTCAAGAATGTTACGAATTTACGAATCAGTGCTTCAAAATTCTAAAACTGATACAAAATTCTGTACTTTTCGTTTCAATATTCACAATCAGTGATATAGTTCCGTGTAAAAATGCGATCTTTATGCAAATAACTGTAACTGATACAGAAAACCGTAACATATCGTTACAAGTTACATCGTCTGATGCAAAAATTAATAACGCAAATTTAAAGTCAAATTACGAGCTTAGTTTTAACATCACAGTTGATCGGGCGAAAAGTCCTAACGTGGGGCATAGTAAGGGAGTATGGGGCGATTTGTAACAGATTTCGGAATTCTCTATACAAAATCAAGAACATTCTGCATATCGGTGTCAAAGTTGTGCCAGTTGAGCAGTCTGGCCCTTCATCTAGACTGTGCAGCTCCACTGGATCAATCTGGAGTCCGTAATCTTTGAAATCTAAGACGTTTTCCAAACCCTTGCATGCTGTTACGAATCACCCCAGCATGGGGTGATTTGTAACAGCCATGGGGCTTTCCATAACATCCTACACATTAAATGAAACATCGTCGGGAATGTTATCTCCTCCACCAGTTGTTCTTCGGGTGTCCTGCAGACGTCTAAAAATCTTCATTACAAGCTGCCGTTGACCGCCTCAGCATTAACTGATAGGCTATGTCAATCCTAACCTCACTTTTTTCAATTTTAGAGGAAAGATTAGAATAACTCGCTGTAAAATGCATTTCGAGCTGTGTAAATGTATTGGAATAAAACAGCAGATGATTCGAGAAATAATTCAAGCATTTAGCAGCAAAAACTACTTAAATTCTTGTTTTTATACGGGTCTGTTACGAATCACCCCAAATGCCTGTTACGCAAGAAATCCGTCCCTAACTATCACTGGACAAAGTAAAAGCAACTTATGCCACGTGTTTACATTGTAAAGGGGTCACGCTTCAAGGCCCCAACGGTACTTCGATGGTCATTCATACCTGGGGAGCCTCAGACAGAAACTTCTTAGAACTCAAAATAAAAGATTTGCCTGTTTTCGGTGTACCCTATATTTCAGACGCCCTCCAAAACTATAACTGAGCACCGATCACACCCGCTTCGATTGTTCAAAGACCCTGTACTTGAAGCGAAAGAGGGGCCATACTCAGATTTTCCTCTGCTCCCTCCACTTAAATTAATAAACGCATTTGTTACGAATCGCCCCTGTTACAAATCGCCCCATACTCCCTTACTTTAGAAGCTTCGGGCCAGGAACTCTAACTGTCGCGCCGCAGGGCTCGTTTCCCACCACTACCTGGGCATGCAGCGTGCCCGCTCGGTGTCATCGACAGTCTGAGGCGTGCCACCCCATACGGCGCTGTGGCGCAAGCGGTAGCATACCGAGCTGGCAATCCGGAGGACCGGGGTTCGGTTCCGGAGAACGCAGTTCGGTTTCTCCGGGTGTTCGGGAGTACAGAAGCGACGGAGCGAATGTGTAGGAACGAACGATCGATGAGGTTCAAATTTTGTTTATAAAACGACAATTTTTTTATGATTTTTGCATTGCAGAATTCTGTAACCGGGAAACAGTTTACCGTAACGCGTGATACAAAATTTTGTATCAGTGCTGATACAAAATTCTGTAACATTTGTAGTGGAAATTACTGCGTAACCATGTTACAGAATTTTGTATTGAAATTTTTTTGAGTAGAGAGTCGACTTCGTGTGACGGCCCCCGCTTACGCAGAGGGGCTCATGGCCCGGCGAACTCGAGCCTCGGGGATGATTCAATGGGGTCCTCCGTGCCGCCAGCGCGCACCCGGGCGCTGACGTGCTCGGGCAGTTAGGATTGTCTTGGATCTACTATCACAGTTAGGATTGTTCTTTTAGGACGCGTCGACATCGAAACTGGGACAGCAAGGGGCCTGCACTGTAATGATCGAAAACTGTTTAAGGATACTGTAAAGTGAAACTAGCATGTCCTAGAAATATTTGTGACAGGAAGATAATTTTGCGGTCAAAATTCAACCACTATTAGATGAATTTATTCCCAAAGTTGCGGGCCCCAACTCTTATTAGTTCCTGAGTTATGGAGGTTTACATAAACTTTTAGTCGTTTCTCCCAAATTCTCCTCACGACAAAGGATTAGCTACACAGTCTTCAGATTTTGGCAATTTCATCTATTTCTGCATAGAAAAAAGACAGCGTTGGCATATTTGAAGATATCAGTGGAGAAGAAGCTGTTAAAGCTATTTTATCAGGCCTATTTTTATTTTTATTCAAATATGTGAGATTTTGACCCATTTAGGTCTTGTTTTTGGTTTTTCAGGAAAATTAAGGCAGGTATTAAAAAAGAGCAATGCTATCTTTCTCCTATTCAAAAATAGATAAAGTTGCCTGAATGTGAAGACTGGGTAGCTAATCCTTTGTCGTGAGGAGAGTTTGGGAGAAACGACTAAAATTTAACGTAAACCTCCATAACTCAGAAACTAATACGAGTTGGCGTCCTAGTCTTAGGGTATGAGTTTATATAATAGAAAGGAAATTTCACCCCTAAATTGAGACACCTGGCACAAGTATTTAAAAAATGTCACATAGCCACTTTTTTCACTTAACAATAAGAAAACCACATCCAGTTATACCTCTGCACGACTGAAGCTCTGGAAGGCAACCAGAGCCGCAATCAAGACGACCGCACCATTCGCCATCTTCCCGTGCCAGTGTGCCAGTAACGGCCTCAACGGGTTGTGGCTCTCGTGTCGGGAGGGTGCCAACTCCTGGGTCGCACTGCCTCCTACGCCTCGGCTTATCTACTTTTCGATAGATGATCAATAACTCTAGCGATGCACGCTAGATGCACGTGCGATTGAAAATCTGTAATGCGGATAACCAGAAATTCTAAGGAAGTTCTAAGGTAATCCGGGGTAATCCGCTGAAATTTTGAGGTGATCCGGGGTAATCCGGCGTAATCCAATGGTAATCCTCGAAATTTTTCGATGTAGTCCGGGGTAATTCCTATCCGATGTACACAAGATTTCTCATTCGTTCCCCTCGGGTCCAGGCCTGCGGGTCAGCAACGCCGTCAGAACACCATCAACAACACACTGGGGACACAAAGGCATCAAAATTATGCCCCTCAAGGGCGTAAACGATCGTTTATGCCTTTGACAAGGCATTAAAATTTTGCCTTAAAGTCCTACACCCTTCACGCCCTTGAAGGGCGTGAAAGACTATTTATGCCCTTGAGGGCGTAGGTTTTATGCCTTTGTTTTACCAGTGCATCGATACGTCCACGTTTTGATTCGATGTGCGCTGCTTGTAGGAGTACAGACACACTAGTCCCACTAGACACACAGGGTTCGATTAGATTGCACCTGCCGTAGGATCAAAGATTAATTAATATTGCAGGCTCGTTTTTTGCCCAACACATTTTTCCTCATGGATGTCTACGTATTGGGGCGTCTGTGCAGTTGATTAGTCCTGGTGCACTACCTTGGCCGTCACGACGGAAGCAAGCACAGAAGTCGAGTGGCCAGGCGTCTCCTTCGTCCAACTGCGATCTGTCAGTTCACACCGACAATCGAAGCACAATGCCCAGGGTCCTCTTCGCCCTATTCGTGGGTCTGTTGACCGCACAGGTAGGCGGTGAGCCACGCACAGTGGGCGAGAAGACCGGCGCAGGTGGCAAAAGTTCTAGAAGCGTTTTGAGTTGCAGAGTCGCCAAATGGGACTTGAACTAATCGTGCGCCCGCACCAATAGATTTCTCGTTCGGAAAACAATCCATTGGCGGGTTCACTGTACATCCAACGGCAATACTTTTAGTACCTTTTTTGGTGATACAATTGAGTATCGCCCATAAACGGCCTTACGGAAAAGTATTGCCTTCAAAACGGCGATACACAAAAGTATTGCCAAAATTCGGCGTTACTTTGGAGTATTGCCACGATTTGGCAATAAACGTCGAACAAATCAAGGGGACAAGACCTTTGTTTAATGCCGTGGTTTTGGCAATACCCAAAAGTATCGCCAAATTTTGGCGATACTTCTGTGTATCGCCGTTCTGAACGCAATACTTTTCCGTAAGGCCGTTTATTGGCGATACTCAATTGTATCGCCAAAAAATGTACTTTAGTATCGCCTTTGCAATTGCAGTGTTCACCCGTTCGGTTCGAGTTCTGTTCAACGGGCGGCCCGAAACTCTCGAAACGCGTCTGAGTTTCGGCCGTCATCTCCACCGTTTCTCTAGCTCGCCCACGCGGCGCTGAAATGTCTAAATCTTAAAAGAACGCCAAAATTGATTCGGATTGACAGCAGGTGGCAACCGTAATAGAGGCACCGCAGCGATAATTGATTCAGAGCAAGACGAACAATTTGAAAACCCTATAAACAAGACCTCACGAAGACAAGTAGCTTGATATAGGATCAAAGGCAAGCTTAAGCTATTTATTCTTGCATGTGAGCTCAAATTCTTCGTAAGGTTTCAAGCGTGAGCAGGCAAACTGTGTCTGCAGCACTATCCCGTCAACCTCCTCCCCTCCCCTTCCCCCCTCTCACAAAAAAAACGCTTGATTTAGACAGCATAACCTGACATAAGTTTCCCTGGTTACAGGCAACACAATCTCTGGACGCTCCAGACTACTTGGCGCTGAACGATGTCGTGGACTTGGGCTTGGAGTATCTCAATCTCAAAGACAAAGTTCCCCTGCCGGGCTTCGAAATCTCGTCCGAAAGATGGGTAGGTTCAGTCGACCCTCAACGCGGTCAAGAAGACTGAAAAAAAAAAAACTCAAGTTCCTGGCAATATTTTTTAAAGAAATTGTAAGTTGCGAAGAAATGGTTTGTAAAGTGTGCCAAGCACTTTCTTTGCAAGTTGCGAAGTTATAGTTACCCATGCAAAGAAAATAGTTTATAAGAGAGTTTGTAACAAAAATGCCGGAGAATACTTAGCATACATTTCTGAGATCGAGTCAGAATGGACTGCTTTTTTGGTACTCTCATACGTTCATGGCAGTTTTCACGTAGAAAGGAATGTGATGTCACTGACTACCGGTGTAGAGGCTGAACGCACCGTGCCGAGCAAGTCACCCTTCCTGCCTTGGGCCATATTTCGACAGTCCATGGCTACATGAGATGGTTCGAATAAGGCGTGCATGAGTGGACAAACTCATTTGACCTATTGGTTCCATATTCAGTTCACAGCAATTCTAAAGCTGGGTGGATCCGTCAAGTCGCTAAGAAGCTTGAAAAGAACTGACGATTCAAAATTGTATCGTGGAGACAACGGAGCGTTAGTGTTTGAGGTTTCGCTTGGCTTCGAAGAAATAATGGTCGGGTGAGTATTATCCATTGAGTAAAACCTGAAAGGTGCACTGTCAGAAAACTCCGTAAAAATACGGAAATTTAACGGAGATTGTCCATTTTTTTTAACGGAGATCTCCCTTTTTTTGAATTATGGATTTTCTCCGTAAAAGTATGGAAGTTACGTATATAAATGAAATAGAACCTTACTTATCAAAAAGAACAGACTATTTCACGTTATCGATGGGTTGGGTGACCAACTGATTAGGTGTTCCAAATGGACGCCTTCCCTAAAGCGACCTCGCCTTTGGGTTTCCGTCCATTCATCCGATCCTAATGGCATGTGGTCAAGTGGATCTTCAAACAGTTTTGGAATATCACTTTCGTCTAAATGGACACTGTTTGCATTAACATCGAAGGAAGGAGGGATGAAAACCGTTAAAATGCGTTTATTTCTGCAAAAATGCGGTTCATCTCCGTAAAAATACGGAAAATCTCCGTAACAATATGGAAAATCTCCGTTAAAATATGGAAAATTTACGGAGCCTCCATTCCCAAAATTAGAGTAACTTTCTCCGTAAATTTACGGACTTTTTTTTCTGACAGTGTGGTGCTGTACGCAGGCTGAATTGGCTGACAACCGAAAGTGTGGATGTACAATCATTCTTAGTGTGAGGATTTGTCTTGGCGCCTCTTGTCTGTTCAGATACACCTATTACGCAAGGATTGGAATTATCGAGACGGATGGCTGGGTGAACGCAACTATGGGGTCCAACTCCATCCGAGCGCGCGGCAGCTACACTAGGGTTGGTGGCAACGACTGCAAGCTGAGCGTTGACTCGGTGGACCTTGTGGACTTCGGGAAAATCACCATCGACTCCACCCTGAGGTCTTGCCCATTCCTCGAGAAGAGGCTGCCATGGGATTGGATGGCAGACGCACTGCACGACGTCACAGAGGCCATCATCCAGAAGAAACTCAGAGAAATCCAAGACAACCCACTGCTGCAGCGGACGTGTTTGTAGCAGGTCGAAAAAAATCCCAAACCAAATTACCGCTTGATTGACCCTCTTTGCTTTGGCAAAGTATACTCAATATTCAAAATATATTCAATATACTTAAATTGTTGAGACAAATAAAGTCAACTTTTATTTTTCAATTCCCTCAGGCCTCAGTTCTGGCTGAAAATTTTTCGGGGTGTTCCCGTGATTTCCCAGTGTGACCCCTCGACTCATATGAAAGAGGAGGTCAAAATCTACCGATTCCCGCAAAAATAACAGGAAAAGTAGCGATATACATCGGCAACTTTGGCCCGTCCCGTACATTAAGAAACGTACGAATTTCACCTATGTTTGACCCCGACGGAATTAAAACCTGAATCTGGGGTTAAAATTAATGTCATTTTCGTCATCAGCACCCTTAAAAACATCAGAAACAATGCAAAAACTCGAATAAAAAGAATGTTCAAAAAATACCCCGCTGGGATTTGAACCCGGGTCCGAACTTCTCCGATTCGCTCGAAACTGGCACCATTGTTTTTTTCTCGTCGCCCCGGTTCCAAAAATACCCCTACATGCCCTCCTAGCTGCATCCGTTGCCGAGATCCTCCTCGACCCCATGTAGACCATGATGCACCTGCAGCAGCGCCCCCGGGGCTCGGATCGGATTTGCTGCCACCGGGCGGTTCTTAGGGTCACCCAAGGAGGCTGCATACCAAATTTGGTCAAGATCGGACCACGGGAAGTCCTCGGACGAACGGACGGACGGACGGACGACATTTTTTTACAAAAAATGAACGGGACGGGCCAAAAATCAATCGTTTCGATTATGTTTTGCACATTTACCCCTTTTTCTGGCGCTTAACCTCTCCACTTCAGTATAGTGGCCGCTGCTGGTCCCCACCGCCACGCCGCGGTAGAGCCCGCTCCACTTTTCGGCGCGGGCGGGGGTATGCGCCGCACACACTGTGAAAATTTGAGTCGTCACTTGATGACAATTTCAAGGCTAATTGGCTCGTCCCGTTTATTTTTTGTAAAAAAAAAATGACGGAGGGACGGGCATATAGTATGATCCCTGCTGTGCGTCCGTCCGTCCGTCCGTCCGAGGACTTCCCGTGGTCCGATCTTGACCAAATTTGGTATGCAGCCTCCTTGGGTGACCCTAAGAACCGCCCGGTGGTGGCAGCAAATCCGATCCGAGCCCCGGGGGCGCTGCTGCAGGTGCATCATGGTCTACATGGGGTCGAGGAGGATTTCGGCAACGGATACAGCTAGGAGGGCATGTAGGGGTATTTTTGGAATCAGAGCGACAAGACAAAACCAACGGTGCCAAATTCAAGCGAATCGGAAAAGTTTGAACCCGGGTTCAAATCCCAGAGGGGTTTATTTTGAACATTCTTTTTATTCGAGTTGTTGCATTCTTTCTGATGTTTTTGAGGGTGCTGATGACGAAAATTTCATCTATTTTGCCCCAGACGCAGGTTCAAGTCCCGTAAGGGTTTACCATAGGCGAAATTCGCACATTTCTTAATGTACGGGACGGGCCAAAGTTGCCGATGTGTATCGCTACTTTTCCTGTTATTTTCCTTACAAAGATGTCATCAAGTCAATTAATGACATTGTTGTCACGCCCATGCAGTAAGTATAGGAGCTTTGATTAAAATGTCATGAACTTGTGACGAGATTGTCATCATTTCAAAGTGATGAAAATGACATCCACGTTTTTGTCATAAAGTGACAACAAATTTTCACAGTCCGTCTGGATGCCTGCACCTTTACAGTGTCTGGTATTATTCTGTATTATGCTTTCATGTAAAATTGAATGTGTAAAGGAATCATCTGCTAAACAGCTAGAAAGATTACGAAGCGACTCTGGAGCTCAAAACGCATCTTGAGGTTTGGCGGCCTCCACCGGTCTTCTAGCGGTTTAAGGAGCCTCCGAGAGGAGGGGCGATTGGGTTTATTTTGCCTACCTACAGGGGCATGTGATGCTGGTTGCCTACTATCAGGGGTTTTGGGAATCTCACAGGGGGGAACATTGTTTGAAATACGCTAGCCAATCTATTTTAGTGCCGTTATTAAAAACTCAAGGTCCGTGACAAGGGGTTACCCACTCTGGTAATCGTGTGTACACTTCGTCCAGTAATAATTGGTAATCACACACCAAAACTGGCTAGTTTTGCCGTTTTTATCGGATTTTGGGGTTTTTTCTTAAGAAATTAGGCCAAAATGCTCTTAGCTGGCCAAAATTATGGAGGTTTTTTTTTAGTATGTTTGTAGGTAATCACTGGTAATCAGTAATCCTGTGTACACTCCTGAGCTGAGTGGTCAACCCCTTGGTCCGTGATCGAAGATGTACTTGGCGTAATAAGGTAATGGTCGGTTGGGCATTTTAGGTACACTGAGAAAACCTTACAAACTATTTTGGGCCTTACAAAGAAAATTAGTTTGTATAACAAAGTATTTTGAGCATACGTAAGCTTACAAAGAAAATACTTCGTAATTTACGAACTATTTCTTCGTATAACAAAGTATTTTAGTTTGTTATATGTATGCTCAAAATACTTCGTAAGGTTTTAAGAGTGTAGTGATTTCCCTCTCGCCGCAAAGGCGTTCCCAGATAAGTAGAGACTCGTAGAGATTGGGCACGAGTCTTTATCGCTGAGCCTCGACTCGGACGGAAGAGGCTCCAGTCAGTACTCGTCGAACATCGGGACGGAGACAAACCTAGACCTTTTCCAGGGAATTCCCGTCGTGAGAGTGACCGCGTGTGTCAAAGGCCAGACTAATTCGTGCGTTGTTATTTCGTCCCTTCACCAACCCGTGTAAAACGAGGCGGTCGAACCGTTACGCGAGTGATAAGTGAAGTGGAATCGGGGCAGCAACCACTTTTTATGTTTGCCGACACAATGGAAGTGATTTTGTCGGATTTCTCAAGATTTCGGCCGACTTTGCACCCAGAATAACTTTGCTTGTTTTCAGCAATATTAGGGGAAGATTTCAGATTTCGTGCGTTCAAGTTGATGCAGGATTTCACCTGGATTTCACGAGTAGTTGTCCCTTCGAGGGGAATGCAGTGACAAGTACGAGCTTGTCGGTCTGCCGACCGTCCCAGGGAGATTATGACGTTCTGTGTGGGCTAGGCCACGGCGATACCCCACGCGTGAGCACTGTCTGTACTAGTGCGAAGAATGGCGACGGCCGCCGTTGTTCACTCTAAATGTCTTACGAAGATATTTGCCATGATACGAAGGAAATAACGCAAGCATAATACGAAGGTGGTTGTCTTTGTATTGCGAAGGTTTTTTATTGCATCTTACAACGATAAAATGCTCAAAAGATTCGTATTGCAATGAAATATTGCTTCGTGTTATGCCTGTAACAAACGAATAACATCCCTCAATTTTCATTGTAAGACATTCAGAGTGTACGCCCATCGGGGAATCGCTGGGGGCCACCTACCCAGGAAGTTAAGGTAAAGCATTAATTGTGGGTAACTTTTTTGAAAAATGCATATTCTGAATAATAATTTGAACAAGGAGCCAAAGTAGCTCTGGGACGTTTAAATACATATGATCCCTTGACTACGTTTTGCAGTATGGCAGCCCGGTCTGTCACCCTCGTCTACTGAGCTACGGCCGTTTTAAAAACAGGCTGTTTTGGCCCACCATTGATTTTTGGAACCAATTGTGGGCCAGGAATTTCTGCAGCTACCCGCGCGCCAAGCCTCGTACAAATTTTGCCAAACTTAGGTTGACTTATAGTCATACACCTATTATACATATAAATCGGCAAGAGCGTCCCCCTTCATTCCATAATTGAT
Organism: Thrips palmi; assembly: GCF_012932325.1. NCBI lineage: Eukaryota > Metazoa > Arthropoda > Insecta > Thysanoptera > Thripidae > Thrips > Thrips palmi. The sequence continues at coordinate 190,036 of NW_023144621.1, read as the reverse complement.
TTTTTTGAAAATGTTCCTAAAACATCCCTCTATTCCTTTTTCTTGCCCTCGCATCGGTCCAATTTTTCGTTGAATTTTGAAGGTCTCTCTTTGCTGCCCGATAGATGGCGTTGTGGTCGTTGCTCAGACATCCACGCTGTTTCATGTGACAAAGAAAGGTTGAGGGGAGACCCATACAGAATAATTGAATTCTATTCGCTCATTCATGGATTTGTAGAGGTCCGTAAACAAAATGGCCCATAAATTGATTCGTGACCCACAGTCGATTTTTCACCTTAATGTGTACGGGTCAGTGTGCAGACTTGAGAGAAGGGCTGGAGTGTAGACGTGCCGACGGTGGCCGAGGACGACGACGACTTTACCAACTCTTACGCCACGTTGTGTTGCATTGTTCAAAATTGTAACTTCTAAGGAATTTAGGGCGAGATAAACGGTGCACAGAGCGACGGAAAGGGGCTTCGTAGCGTCTGCCCGTCTGGCTGGGCCGTGCGTTCCCCGTCGCCGGGTATTCCCCAAACATTACCCAGGTATTCCCCGGATGGTCCCGGGCTTCCCCGACCGAGCGTTACGTCTCGGGCGACACCGCACTGTTAGTTGTACACTGTAAGTTAGAGCCTTTTGACGCGTGCCTTAGTTTTTCAGACGTTAAAGGTTGCCTTGAGGTGCCTACATACTTTTCCGATGTACGCTGTAAATTTAATACCGAACACATCATTGTACCTTTCATGAAGGGGTCATCAAAACGTAGGAAAGGCCGCAAAATGAACTCTGGCCTTTTCGAGTGCAACAGGTCTCTAATCAGCATTTTCAAGACTTCTGGACTGCAGTATTTGGAGTAAAACACTCATAAAAGGTACGTACCATCCTACTTCTCACGCAGCTTAACGTTTCGCAAAAGTTCTCATCTGAACGCGATTTTCACCTTTAGTTACTCTTTCTTATTTGGACCTCCCTGTTAGGTGCATCCATAAATTCCTACTAAGTAAATGGAGTCTTCGCAGCGCCTACGAAGGAAATAGTTTGTAAATTCAAAGGAAAAATCCTTTGTTAGCCTACGAAGAACTAGGTTTCGTAGGCCTAGTTCCAAGAAGTTCGAACTTCATCGCAGCCTGCAAATGCTTTTTCCTACAATCAAAATCGTATGATGAACGATTTCCTCGAGGATGCACAGAGCGTTCTTTGAAGGGTTTCAAGTGATGCAGCGTTACGTCACGCTGCGGTTCGTGGGGGGAATATATATGTGTGTTTTATATATATATATATATATATATATATATATATATATATATATATATATATATATATATATATATATGAAGAGAGAGAGAGAGAGAGAGAGAGAGAGAGAGAGAGAGAGAGTCGAAAATGGCCTCAAAAAGCGTTACGTATTTTATGGACGGACCCGGTTCTAGCTGCTCCAAGTTTTAGAGTTTTAGTCATAAGTTCAAACTGCCGTAACAGTCCTGGTATTGTTTCGGTTTAGGTAACCCCGGAAGCATTCCTTCATTCAAATAACGAAGCAATTCTGCAATGTCATAACGTTTTTCGTAGTTATGAAGCTCTCTAGGGTAAGGTGGGACCTGCCACAAGTTGGTTTGGGTATTTTCCTATAAATTAAAGTAGAAATGTTCCATTTTGGTTAAATTTCGCTGTTAGGGATGGCTTTGCACTCTCATTCCACGAACGTGACATCACGTTGAAACAAAGGTGACAAAATGTCACGTTTTTTTAACAGAGGTCCGGTTTTTTAACACAGCCAAAATAGGATTAAAAAGACTCTTCGACTGGGTTCAGAGCCTGGGATGTGCCTTCAAAAGTCAAATTTTAGTCTCCTCGAAGAAAGATTGTATATTCCGAACAAATAATGACAGTGAGATCCATTTGGAAAGTGGCAAGATTTTCACCAGAACCTCCCCTTAACAGATGACTTCACTGCTGACTGGACGTCCGCCCTCAATAAACTAGTTCTATGTGTCCTCAGACATGTCATCACCTCGCGGAGGGCTTGCTGCCGGTCCCGGAGCCCTTTGCGATGACCACGCCTCCGCTGCACTGTTAGTATGGGGAATTGAGTTGATCCACGCACCCCTTAAGGGGACCGTGCGTCTTCGACGTGGACGCCGTCGCAGACGTCGACGAGGAGGCGGTGGCGGCGGCCATGCGGATGAAGCTGAAGGTGACCCTCCGGGAGACGGAGCTGACGGACAGGAAGGTGGCGGTGACGCCCAGCCCGCGGCTCGCCGTGCCGCCAGGCCCAGGGAGACGTCTGCGGAGCGCCGCGCCCGGCTCGAAGCCGCCAAGCAGCACGGCGACGCCCTGCACAAGCTGAAGCACGCCGTGTGCGTGATGAAGCGCCGGGCCGAGGCCGCTGCGAAGCGCGTCGCCGAGGGCAAGGCCATGCGCCAGGTGGTGCGGCGCGCCACCCGGGCCGAGGCGTTGCGCTTCAGGGCGGTCAGGGTGAAGCGCAAGCAGCTGACCCGGGCCAACCGCCGCGAGCTGAAGCGGTTCGCTGCGCAGCGCGTGGCCCTCCTCGCTGAAAGGGACGCATACCTTCAGGTAGGGCCGGTGGTACACACTAAAAGTCATGGGACTTTTTTAGCCAGATTTATACAATTTTAAAACACATCCGACAACTAAAAGTACCCTGGTGTCACACTTTTACTCGACGCTGTCCAAAAAACGTACTTCCACATAGAAAGGTTGTCCCGCCGGGCGGACGTCTTGCATCCCCCCGCCGGATTCTGACAATGGCACCCCTCATCGAAGGCCCGACGGTGGGTTGCACATATCAATGTCCGATAACATTGCCAAAAGCAACCTTTAAAATTTTTGAATACTAAACTTTGTAAATGAACCAATACTAATATCAAAAAATCCAAAAGAAATATTCTAGTTTTCAAATTAAACCCTAGTTTGAATCAGATTTTTGCCTCACGGGTTTTATGCAATTTTAGCACAAACGAACTTCTGCACAATTTTCTTCCCCTCTGGCGAAGAGTTGGTCCGGGCGCCTAGTTGCAATGGGTTTCCATGTGACTTAGTCCGCCCAACGGACACAAAAGTACCGCCTATTCTTAAAATTTTCATAATACGTAAAAAAGGCCCATGATTTGGTTTCATTCGATATCATTCCATATTTTAAAATTTTAAAACCCAACCAATATCAACATTTGATGTCAATATTGAATTTTTGATTATACTGGGCACCAAACTAATATCAAAATATTTTATTTCAACAAGATTGTATTTTGATCAATTGGAAACCCTAATTGACAGTCAAATTGCATAGGTTATTAGCCTCAATTCTAGTACAAAACGAAGCTTTTCTGCACAGTTTTTTCGTGACTGAGCTAAAGTGAGTGGGTCATATCGGACCGGAGAAACAACCCCACACTGTAAAAAAATTTTGTGAATTTAGAATTTTTTAACAAATTCCCTGTAAAGAACAATAACATTTCGTTTTTTTATGAAATTTATACGTAGACGCCGTTAAATATGAATTATTCATCACAGCAATCTTCTTAATTTTGAAATTTTTTTTTGTGAAAAAAGCCTTGTGAAATGCTAGGAACGGGAATACATCTAAACGTGATATAATACAACAATGTCAAAAAAATATGAAAAGTTTCCTAAAATGACAACAAATGCTGGGTAAAAGTCCCTTTCAAAAATCGCTGTGTACGCAGATATGCAGATTGCCTTCATCATTTTACAAGATGTTTCATAAAAAAACAAAAATTGCTAAAAAGAATCCCATTTAATCAGCGTGGCAAGGTAGAACAAAAGCGGTCCCCGTAATTTGGAGCGTGTAAAGTTTGTGATTTTACAACACCGTGAGAATCATTTTTACAAATATTTAAGAAAAATAAAACGTTGTAAATTTACAGATGATTTGTGCAACCGAAATTACCATAAAATGTTTGTAAAACGAACTAATTTTTACAGTGAATTTTCAATTGGTTTCCCATGTGACTTACGTCCTTATGCCAACGGCCTTCTGAAGACGTTCACTATTCTTATTGTCAGTCATACGTACATAATTTCATAAAGACACTTTTGATAATGGTTGCTTTCCCTCTTAATGGATTAATGGTACCAATTCTCATATTGCTCAGATATTGGAAGTATCAATTAAGTGATTTGGAATTTGAACTTTGCAAAATATTGAAGTTACTAAAATCAATGCCGTACTTCGTGCGGCTGCACGGGCGTGAATCAAGTGTCATGCAAAAATGCTGCATGACAGAAAAGTCATGCCAAAAATCGGCGTGACGCAGAAATTCACGCCAGGTTTTGCCGTGAATTTAGCACGACGCTTCTCATAAAAACACTTTGTACGCACCAATCCAAATCCACATGGTACATTAACGCCATGCGTTTTTCAACGTCCATGTCCTGTCACGCCAATTTTTGGCGTAATTTTTTGTCACTCCGTAATTTTGCCACGTGTCCGACCATGCAATTTTCACTTGTTGTATAGTATATATACTTGTTGTATAGTTAATATATTGAAATACCGCCCTCCCCTTCCTGCAGGCGGCGCGGGCCGAGCCCAAGCGCATCCTGGCCGCGCTGAGGGTCGCGGTGCAGCGGTGCCGGCGCTGGTTGGCCAAGGCGAAGGCCCGCGCAGCGACGGTGGCCAGGGACCGCGGCAAGGCGGCCAGGGCCAAGTTGAAGGCTTCGCGCGCCCAGAAGAGACTGACGGCCACCGAGCGCCAACTGAAGGACTTCCTGGCGACACGACGTGCCCTCCAGTCGCAGGTCTTCATCTTCGTCATCCCCACGTGAGTATACTCACCACACAAGCTCACAAAAGGAAGCACTTCACTCTCAGACTGTTATTGACTTGTTGTCCTTTGTTAAAGAGTATTTTGTACAGCAATAAAAAGTACTATTTCCTCAATATCTAAGATTTGGTTCGTTATTTTGACATAAAGTCAATTTGCTATTGACAAAGAGTCAAAACGTAATTGACTTAACAAATAGTCAATAATTACCGACACTTAAGTCTTTATAGTGAACAATATTGGACATAGTTACAAATGAAATACTACATATTATTGCTGCTTAAAAAACTTTGTAAGCAAAGGACAAAAAGTCAATAATGGAGAGAAAAAAGTCAATACGAGTCTGAGAGTGTTCGTAATTTACGAACTGTTTCTTCGTATAACAAATTACACTGCCAATCCAAGTGTGAGACAGTCTCACTGTAGGTGTGGGACATTTTGTCTCCCGCTTACAAGTGTAAGCCACGTTTGTCTCACGCTTGCGAGTGAGAGACAGCTTGTCCCACACTTGCTGCCTGCGCTAGCTCTGTGCTTCAATGCCACGGGTCCCACACGTTTGTCTCACGCCTGCAAGTGTTGGACATCGATGTCAATCGATGGGGAAGCAATCGACTCAATGCACTGCTAACCCTACACGGCATAGAGAGTTCTTGATTTGCCCAGGAACTTCCTTTTTGCCTTATAGGCAACCAGGAACCGTTCTTTTCGTGTGGTGTGGATTGGAAAGGGTCTAACGCTCACTCTCAGACTCGTATTGACTTTTTATCTTTTGCCATAAAGGTTTTTGTGCAAACGTAATATGTACTATTTTCTCTTTGGCTATTCACTATTTTGTTCGTTGTATAATGTTTATAGTCCATTAAACCGGACTTAATGCCATTTGCAATGTACTTTTCAATTTCTATATGCTCTATTGACAATTGTATCCCTAAACCGATCAAAATTGTGCATAGTTACGTAGGAAATAGTACATTTTACGTTTGCACAAAAACCGCTATAAGCAAGAGAGAAAAAAGTCCATAAGGGTCTGAGCGTGCGCTGTTCGCACTGTGTTCCAGGCCGGCGATCCGAGCAGTGCCGCGAAGGGAGTGGAGAGGGAGGCGGAGCGGTAGATCGGCCCTTCTGGGGCGAGAAGGGGTTGTGCTGCGGCGAGGAACGGCGGGGCGCTGGCCCAAGACGCGGCACGTGGATCCGGTACGTACGCGGAGTTCTCCACACCAAAGTTTTTCAAGTCCTGGATTCTACTGCGTGTTTTGTACTTTAGTGGGGGTAATGAAACAGAAAAACCCCTTAGAACGTTGCAAATTGGGTTACAAGCAAGCCACTTTGCACACGTCTTCTATTGACCCAAATGGTCGATTTGGCCCGAAGCACACGTCAAAATTTCCCTTAGGACTCAAATGCGGGGGCGTTAAAGGTTAAAAGTGTTCAAAATTTTCGAAGTTTCAATTTTGACAGTTAAAATCGTGCGACGAGTCGTTTCCGCATAATTCGAGGTCGGGGAATTCATTGGCGATGTCAGGACAACGATGAGGTGACCGGAAGTACCGGAAATGGCCGCCATTTTGGATAATGGCTGCCAAATTCTTCGGATTTCGAACGGCTCCGCAACCAGTCGAGTTGGGTGTCGTTCCGATAGTTTCAGGGGTCTCTGAAGGCCACTGTGATGTCAAATTGAGAGTATTTAGCAGAGGAATACAGATAAACAGTTCCTCAGCTGTGAAAAATAAACCTGAACGAAGCAGTGCTTTCCAGGATAAAGTAAACACTGAAAACGTAATGGTTGGACACATGGCCAAAGTATGGCGTGACAAAAAGTCACGCCAAAAATTGGCGTGACATGAAATTCACGCCGAAAAACGGCGTGACATGTGAGTCACGCCCTCATTTTGCGTGAATGACAACGCGTTTTATGAGACAAGTCACGCCAAAAAGCGGCATGACAAGAAATTCACGCCAAAAATTGGCGTGAATTTTTGAGTTACGCCGATTTTTGGCGTGACTTTTCTGTCATGCCGATTAATGGTGTGACACTTAATTCACGCCCCTGCGGCACGAAGTCACGCCGGTAGATTTTCAGTGAAGGAAACGCAGTTTCTCTGCTTTGATAAATTTAACATGTTGGATGCGCTGAAATGACGTCTGTTTAAATGAAAATATACTCGCATTTTAGGTCCAAAATTAATTTGTAGCTGTCAGATCTCGATCTCAAAATCTTGAAAGTATGTGAAGAAATTAAGATTAAAAACTACGTCAAGAAGAACCCAATACGAAAAGTGAGTGAAGGACAATGACCCTGCAAGTTCTATTGCGTGCCTCGCACACTTCTGTGCCGATGATCTTCGAAGGACACTTCCATGGGCATGAAGCAAAAGTTTTGCTTCGCTTCAAAAAGTACCTTACATCTGAAACCAGATAGCCTTAACTTGCCTCGTTTAGGCATCATAACGTTATTGTAAGCAGTAAATCTTGACGGAATATATACTTGACAATTAAATTTTCAGAGACGTGTGCTTTGAGAAGCAGTTTTATAGAGTCAATTTGATAAGGAAACGGTGTTTATGCCGTGCGTCTAAGCACACTCCTTGTCGATGAACTGTGGAGAGATGTACTCCGGTCTTGCAGCGCAGACAGGCGTATTCTGGACTAGGTAGGTTTACTTTTATCGGTTTGTTCTTCTAGATTCATACAATCGTGGACCAAGCACAAAGTGGATCTTGCGGTGTATGCGTCACCAAAAATGTTTTAAATACTTCAAACTGTGTTTTCCCGCAGAAAAAATCTTTAGTAACTGCCAAGCGGGTAACAAAATACCAAATTTCAATCTCCTATTTTTGCGGTATTCTCCTCTGGAAGTTCAGCAGACTGGAACATAGCAGCGTGAAAGGCCAGCAGCAGCAATGCAGAGATTCCTGTTGCACATCCCTGCGACAATCGCACCTATCTATTGACCGCAAAGCGTTTCAGATATCCTGCAACGTGCACCAAACGATTTCCCATTTCCTATTAGCTGTGGTCCGCCCTCATATCTCTGGAAAAGGCCGGTGTAGGCCAATGATCAATTTGCCCGCCCCGTAAACTAGCAGTGCACGATGCTGTACGGATGTGTTACCTCCAACGTTTTTAGTGAAGAAAGAAACGATATGTTAGCCTTCTGACTTACTTGATCTGAAAAGAGAGTACTATGATTCCATGTGGATTTAAAATGTTTGCTCGTCATTATACCCTTCAAAGTGTATTCAGGAGAGCATCCCCACACCCAGCACACATCAGATCATGTAACTGATTTTCTAAGTGTAATAATGAACTAATTTAAAAAGCAATAAGAATTTTATAGCATGAAAAGCGCCATGAAAAAGTTAATGTATTACATGTGCAATAATTATTGTATTGCATTAGCGCATTTATCGCTTTATAAGCGTAGTAATCATTTCACACCAAAACTGTGATAATCTGGGCCAGGACCGGCCAAAACCCACGAGACTTATTGCATTTTTAATGCGATAATTTTTTATTGCTGCCTCAGATGCGATAATTTAAAGAAATCACATTATCTCTTTTATTGCAGCAAATTGTGTAAAGCTTATCACATCAGAAATATCAGAGGTTAAACTACACTTTGCTCACTTCACGTAACCTGAGTTCTTTGCACGTACTGGCATTTCTAGTGATAATTTTCATACAATTTGCTGCGATAAAAATGCTAATGTGATTCCCCAAATTATCGCATCTGTGGCAGCAATAAAAAATTATCACATTAAAAATGCAATAAGTCAGTTAGGTTTTGGCCGGTCTGGGCCCAGATTAGCGCAGTTTTGGTGCGATTAAATGATTACTACGCTGATAAAGCGATAAATGGGCTAATGCAGTACAATAATTATTGCACTTTTAATGCAATAACTTTTTGATGGCACTACTTATGCAATAAAAATGTTGTTGCTTTTTAAAGTTCATTATTACACATAGAAAATCAGTGCGTACTTTGCAGAATTTGCAATCTACATTTCTTCCGAGAACTTCTTGGCTTTAGACCTGATGATTATACACACTCATTTCAGGAACGTGGCATCAAGTTGAAATGAATGTGACAAAGTGTCACGTTCCTTTGAGCATTGTGTCGGATTCGTTCAAACGCAAATCAGCCACAAATTAGCTCATTCACGTGGGAACGATTGTGATACAATGCTCAAAGGAACGTGACATCTTGTCACATTCGTTTCAACGTGTTGTGATGTTGCTAACAATAACGTTATGATGCCTATTCGAGGGAGGCTATCTGGTTTCAGATTTAACACTGAGAACGCGAACGCCACGAGTACCGTAAACTGGGGTAACTTGAGACAATATTTCACGTTTTTTTGACCGTGTGTCCACAACACTTCTCTCACTAACCCGAATCCCAACTATGTTTAATTTCACATGATCACATTCGGTTTGGACCCCATGAATTTTTGGGGGTTCACCTAAAATGAGAGTAATAGGCCTCTAAAGTTGTCTCAAGTTACCCCGTCATTTGGGGTAACTTGAGACAGACCTAGTTTTTACTTTGCTTTTTTACGGAAGTGGGGTTTTTGCCAGTCCATACTGATTTTCTGAGACATTTAACTTATTTTCAAAGAAAACTACTACTTGTGGAATATATTAGAAGATTTTTGATCCTTGTATTAAGATTTTTTCATCCAAGTTACATTTGGTAATTTGAGGGATAACGGCACTTCAGAGGCGCAACGATCCTCCCATTTCACATCCAATTCTGTCAACTAAGTACAGCGATTCTCTCATTTCATATCCAACCCTGACACCTGTTACGACATTTTTCTTTATGTCTACGTACACAAGTCCATTCCTGCAAAGGTATATAGTCTAAGTCAATTTTTAAAATTTACTCAAAATCCATTAACTATGTTTACAGTTGTTTTTATTCAAAAAATTAGGCTAGAAGTTGTCCGATTTAAATGACATTTAGCTCGTTGGAAAGGTAATTAAATTCCCCATCTTTTGAGACTTCAGGGGTTATTATGTCTCATCTGGTCCGTGCGTAGTTGAGAAAACACCCCAACTTTAAGCTGCATATCAACTTGGGACCCTCTACAGTGTCTAAAAAAGTGATTCCCGATCATATGCGGCTTTGTTTTGATCTTAGACGGGAGAGGTCCGTTACTTTTAACCACCCTGTAGTACACGGAGGTGCCAGTATCAAGTTACGCCACTCAACTTCTGTCAAATTCAATGAAATTTGGTGTCTCAAGTTACCCCGCACAGTTACCATTTTCTATAAAAGTCAGTATTATCCGATGAATGATGGGTTTTCCTCAAAACCAATGCTACATTTAGAATGTTGAAATAATAGGGTTGAAAGATACTACAGTCATTTGGGTCTTAACAAGACGTGTTTCGAGTACCATGGGAGACTTGTAACACTTCTCTAAAATTGTCAAAATTTACTAAAATGGAAAAATCGTTATAGAACTGACCAGCTAGGTCCTAACCCGCCGTTCAAACGCTTAGTCGTCTTTCCGAACAAGTATGAAAAAACGTGCTAGGGCAGTTTTGACCTCCGAATGTGCCGAGCCAGGTGGCAGCTCCAAAAATGTGGAAAAGCAGAAGTGTCTCAAGTTACCCTTGCTGTCTCAAGTTACCCCGGTTTACGGTATAGCGTACAATGCAAAAGCATTGCACATAAGTGCAATGCAAGTGCAATGCCTCCCCATTCCCATGCATTGGCATAGGGCATTTTCAGGACGCATTGCACGTCAGGTGCAATATGACTGAGGCATTGCAGGTATGGTGCGATATCTCAGAGCATTGCACCGTACGTGCTTTGTATATTCATAACGTTTGGTATCTCGTTTGGTATCTCGTTTGGTATTTTCAAAAAAAAAAGTGAAGGTTCTTTTTGAAGCAAACCAAATTTTTGCTTCATGCTCTACAAATCAAAGAGTGTACATAGTATGCTCTAACTGGAGCATGCCTGCAAGCACGCTCTAGCTAGCGCATGCCTGCCAAGCATGCACTAACTAGAGCATACATGCCATGTACACGCTTCCTGATGCAGAAAACTCCCTACCCCTTATGCAGTAAATGTATGCTTCAGTTAGCGTGTACATGGCATGTATGCACTAGTTAGTGCATGCCTGGCAGGCATGCGCTAGTTAGAGCGTGCTTGCAGGCATGCTCCAGTTAGAGCGTACCATGTACACTCTTTGATTTGTAGAGTGCCCATGAAACGAAGATCTTCGAAGATCATCATCACACAGTAAATTGAAATGGCAGAATCTGTAGTGGTCTGAGAGCCCCAAATTGCAGAAACCGACAGGTAAATAGATCCGGGGCGGTTTTGCACCAAAACCGCCGACGGCAAACCCATTCTGCACACAGGCGACGGAATCCGTGCACTCGCCACGGAATCCGGACAAGACTGCACCGTAATCGTCAATTGCGATTCCCTCCACCTCGCGACTTTGAGATGTTATATTATTGGAAATAAAGAGTGTAGATGTACCGCGTAAGGAAAATATTAATTTATAGACTTGTCAAAGCAAGAAAAAGTATGCACACTCATCAAAATATGTGAATAATGTCCAAAACAACAAAAGCATCCAGAGACACAGTGAGGTTAGGTTGGCCAGCGAGACCGCAACCCCTTAGCAGTTTCTGTGAGCCCATCCCAGTTTCTGTGGAGCCTTTGTCAGTTTATGTTAGCCCATGCCAGTTTCTGTGACTACCAAATTCAGAATCATTTACTGGCGGTTTCTGGGCCGAACCGTTACGGATTCTGCCATTTGAATTTACTGTGCACAGAATTGTGCCAAGCACGCAATAGAACTTGCAGGGTCATTGTCTTTCACTCACTTTTCGTATTGGGTTCTTCTTGACGTAGTTTTCAACCTTGATTTCCTCACATACTTTCAAGATTTTGAGATCGAGATCTGACAGTTACAAATTAATTTTGGACCTAAAATGCGAGTATATTTACATTTAAACAGACGTCATTTCAGCGCATCAAACATGTTAAATTTATCAAAGCAGAGAAACTGCGTTTCCTTCACTTTATCCTGGAAAGCACTGCATCGTTCAGGTTTATTTTTCACAGCTGAGGAACTGTTTATCTGTATTTCTCTGCTAAATACTCTCAATTTGACATCACAGTGGCCTTCAGAGACCCCTGAAACTGTCGGAACGATACCCAACTCGACTGGTTGCGGAGCCGTTCGAAATCCGAAGAATTTGGCAGCCATTATCCAAAATGGCGGCCATTTCCGGTACTTCCGGTCACCTCATCGTTGTCCTGACATCGCCAATGAATTCCCCGACCTCGAATTATGCGGAAACGACTCGTCGCACGATTTTAACTGTCAAAATTGAAACTTCGAAAATTTTGAACACTTTTAACCTTTAACGCCCCCGCATTTGAGTCCTAAGGGAAATTTTGACGTGTGCTTCGGGCCAAATCGACCATTTGGGTCAATAGAAGACGTGTGCAAAGTGGCTTGCTTGTAACCCAATTTGCAACGTGTTTTTGCTCTGTTACCCCTACTACTTGAGAGACGTCCGTTCAGCTTTCGTTTGCCCCTATCTGATCACTCATCACGTAAAGTACGAGCCGGGGTGTTTACACGCTTAAAATCTTCCGAAGTATTTTGAGCATACGTTGTAGGAACTGCTTTACTTTGTTAGGCGAAGTAATAGTTCGTCAATTACGATCTATGTTCCTCACAAGCTTATGTATACTCAAAATACTTGGTAGTGAAGGTTCTTTACTTAGGCTTAAATATATTGCAAGGTTTTCAGAGTGTACACATACAATATAATTTGCGTGGGGGTAATCACTCGCGTAATACCCTGTACACAAAAACCGTGTTTTACGCGTTATACATGTGATCGTAATACCATTTTTGGGTAATTATTCCGAATACCCGAGTAAAAATAGAAGGCTGCAGATAGGCTGACGCTTGGCTGACGCATGGCTGTATGGACCGTTTTTTGGCTGTATGCATGGCTGCCGTGGCTGCGTTGCAGCCATGTCGCAGCCATAGCGATGTCCTGGACTTGCAGCCATGCACGCTGCAGTGGCTGGTCTGGCTGTTTCACGGAGCGCTTTGGCTGTGGAACGCTTCAGAAGCTGCGCACAGAAGCCTTTTGGCTGCCCGAAGCAGCCTATAAACGCTGCCACGCACAGCCAACTTAGCTGCAGTGGCTGTAGGCTGCGCGTCGCAGCGTGTTGGCTGCTGGCGCCAGCCCTGCCGCGTAGACGTTACAGCCATGTAGGCTGCAATGGCTGTAGGCTGCGCGTCGCAGCGTGCTGGCTGCCGGATGCAGCCGGGCTACGGCAGGACTATACAGCCATATAGGCTGCAATGGCTGTAGGCTACGGATGCAGCATGGTGGATGCTGGCGGTATTCAGGCGCACTCCTTGATTAAAGGGTTATAAAGAATAGAAAAAAATAGAATGGGTGCGTGGTATGCTGATATTTGAGTTGAATACGTTAACATACATAAGCCATGCAAGTTTCGTAAAAATCGGGACACTTTTTTGTTATCTTTGATATCTCGGGAACGGAAAGTCCTAGATGAAATTACTTAACAGATTTGGATCTGGAACGGTGTTGGGACCCTAGAAAATCTACTAAGGGATCCATAGAACTTCAAAGGGCGTAACAGGCCCCCTCAAGGGTCGTCATGGGGACCTTCATGTACTAAGGAGTGAAGCCTAGTAGCGATATGGGTGCTGCCGATGGCATCCACGAAGCTGCAGGATGCAGCCGATGCGCATGCCTGCCAAGCATGCTAGTGCATGCCAAGCATGCTAGTGCATACATGCCATGTACACGCTTCCTGATGCAGGCAACTCCCTATCCCTTATGCACTAGATGCATGCTCAGTTAGCGTGTACTTGGCATGTATGCACTAGTAAGTGCATGCTTAGCAGGCATGCGCTAGCTAGAGCGTGCTTGCAGGCATGCTCCAGTTAGAGCATACCATATACGCTCTTCGATATGTCGAGGGGTCCTATTCAAAAGATCTTATCTGGGCGTTCCCCCCAAGACAATCTTATCTTAAACGCTGGCAAATTTCACTCATTTTGATAAGTCAGAATAAATACGACGGTAAGCGAAACATATTTCTACGTGCACTTTTGGTTTCTTTGATCTTCCATCTTTAGATTTACGTTAACATACTCACAAATTATATTGATATGAAGCTGTATCAAATGATCAAACTATGTGAAATTCACCTGCGTTTAAGATAAGATTGCCTTGGGGGGAACGCCCAGATAAGATCTTTTGAATAGGACCCCTCGATGTAGAGTAGCTTCGTTTCCCGTTACCCATCCATCGTAAAGCCTTTTCTTCAACATCCTTTGATTTTTGTAACTGTTATCTTTATGCACTATTTCGCAGGGTACGTTGTAGTGTTTTGTGGTGCAGGCGAATTTCTCGTACTAATCTTACATTAAAAGCTGCCCGGTTTTCCCCATTTCACTGCAAAGCGAGAGGGAAGTTTGCTTGCCATGATATTGGCAGGCCGTTTTGAATGCCAAAATTTGGCAAGCTTCTGAACATTTCGGGTCAAAGCTTGCCAAATTTTGGCATTCAAAAGGCTTGCGAAATTTGTGGAAAGCAAACTTGGACTTTGCAGTGCGCGAAAATCTGAACAAAAGTTTCGCTACCATCGAAAGAAACAGAACGGGAACGGCTTGTATCAAACTACTACTGTGGGTGAACGAAACGACGGAACATGGATGTCAATTTCGAGCACCGATCTTTGGAACTCTTTTTCATACTCAAACATTTGTCTGTCCAAAAAGCAATCATTCTTGTGGCCATAGACGTTGAACTACACCTGAATTCAGTGTGACTTCCAAGTGCACCTTGCAAGTACACGCTAAAATACACTCGATTAGTCCTATCTAAAAGCATGGGCCAGTTTAAGTGTACTTGCCAGGTACACTCTTATTTAGCGTGTACATGCAATGTACACTCTATTTTAGCGTGTGCCTAGCAAGTATGCTGTAAGTAAGAGTGTACTTGGAAGCATGCTCTTATAAGAGTGTACTATGTACACACTTCAGTTTGCAGAGTGTTGTCCAATGCATTCTGTACGCACTTGTTTCAGGACACTGGGCGGAAGATTGCCGAGTACAAGCAGGCTGTTCTGGAAGTGAACAAGGAGCTCTGTCGCTATCACTTCGGCAGAGAGGAAGATGACCCGAAACGAAGTCTTCGAGAAGACCCCTTCGGCGGTCGATAGCGCTTCGTTTCGGACTCATTCGTCATTGAATCGGTGGCATTTGTCTAATTTTTGGAAGTTAGTAGAATTGTGAATCTGACCGCGAGTCCACTGTATGCAATGGAATTCTTACTGCTCTTTTTGTTTTGAAAAGGACGTTCCATTTGAGTTGGATCGCCTCAATTTTTTCAAGGTTTGGTGTTTTGGGGTGCTTTATCATTAGCCTTTAAATTCAATTTTTAATAATTAAGCTTTGCGTCAGCTGGCACCCATGTGTGTGTCTTATGCTAAGAAATAGAGTTTCATTTCCTGCTTTTTGTCTGTAATAGTTTTCGTTTGAGTCGACCTGGCATGCTAAAATGTAATCAAAAAATTGTGAAAACTTGGTTTTATCAGAAAACAATTTTGACTTTTGGTCATCTAAGTACTGTTCCAAGGAGTAAAACCCATATGAAGCTGGCATCTGCCTCTCCCTTTTCATATATTTGTGATTGTTAGCGCGTTCTTGTCTGCGGATGTCTCGTGTTGTCTTCTTAATGTTAACTTTACTGTGTATGTTCTTGTAGCTTTGAATCTTGGAGACGATTTTTGAACACGTTTGCTTTTATGTATGACGGTAGGTAAAGGAAAAATAAACAGGTTGATTAATGACTCATAAATGTATTTTCAAATTTCAATTCAAATTTTTCCTTCAACATCTGGCACAGTTCACGGATCATCAGTCGAACAAGCTGCCTGAGAAAAGTACCCGTGCACACAGAATGTTCTTGTGCAAATTTTTTAAGAGACGTCTCAATTTTTAGTGCAGATGAACTTATCGTACAAATTTGTCCGCCATTTCGAACAAAAATGGGGAAATGCGCGCAGTTTTTCGCACGAAAATTGCACAGAAAGTTCATCTGCACAAAAAACTGCGATGTCTCGTACAAAACTGGACATAACATTACAAGGTGCCACCGACCCGGAAAACTGAGATAAATCCGGGATAAAAATTATGCTGGGGAAAACCGGGAAGAAGCCGTGAATTTCCCAGGATGACCAGCAAAATTATAAAAGTCTCTTGAGACAGTACAATCAAGGTGGCCCCACAATGGCCGCGGAACACGGGCTTCAGGCTTCAGGCGTCAGCCGTCGGATCAGGGCTCTGTAACGTCTGGTTTAGCCTCTATCCCATAAATTCGCTACAAATTCACCGTGTTGTCACAATTTTCGTCGAAATAAATACATTCTCCGAAAGAGAAGTGCTCCCTGAAGCCCTGAAGCCGGGTCCGCCCATGGCCATTGTGGGGCTACCTTCACGGTCTAATTTGTAATAAACTAACTTCAGTTTACAAAACTTCCCTTGCTGTTGTCATAATGGTTCCTTTTGTTCTCGTGTTCTGAGGTCTTCCACAATTATTTGTAGTATGAAAGCTAGCTTGAACACACACAAAATGTCTGATTGCAGTTGCTAGAGACCCCTACTTTATCTGCTCACATAGTTTCAAGCTGCTCTTCACAACATATGTTGACAGACCGGTATTTTGTGCGGGGTTCTAGTGCGCACCCTAAACGCTTAAATGTGGAAAACTCAAAGATGGATACGAACAGTGCTCTGAGCGCTTTTAAAAGCCCCCGATAAATTACCTTTATCTGGCCGGAAAAAAAACGAGAATTTAGATTTTAGGATTGAGTGCCCACCCTGATTTAGAGTGCACTGGTGCTATAACGAACCCGAAATCAGCATCAGGTAAAGGCTTTTAAGGTGTAGGTACACATTTGTGCCTCGTATCGACTTTTTATCCCTTGCCAAAAAGCGTTTTTGTGCATATGTAATATTTAATTTTCTCTTTAGTTTTTTTTGTTTTGTTGATTATGGAGAGTATATAGGGGAAGAAACCCCGGGAAATCCGCGAAAAAAATAAAAAAAGGGGGGGGGGAGTTTGAAATACCGGAAGCGCTCGACACCCTATGCCGCAGGCAGGTCTTTGCTGTCCGCAGGCACGTCTTTGCTGTCCACAGGCAGATCTTTGCTGTCCGCAGGCACACAACAAACGTTTCTTAGCTGCAGTGCTCCAACCGTCGCTAAGCCGCCTGAGACGCTAGAAGACATCGGCACTCCCCTCATGGCAAGGCTCTGAAGACACCGGAATATCCAGGGTGTACCAAAGCAGCTCTGAAATCATACAAAACAAGGATCTAAATAATTACTTCAATGGCTGGCAGGTGCAGCCAGAGAGGCTGCAGCGGCTGTGGATGGCTGGATTTTGGCTGACGTATGTCCGAATACAGCCAGTGTCTGCAGCCATCCGAGATCCATCCGAGCGCTCTCAGGCACCCGGAGGAAGCCAGCCTGCAGCCAATCTGCAGCCTATAATTTTCTCTCGGGTAGCGGCTCCACCTATATAAGGTCAAAGTTTGGTATCATTAGACAGGTATTGACGAGTACTGTTCGAAACTGCAAGAAATATGTGGCGCTCGAGAAGGATATTGCTATAAATGTGTATTCAAGTACCTCACCCTAACCTCGAACAATGCAGCGATATCGTGAAATGCGCTCGTACTGTCAACTTATCACGCATTAGGTAGAAGGGCAAATCTTAGGGGGATGTTAGATCTTTCTTGCAGACCCACAATTTACCCCCAAATATTTTCCCTTCTATTAATTCGGGAAAGTTGACACGGCCGTCTGCTGAGGTGACAGGTGGCGCCATCTTGGAGCGGCTTCTGTAAACTCGTCGGCCTCGTCCAGTTTACTCGAATCAATAGAAGGGAAAATATTTGGGGGTATATTGTAGGTCTGCGAGGTAGATCTAACATCCCCCTAAGATTTTCCCCTCTACCTAATGCGTGGTAAGTTGACAGCTCGAGCGCATTTCACGATATCGCTGCATCGTTAGAGGTTAGGGTAGGGTACTTGAATACACATTTATAGCAATATCCTTCAAGAGCGCCACATATTTCTTGCAGTTTCGAATAGTACTCATCAATACCTGTCCAATGATACCAAACTTCCGCCCTATATAGGTGGAGCCGCTATTCGGAATAATTACCCATTTTTGTGTCAAATGTGCCAAATTTTGGCATTTTAGGGCCGTAATGCACGTGTAATACACCCGTAATACAGCGTAATACCGAGTAGTCTGTACACGATTTCTTGAAGTGTTTACCCCCTCGATAATTTGTAGGAACCTATCAAACAAAACTCGACTTCTCTTAACAGAATAATCCTAGCTGCCAGAGTAGATCCAAGACAATCCTAACTGTAAGTGTAAATTCGAAACTATCCTAACTGGTGAAAAGTGGTGAAAAAACACGTGAAAAGTGGTCTTTTCTCAAAGTCCGTGACGCCGACGCCAACATGCGTCATAGAATTACACGCTGAAGGGCTTGTTACAAAGTTTCGTCCTTTTATAAATACGTCGACATAGTATTTCAAAGATATAGAGAGATTCACTGATTTGCAGTGCAGATAGTTTAGGGACACTTTTAGGCACCCCTGCAGTTAAGGTAGTTCTAAATCTGCCCTGACAGTTGGGATTGTCTTGGATCTGCTCTGACAGGACTATTCCATTAGGACGCGTCGACAGTGTGACGATATCGGCCGATGGAGTCTCCCCACCCGGACTGCCAAATTTCCCCTTTTTAGCCAAAATTTCCCCTTTTCGGCGAAAGTTGCTATTTTTGTAAGAAAACTGCGATTTAACCGTACTTTAACCTTTGCTTTATCGTTTCACAAAGTAAAATCAACACAAACATGGTTTTTACCACCCTTGAAAGCATTTTATGGAGTTCGGTAGCGCACTGCTGGCAGTTGGCAGCCATGGGCGATGCTCAGCTGTTCGTCTCAGGCTGGCTCTGGCTCAGTGCGAGAAGGCAGTGGTTCTGTGTTCCTGCAACGTTGCCAAGTGTCCGTTTTACTTCTTCTCGTCGCTACTCCTCGCCTCATATCGAGGGGTATTGCTGCGGTACGTTCAACTTCAACTTAGTTTCTTTATTAAACATAAGTTTTTTGCATATTGACGGTAAAACTGCACACGTAGGCTGACAAGTGGCTCCTTGGTTATAGGTTATGGATGAAAACGAAATAGAGTCATACAACGAGGATAATCCCGACTTTGAGGATGAGGAAAACGCTCGGTCTGCGGAGAAAAGGCAACAGGATGAAGCTTTGACGACAACTCCACCCAAGAAAGGAAAGAAAAGCATATCCAAGCCCAAAATATTCAAGGATGAGTGGCTTGCTGACTCCACTTTCATGGGATGGCTGAAGAAAGTCCACGGCAAACCTCACAAAGCCGTTTGCTCCGCTTGCGATGTTGAGTTGGCAGCGGGGAAAAGTGAACTTCAAAAGCATGCCGAAGGGAAGCTACACAAGAAGAAAGCAGAGTCACTGAAGGCGAATAAATCCCTCACTGAAATGTTCAGCCAGGCCCAGACAGCTCAACGTGAGGCTGCGAAACACTCCGAGAGGGTGAAAGTCGCTGAAATCCAGATGGCAGCTTTCTTTGCCGATAACAACGTGGCTTTTCGCACCTCTACTCAGCTTGTCGGCGTGCAAAAAAAAGTGTTCAAAGACTCGAAAATAGTGCAGGACATGACACTCGGGCCCGACAAGTGCAACGCCATAGTGAGAAATGTGATTGCTAAGGTGGAAACCGAAGAGCTGGCTGAAGATTTGAGGAATACTTACTTCTCAACTATGGTGGACGAGAGCACTGACCAGGGAGCTGAAAAAAACCTGATCATAGTGGTGAAATTCTTGAGCCCCCGAGCTCCAGGGAAGGACAAGCCAAGAGTTACCATTCTCGAGTTGGCCAGACTCGACTCTACTAATTGCTCGGCAGAGGCCCTATGGAACGCCTATGACAAGGTTCTTGAAAAGCATAGGATTCCTCATGACAACTGCATCGGACTGAGCTGTGACGGCGCCGCTGTTATGGTGGGACGGCACAACTCGTTCTGGTCTCGGCTCAAGGAAAGGTGCCCTTGGGCCATACTTATGCCCTGCACGTGCCATTCCGCCGCCAAGGTGTCAAGTATTGCCTGCTCAAAACTACCTTCTCACGTGGAGCAACACCTGCGAATGCTGTCAACCTACCTAGGCGGTAGTCCGAAACGGAGCGCTGAGTTGAGGCAATTTCAAGAAGAATACGAAGAGGAATTGAAGAAAATGTTGAAACCGGCGGCGACTCGCTGGCTTGTGTTGCAACCATGTGTGGAAAGGTACCTTCTTCTGAGAAAGCAGAGAAGTCTTCAGGGCTTTTTTGAGTTAAGGTGCTTTGAAGATCCGGACAGGAAGGACAAAGATGCCCATGAAATCCTGGCTCAACTCAAAAACCCGTTCACGGGGGCTTACATGGAATTCCTCTCCTATGTGTTGAATGTCATGAATGAGTTCAACGCCATGTTTCAGTCCAAGAGCACGCTCATTCACAAGGTTTATGAGAGGTCGCACGCCCTCATGAAAACCTTGTGTCTCAATTTCATGAAGGAGGACTGCATGGACAAACTTGGTGATATCAATGTCACCCATCCTCACTTCTTGGTAAGCGCCAGCGCGGCTCCGGCTTATTGAGAGGGCGGAATCTCCCAACTTTTCCTTTTTTGCTAATGTCATTGTTCTATTGCAGTTGCCGCTGGAAGAAGTGGAGCTGGGTTTAGGCTGCAATGAGGCCCTCAGCAAGATTACTCCACACCCAGATACACCTGAAACACGCCAAGCCCTCGCTCGCGACATCACGGCGTTCAGGCAGAAATGCTTGCATTTCTACACCACTGCGGCCAAGGAGATCCAGTGTCGATTACCCCTGAAGGATGAAATTTTGAGGCAAGCTTCTTTCCTGGATCCTGCTGTATTCCTACAGCCTCGATCTGAACCTGGAGCCTTAAAGGACATAAATGGTCTAATTATGCATTATAAGGTAAATGTTGCACGGTCACACGAATTGGAGACAAAGCTTAAAGGCCCTTGACTAATAAATCAATGTGTTTACTTTTCAGGATAAGCTCAATCTGGACGTCAATGCAACTGTGCTGGAGTGGCGCAAAGTCCCGCACACAATTCCTCAACGCATGCACGAGAAACTCAAGGCCATGCCGATGGAGGATGCGTGGGACGAAATTCGCGCTTTGAAGTCAGGTGATGACAAGCCGATGTTCGGAAATTTGGTGAAGCTAGCTAACTTAGTTATGGTCCTCCCACACGCCAACGCCGATGCGGAAAGAGGCTTCTCCATCGTGACGGATGTCAAGACTAAGAAGAGAAACAGGATGGGAGCTGAATGCCTGAACTCAATTTGTGTTGCTCGTTCATCTTTTCGATCGAAAGGAATTGACTGTGTATCGTTTGAAGTGACCCCAAAGCACCTGAGCAAGCACAATAAGGACATGTACAATCGCGAGTGAATTAATGTGCCATTTTTAATTTATCTTTGAGACTTGTGTTTCCTATGCTTTCTATCTATGATGCCATTTTATTTTCTACTTTTCTAAGTCATGTGATTCTATTTTCTACTTTGCTAAGTCATGTGATACTATCTTAAGTTAATAAAGTAAGAAGTATGCATTAAAACCTTTGACTGTTAATTTTTAAAATTGTATTAGGATGCGCGCGCGGCAACGCGGCAGCTGTCCTGGTGCCAACTTACAATTAAAAAAAAAACTTGTCTTTCAGCTTATATTACTGATTTCTGTCAAACAAACAGTTTCCTGTCAAATTTGGCCTGATTCCACGAAATTTCACGGATTTCCCCTCAATTTCGAGTTTTTCCCCTTTTCCCCTCAGGGACCCATTTTTTCCCTAATCGTGGGAAATTTCCCTCGATATCGTCACACTGCGCGTCGAACTGCGAGTAAAAAACATGAAACCCTAGTTGCTTTCAGGCCCTTTAAAGGGGCATTTATTACTTGTGCCCTTCAAAAATCGTAAATTCAGGAGTGTGGCATTAAAAGCCTTTACGCCTCTCTAGGGCGCACACGGTGTACTAGCAAATAAAAAAAACAGTTGAAAATTAAGCTGAACTTTTGTCTCTGCATTGCAGGAGCCCCAGCCCAGACGTAGATTCACAAAGTGAAACAGCTAACTGCAAGTGCACCGTGATGAAAGTCGAGTCACTACCGGCACTAATATTGCGTCTTCTAACCCGCTGAGAGATAGTCATTTCGTTAATTTGTTTTTGTCAACCGGAAGTGAGCCAAGGCTCACGTCTCAGGGCACTAAGCACGGACGGCTATCTCAGAAGGATGAAGAATGAAGGAAAAGAGACTCAGAGAAGTTATCTACAGAAGATGGGTCGAAAATCTCCAGCATGCCTGTTTATGTTTATGGACCGATTGTTTTGACGTTCATCAGCCCGTTTCTTTTTTTCGTTTGTTTTTTTTAAATTCATGTGCCAAAGAATGTTACTTCAAACAGGCCAGTTCAATTTCTTTGAAAAAATAAATAAATTAGGAAGTAGTTCATACTTTTCCGGATTGGTAGGAAACGTATGCCGTAGTCTTTTTTTAGTTCGTATGTTGAGTTAATTAATCCCAATGAAACAGTTGTTGCTAACAGTGTATGTGCAAACAAAAATAAAAAGGTACCAGGGTCATTCCATGGGGGTTCGACATACTTTTGCAAGTGATCTCTCCGATTCCGATGAAACTTTGCGAGCTTGTTGGCTATGGTCTGAAAGCCCCCAAAACCAATTTTGAGCAAAAAATACCGATTTTTGAAAAAGTTATGGCTTGCGTTAGAAATTTTGATTTTCGATGCAGACCTTTTTTGAAAACGCTGTAGTTTCTTCAAAACTGAAGCTACAGAGCTCATTCTGGGCGCATTAGAAAGGTATTGAATTAAACTTTAAGCCTATTGCAACATTTTGACAAAAATGTTCAAATTTGACATACATTGAACAAAGTCAACATTTTGAACACAATTTTCTCAAAAGTAGTATTTTTGATTTTTTTTCTTTTTTGATATGTTATAGTCCATACTTTAGTCTAGCAACCCTCAAAATTTGGTTTGAAAAAATTCATAAACAAGGAAGAAAAACGGTTTTTAGTGTTGCGATTCGGCAAATTTTCGCTAGTTGGAGTGGTGAGGAGAGCAGCATGATGCACATTTGAGACCGCAGGTTGTCGATCTCGAACTTCTAGTGTCACTTGGAACAGTTTTTTGGGGTGCTGAACTTAAAAATTAGATCAGTTTTCGTTTTCAAAATTCCCAGGGGTGGATCAAGGGGGGTGACTTTTCAAAAATCAGGATTTTCGGATGTTGCAACGCGATTTCTATGTTTTTTGGGGTGGAGATATCGAATCTTGCACGATGTTGAATGCAAGTTGGCCCTAAAGCTGATCTAACGTATTGTTAGAACATAAAAGTGTGCAAATAGAAGATCAAAATAGCCCCCAAATGTGAACAACTTTGGCCCGTTGCAAAAAGTAAAGCTAGCGTTGTTACTCACACCCCTGTAGACATAAGAATCAACATGCGACATCCAAACATCTTAAATTCCGAAAAGTCACCCCCATTGACGCACCCCGTTATTAAGATTACCAGGGGCGGATCAAGAGGGGTGACTTTTCAAATATCAGAATTTTTGTATGTTGCATATCGTTTCTCATACTTTCCTGATTTTCGAAAAGTCACCCCTCTTGATCCGCCCCTGGTAATCTCAATAAAGGGGTGCGGCAATGGGGGTGACTTTTCCGAATTCGAGATGTTTGGATGTGGCATGTTGATTATGTCTACAGGGGTGTGAGTAACAACGCTAGCTTTACTTTTTGCAACGGGCCAAAGTTGTTCACATTTGGGGGCTATTTTGATCTTCTATTTGCACACTTTTATGTTCTAACAATACGTTAGATCAGCTTTAGGGCCAACTTGCATTCAACATCGTGCAAGATTCGATATCTCCACCCCAAAAAACATAGAAATCGCGTTGCAACATCCGAAAATCCTGATTTTTGAAAAGTCACCCCCCTTGATCCGCCCCTGGGAATGTTGAAAACGAAAACTGATCTAATTTTTAAGTTCAGCACCCCAAAAAACTGTTCCAAGTGACACTAGAAGTTCGAGATCGACAACCTGCGGTCTCAAATGTGCATCATGCTGCTCTCCTCACCACTCCAACTAGCGAAAATTTGCCGAATCGCAACACTAAAAACCGTTTTTCTTCCTTGTTTATGAATTTTTTCAAACCAAATTTTGAGGGTTGCTAGACTAAAGTATGGACTATAACATATCAAAAAAAGAAAAAAAATCAAAAATACTACTTTTGAGAAAATTGTGTTCAAAATTTTGACTTTGTTCAATGTATGTCAAATTTGAACATTTTTGTCAAAATGTTGCAATAGGCTTAAAGTTTAATTCAATACCTTTCTAATGCGCCCAGAATGAGCTCTGTAGCTTCAGTTTTGAAGAAACTACAGCGTTTTCAAAAAAGGTCTGCATCGAAAATCAAAATTTCTAACGCAAGCCATAACTTTTTCAAAAATCGGTATTTTTTGGTCAAAATTGGTTTTGGGGGCTTTCAGACCATAGCCAACAAGCTCGCAAAGTTTCATCGGAATCGGAGAGATCACTTGCAAAAGTATGTCGAACCCCCATGGAATGACCCACCAGTTTATTTACTTCTCAATATAATTCCCCAACACTGTCTCATTTTCAGAAAAACGATAACGCTGATATTGAGAAAGCTCCTCAAACCTATTGCTAAGTACGCATATCATTTTTTTGAAAAAAAAACAAAAAACGAAAAGTGAAGCCAACCCAGATCACTTGATGGCTACGAAATAGGCGTCGATTTTCACGTTTAACCCTGTTCAAACCATAAAATTGTGATTTTCAACCTTGATTTTGGTCTGAAGCACTCTGTTCTGGGAACGCCTGAAGTTTCGAAATATGCATCTCCCTCTGAAAAGATTGTTCAAAGAAAAAAAACGTATCTTGACACAAAGACTGGCTGGATTTTTAGCAAAACGCAAATTTTTACCAAAATCGGAATGCCCCCCCCCCCCAAAAAAAAAAATGCAGGTGATCTTTATGCGCCGAACAGTTTTACTTTTCGCACTCATTGGTGTGACTTTTCGTAGCCTTGTATTTCAATGAAAATTACAATAGTAATAGTATAATAGTCATTAAAATATACAATAACAATAAAAAATTTGTAAAAAAATGAGTCCTTTGAGCCGTGGCCTGCACCGCCGCGCCGTCCCCTTGGTTTGCGAGCCCCAGGTCCCCTCTGCACTGTACGGGGGGAGGGATCGACATGACCCGCGCGGGCCGTCGCGCGCGAGAAGGGGGTGCCTCGAGGGGTAAACTACTCAGACTGGAGTGTACACAGGATTACCGATTACCAGTGATTATCTACAAAAATACTCAAAAAACTCTATAATTTGGGCCAGCTAAGAGCTTTTTGGCCTTCTAGAAACCCCCCACCCACATACTATAAAAACGGCGAAAATGGCCATTTTTGGGCGTGTGATTACCACTGATTACGGGACGAAGTGTACGCACGATTACCACAGTGGTTGACCCCTGGGGTGCCATTGTTTACGCCCGTGCCGGTCGCGCCGTACCGGGGGATAGTGTCGACTTTTCGCGCAGCCGAGCCCCACGAGCCTACCACTATCCCGCCCCGGGCAGCCAGCCCCTGTTAGGATCCCCATTTTGGGTTTTCTGGACTCTCGAGTAAAAGCTAGCTGACACCTTTATGTGTCTTGCCTCGTTCTTGGTATTTTTCGAAGTAGAAAGGTATCATCTGCTAAAAAGTTTGAGCCCGATCCGAGATGGTCGCCGGCCAAGTGGCTTGTTGGGGCTGGAACGCCTCTAAGGCGCCGAGTTTATCGATCCGAGGCCCGGCGGGGAAAGGGGGGGGGTTACGAGAGAAAGCGGGGCGGGGGGGGGGGGGGGGTGCGGGGGGCTCCCATGCAGGTCATGAAACCGCCGCTTGCTGGACTCCGCCAGTATGCCTTGGGTGTTACCAGCGCAGCGCAGACACGCCGCTCCTCGGATATTGCTGCAGGAAGCAGTGAGAAAACACTGAGAATCCAAACGCTATGAGTATAGCGTCAATTGGTGCAATGCAAAAGCATTGCACATGAAGTGCAGTGCCTCCCCATTCCCATGCATTAGCATAGGGCATTTTCGGGATGCATTGCACGTAAGGTGCAATATGGCTATCGCATTGCACGTATGGTGTAATATGTCAGCTGCATTGCACCATAAGTGCTATAACTCATAGCGTTTGTAATCTCAGTGAACGTATTCGAATAGGGCCCCTCGGAGTGTTGCACCGATCTGTGTGCTGAAAGCTTGCACCTAAAAGCTTCGTTTCCTCATTCCAGGTCGGTTTCCTCCGTTCCCACACGTTTGCCGCACGATGACGACTCTGGTGCGCGCGGGCTCCCTCCCGTCGCGCCTCCTGCAAGCCGCGGCGCGCAAGCGCCCCGTGCAGGCGATCCTGCAGCACGCCGCGGCGCGGAAGCGACCGACGCAAGTGATCCTCGTCACTTCTGGATTGTCCTTGAGGTAAACACTCAAAAATAAAACCTTGCGAAGTATTCTCCGGCATTGTATTGCAAACTCTCTTACAAACTATTTTCTTTGCTTTGCGAAGTATTACTTTGCAGCTTGCAAAAGAAATGCTATGCAAATGCACATATTTACGAATATGACATCATATTCGTTGTATCACTGAGATTCCAAACGCTACACTGCTAGAAATTTTTGTTAATTTACGAAATATTTTAGCACGAAACATTTCGTAAAATATTCTTTAAAACAGGTATCTTGAAATTTAGAGATTATTCCGTACTTTGACAGTATAAATCTTGTTTTAGCCTCAAAACGATATTTGTGATATTTTTAGTTATCATTTTGTAGGCAAATGAAACAGTTGTGAAAAAGACAAAATACGCCGTAGAGATTGCCAAAGCCAACTGGTCATCGAGCTTCAAATGCCCTTGCAGAGCTGTGGCAGCTAGGCTGCCGGCGGGCCAGAAAGTCCTGGTTTAGTCTCCGATGAACATTTTTTCTCAACACTATTTGCTGCATGCTAGGGTGCATGTTACTTACAATTATCACAAATATAACGGAATGTTCTGTAGATTTACAAAGTATCTTGTAAATTGATGTGTACGATGAATTTTTGGACTTTACGGCATATTTCATCAACTACGTTTTACAATACTCTCGTTTATAAAAATTTCCAGTGAAATCATTGTAAATTTACGAAAAAATTTCGAACAGTGTATGAGTATAGCACGTATGGTGCAATGCACCTGAGATATTGCACCATACTTGCAATTCCTCAGCCGTATTGCACCTTACGTGCAATGCATCCCGAAAAGGCCTATGCTAATGCATGGGAATGGGAAGGCGTTGCAGTGCAATGCTTTTGTATTGCACCAATTAAACGCTATATTCATAGCGTTTGGATTCTCAGTGATGCTACTGCCTTTTTTTCCCAGAATGACATAGTATTTAAATGAGCTTGACATTTGTTCATGTTCAAGACGTCACAGCCATTTAATAAAATATATCGCTGTTTGGGTCGAGGCTTTAGACAAGATGTTCTCACTTTCTCCACTTTTACGTACAGGAGTCTTCCCTTCGTCGCATGTGATGGAACGGACGCCGAGCCGCCCGTCTCTGACCCGTCTCCGTCTCCGGCGTCGTCGTCGTTGTACAAAGAGGGGCTCAACTCTGCTGCTTCCTCCATTGTGAAGAGTGTTGTGGTCGCGGTAGCTCTACCTTACGTAATAAGTGCTGCAGCACCCCAGGTTTTGGCATGGATTGGCTTCGGGTCCGTTGGCATCACGGCTGACAGCATCGCCGCGTCATTTCAGGTGGGTTCTCAGACGAAAAACCGAATTTAGTAGGTGAAGGATGCAAATACCCAAACTTTTATTTTTTCTATCGAAAGAGGACATTTTTTTGAGTATAATGACGTCTCGGGAGCTTTGATACGAGTTGTCTAACAGTCCTCTTTATACCGTTGAAAAAGGCCATTTTTTTTCAGGAAAAATATCAAGGGAGGGTGGGGAACCATGACCACTTTTTTTTGTGCCTCCCTCTACTCCACCGTGTGGGGGGTGGTCATGGTGCCCCAGTGGTCATGGTTCCCCACCCTCCCTTATTTGAAAAAGTGGTGTGATTTCTCTAAATCGGCTCCACAGCCTTTCTGGTGCATCGTATCTCATTTCCAAGGACAGTTTTGGATTTAAAAAGAAAAAAAACGCTTAAAATGATGTATGACTGATGAGGGAAAGACTCCCCATGGTTTTGCGCTTCCAACGAACTTCTCTGTTTTGCTGTAGCTCAAATTAACGATCGCACGGTGCAAAACGTAATATCATGTCATTTTCCTAAATCGATTTTAGGTGATTTTTGAAAATACACAAAAATCTCGATATCTCCAGAAGTTTTCGTCCGATCCGACTGAGATTTTTCACAAAATTCTTTTTTTGGGGGCACTATAAGTCACCCAAATTGCATCAAAATCGGAGATGGTCACCTACGAAATTGGCCCCGTAGTCATGGAATGCCCCAAGGGGAATCTGGGCGGGTGAGCCCGTTACGCTTGATTTCTAGCGTAAAGTGGTTACGCTTGTTGGGAAATACTACATTAGAACCGGCATGACGAGTGATGTGCAGTCCGGGCCTCGTTTTGGTTTGTACAATTCTCCTTGTACTTCACACTTTTCCTTTGTGTGGCCCCCCAGATAGGCACATGCATCTCCACAAATGTCATGGGACAGTTGTTCCCACACGAGTCATATGATTTGAAGCACATCCGACGGTGATAATACAATTTGGTTTCCTCCTGGCGACTAACATTAACCAAACTGTACGTTTCTTAAACCATTTGTATTGCCAGGTGGACACTAATTTAACCTAATTTAACTAATTTAACCGAATGTGCTTAAAATTGCATAATCAATGGGACAAGAAAAAAGTTCCAGGACATTTAAGGTAAAGAATGAAACATGTATGTAGCTGAAGTAATTATTTAGATCCTTGTTTTGTATGATTTCAGAGCTGCTTTGGTACACCCTGGATATTCCGGTGTCTTCAGAGCCTTGCCATGAGGGGAGTGCCGATGTCTTCTAGCGTCTCAGGCGGCTTAGCGACGGTTGGAGCACTGCAGCTAAGAAACGTTTGTTGTGTGCCTGCGGACAGCAAAGATCTGCCTGTGGACAGCAAAGACGTGCCTGCGGACAGCAAAGACCTGCCTGCGGCATAGGGTGTCGAGCGCTTCCGGTATTTCAAACTCCCCCCCCCCCTTTTTTATTTTTTTCGCGGATTTCCCGGGGTTTCTTCCCCTATATACCCTCCATAATCAACAAAACAAAAAAAACTAAAGAGAAAATTAAATATTACATATGCACAAAAACGCTTTTTGGCAAGGGATAAAAAGTCGATACGAGGCACAAATGTGTACCTACACCTTAAAAGCCTTTACCTGATGCTGATTTCGGGTTCGTTATAGCACCAGTGCACTCTAAATCTGGGTGGGCACTCAATCCTAAAATCTAAATTCCCGTTTTTTTTCCGGCCAGATAAAGGTAATTTATCGGGGGCTTTTAAAAGCGCTCAGAGCACTGTTCGTATCCATCTTTGAGTTTTCCACATTTAAGCGTTTAGGGTGCGCACTAGAACCCCGCACAAAATACCGGTCTGTCAACATATGTTGTGAAGAGCAGCTTGAAACTATGTGAGCAGATAAAGTAGGGGTCTCTAGCAACTGCAATCAGACATTTTGTGTGTGTTCAAGCTAGCTTTCATACTACAAATAATTGTGGAAGACCTCAGAACACGAGAACAAAAGGAACCATTATGACAACAGCAAGGGAAGTTTTGTAAACTGAAGTTAGTTTATTACAAATTAGACCGTGTCTCAAGAGACTTTTATAATTTTGCTGGTCATCCTGGGAAATTCACGGCTTCTTCCCGGTTTTCCCCAGCATAATTTTTATCCCGGATTTATCTCAGTTTTCCGGGTCGGTGGCACCTTGTAATGTTATGTCCAGTTTTGTACGAGACATCGCAGTTTTTTGTGCAGATGAACTTTCTGTGCAATTTTCGTGCGAAAAACTGCGCGCATTTCCCCATTTTTGTTCGAAATGGCGGACAAGTTCATCTGCACTAAAAATTGAGACGTCTCTTAAAAAATTTGCACAAGAACATTCTGTGTGCACGGGTACTTTTCTCAGGCAGCTTGTTCGACTGATGATCCGTGAACTGTGCCAGATGTTGAAGGAAAAATTTGAATTGAAATTTGAAAATACATTTATGAGTCATTAATCAACCTGTTTATTTTTCCTTTACCTACCGTCATACATAAAAGCAAACGTGTTCAAAAATCGTCTCCAAAATTCAAAGCTACAAGAACATACACAGTAAAGTTAACATTAAGAAGACAACACGAGACATCCGCAGACAAGAACGCGCTAACAATCACAAATATATGAAAAGGGAGAGGCAGATGCCAGCTTCATATGGGTTTTACTCCTTGGAACAGTACTTAGATGACCAAAAGTCAAAATTGTTTTCTGATAAAACCAAGTTTTCACAATTTTTTGATTACATTTTAGCATGCCAGGTCGACTCAAACGAAAACTATTACAGACAAAAAGCAGGAAATGAAACTCTATTTCTTAGCATAAGACACACACATGGGTGCCAGCTGACGCAAAGCTTAATTATTAAAAATTGAATTTAAAGGCTAATGATAAAGCACCCCAAAACACCAATGGGATGTTAGATCTTTCTTGCAGACCCACAATTTACCCCCAAATATTTTCCCTTCTATTAATTCGGGAAAGTTGACACGGCCGTCTGCTGAGGTGACAGGTGGCGCCATCTTACACGGAAAAAAAATATTTCGCTACTTCAGCGAAACTGCGTTTGCTAGACTCAAGTTTGCTGAAGTGGCGAAAATAAACGCTGACACGAGGATAAATAACGCTAGTTTAGCGAACCCCAGTTGGCTGATGTGGCAATCACATTTTGCCTACCAATGAGCGAATTTATTTGCTAAACGAACAAACAGCATGCCAAAAGTGGGCGCAGGACACAAGTGCGAACCTCTGGCTGATGCGAGGAGAATGCCACGGTAGCCTGGAGGTAAAGCGTGCGTCTGGTATTGAAAAGATCACGGGTTCAAATCCAACCGAGGTTGGATATTTGCGAAGCTGAGCGTCACCAGGTATCATACTGTGCACATCCGTTGGGCTGGACCAACGTCAAACAGCAAGTATGTTGACGCTGGATCAGCCAGCGATACGCGTTTTGCTAGACCAGGGGCAAAGATTGTTCGCTATTTCAGCGAAACCAAAGTCGCTAACACATTTCCGAGACAATATCCCGTGTCTGCCCCAGCGTTCATGAATCGCAATCCCAGCAATATTTGTTTGCTATTCCAGCGAATATTTGTTTGGTGAACAAAAGTTCGCTGTTTAAGCGAATTTGCCTCTTGTCTCAAATCCAGAAGGCCGAAATTCGCTGAGTCAGCGATTTTCTCGCTGAATCAGCGAATTTCTTTTTTTCCGTGTTGGAGCGGCTTCTGTAAACTCGTCGGCCTCGTCCAGTTTACTCGAATCAATAGAAGGGAAAATATTTGGGGGTATATTGTAGGTCTGCGAGGTAGATCTAACATCCCCCTAAGATTTTCCCTTCTACCTAATGCGTGGTAAGTTGACAGCTCGAGCGCATTTCACGATATCGCTGCATCGTTAGAGGTTAGGGTAGGGTACTTGAATACACATTTATAGCAATATCCTTCAAGAGCGCCACATATTTCTTGCAGTTTCGAATAGTACTCATCAATACCTGTCCAATGATACCAAACTTCCGCCCTATATAGGTGGAGCCGCTATTCGGAATAATTACCCATTTTTGTGTCAAATGTCCCAAAATTTTTGGCATTTTAGGGCCGTAATGCACGTGTAATACACTCGTAATACAGCGTAATACCGAGTAGTCTGTACACGATTTCTTGAAGTGTTTACCCCTCGATAATTTGTAGGAACCTATCAAACAAAACTCGACTTCTCTTAACAGAATAATCCTAGCTGCCAGAGTAGATCCAAGACAATCCTAACTGTAAGTGTAAATTCGAAACTATCCTAACTGGTGAAAAGTGGTGAAAAAACACGTGAAAAGTGGTCTTTTCTCAAAGTCCGTGACGCCGCCGCCAACATGCGTCATAGAATTACACGCTGAAGGGCTTGTTACAAAGTTTCGCCCTTTTTTTAAAATACGTCGACATAGTATTTCAAAGATATAGAGAGATTCACTGATTTGCAGTGCAGATAGTTTAGGGACACTTTTAGGCACCCCTGCAGTTAAGGTAGTTCTAAATCTGCCCTGACAGTTGGGATTGTCTTGGATCTGCTCTGACAGGACTATTCCATTAGGACGCGTCGAACTGCGAGTAAAAAACATGAAACCCTAGTTGCTTTCAGGCCCTTTAAAGGGGCATTTATTACTTGTGCCCTTCAAAAATCGAAAATTTTAGGAGTGTGGCATTAAAAGCCTTTACGCCTCTCTAGGGCGCACACGGTGTACTAGCAAATAAAAAAAAACAGTTGAAAATTAAGCTGAACTTTTGTCTCTGCATTGCAGGAGCCCCAGCCCAGACGTAGATTCACAAAGTGAAACAGCTAACTGCAAGTGCACCGTGATGAAAGTCGAGTCACTACCGGCACTAATATTGCGTTTTAAAGGGGTTATTGAAAAGATGACTTTTTGAAATGTATACCGGCCCACGCGGAAAATGGTTCCCCTACATGTTAAAACTATCCTGGGAACAAGGGGAGCCCGATCCAAAAATGCCTAGGGGTCGCCCTACCTTTTTTAAGGTTGTTTCGGGCGTAGTTTTTCAGAATTTTTCCTAGTTTTAAGTCCTTTTTGGGCTCTAAAAGCCGTGCGGTGCGTTTGGCCGCTGGGTATCGATTGGCACTTCTTCTACTCAAGTTCCGGAAGAAAATGAGACCTATTGGGGTTGATTTGGTCGCACGTTCAAAGATCTGCACCAATTTTTTTGCTCTAAAAACGCGTTTTTTGTGCATTTTTTTACATTTTGAGGGCTATTAAAGCTTCTGGTATTATTCAAAAAAAATTGAAGTGAATGGTTCTTATAGAAAAAAGTCGGGCCCTTTTCCAACGAGCCTAGGCGGAAGATTGTGCGATTTTTAGTTTAGGCGCTAGAGCAGCTCAAAGTGTTTTAATGATTCAAGTTTCCTAGAAAACAGCGCTATCGCATGTGGAAGACGTAGGAAATGGTCAAAATACAGGAAAAAAATTAAAAATAAATTGTCTGCAGAGTATTAGTGTGAGTGAATGAATAAGACCGTCGAAGCCCACCGCACCATAGCGTCCCTCCAAACTTTCACTTCTGTGGTCGTTCTCGCGCGCGGAGTAGTGACGGTAGGATACGTGAGGTGGAATGGGGGAAGCCTGCCGGTGGTGGGGGGTGCTGGCGTTAAGTTCCGAAACACCCGTTACCTCGTGTAGTGCAACCGCTGCTGCCACCGGCCGGCAGAGCGACCGAACGCATCAGCTGTCAGTCTGTTCGGAACGTCAAATTGGGATGGCGCGTCGCAAGACCGCGGGGAACGCGTGCTGCGCAGTTCGCGGTCAGGAAGGAGTTGACGTAGTGGAAAAAAAATTTCTTCGACACTTGTCGTAAGAGGTGGGTGACCAGAAAAGGCGCCTGCATACATCAGTCCGTGTTAGATGAACCAATTACTTAGGGTTTCATAACACAGACCTTTAGGACATGCTGTCGATAAGAATATTATGCACTAAAATAACAAGTGGATTAAATTTATCATTTTTATCAATTTTTGTACAAATTTTCACCCACACCTCACCTTAAAGATCCTCCCCCATGTCCGCGAACTGTGCAGCACGCGTCCGCCCGAGGTCTTGCGACGCGCCATCCCAATTTGAAGTTCCGAACAGACTGACAGCTGATGCGTTCGGTCGCTCTGCCGGCCGGTGGCAGCAGCGGTTGCACTACACTAGGTACCGGGTGTTTCGGAACTTAACGCCAGCAGCCCCCACCACCGGCAGGCTTCCCCCATCACTGTGGCAAAAAGCTACGGAAAATTCTGTGAACAGCTTGTGGTAATTCTCTGTAGCCCTCTTGTCAGTATTCTCCGTAGGCTCTCACAGTGATCTTCGAAGACCATACAGTGTTCCAGGTCCTACGGAGAAGAATGTGCGGTCGTACGGAGAATACTGTACGGCCTAACGGAGAATACCGTAAGAGGGCTACGGAGAATCCTGGCAAAAAAATTAACAGAATTTTCCGTACCTTTTTGCCACAGTGATTCCACCTCACGTATCCTACCGTCACTACACCGCGCGCGAGAACGACCACAGAAGTGAAAGTTTGGAGGGACGCTATGGTGCGGTGGGCTTCGACGGTCTTATTCATTCACTCACACTAATACTCCGCAGACAATTTATTTTTAATTTTTTTCCTGTATTTTGACCATTTCCTACGTCTTCCACATGCGATAGCGCTGTTTTCTTGAAAAACTTAAATCTTCCGCCTAGGCTCGTTGGAAAGGCCAGACTTTTCTCTACAAGAACCACTCACTTCGAATTTTTTGGAACCATACCAGAAGCTTTAATAGCCCTCAAAATGTAAAAAAATGCACAAAAAACGCGTTTTTAGAGCAAAAAAACTGGTGTAGATCTTTGTACGTGCGACCAAATCAACCCCAATAGGTCTCATTTTCTTCCGGAACTTGAGTAGAAGAAGTGCCAATCGATACCCAGCGGCCAAGACGCACCGCACGGCTTTTAGAGCCCATGGAGCGTTAAAACTAGGACTTCTGAAAAACTACGCCGAAATTCAACCTTAAAAAAGGTAGGGCGACCCCTAGGCATTTTTTGATCGGGCTCCCCTTGTTCCTAGGATAGTTTTAACATGTAGGGGAACCATTTTCCGCGTGGGCCGGTATACATTTCAAAAAAGTCGTCTTTTCAATAACCCTTATGCGTCTTCACTGAGATTCCAAACGCTATGAGTATAGCACGTATGGTGCAATGCGCTGTGATATTGCACCATACGTGCAATGCCACAGCCATGTTTCACCTTTGGTGCAATGCTTCCCGAAAAGGCCCTATGCTAATGCATGGGAAATGGGAGGCATTGCACTTCATGTGCAATGCTTTTGCATTGCACCAATTGACGCTATACTCATAGCGTTTGGATTCTCAGTGTTCTAACCCGCTGAGAGATAGTCATTTCGTTAATTTGTTTTTGTCAACCGGAAGTGAGCCAAGGCTCACGTCTCAGGGCACTAAGCACGGACGGCTATCTCAGAAGGATGAAGAATGAAGGCAAAGAGACTCAGAGAAGTTATCTACAGAAGATGGGTCGAAAATCTCCAGCATGCCTGTTTATGTTTATGGACCGATTGTTTTGACGTTCATCAGCCCGTTTCTTTTTTTCGTTTGTTTTTTTTAATTCATGTGCCAAAGAATGTTACTTCAAACAGGCCAGTTCAATTTCTTTGAAAAAATAAATAAATTAGGAAGTAGTTCATACTTTTCCGGATTGGTAGGAAACGTATGCCGTAGTCTTTTTTTAGTTCGTATGTTGAGTTAATTAATCCCAATGAAACAGTTGTTGCTAACAGTGTATGTGCAAACAAATAAAAAGGTACCAGTTTATTTACTTCTCAATATAATTCCCCAACAATGTCTCATTTCCAGAAAAACGATAACGCTGATATTGAGAAAGCTCCTCAAACCTATTGCTAAGTACGCATATCATTTTTTTTGAAAAAAAAAACAAAAAACGAAAAGTGAAGCCAACCCAGATCACTTGATGGCTACGAAATAGGCGTCGATTTTCACGTTTAACCCTGTTCAAACCATAAAATTGTGATTTTCAACCTTGATTTTGGTCTGAAGCACTCTGTTCTGGGAACGCCTGAAGTTTCGAAATATGCATCTCCCTCTGAAAAAATTGTTCAAAGAAGAAATAACGTATCTTGACACAAAGACTGGCGTGGATTTTAGCGAAACGCAAATTTTTACCAAAATCGGAATGTATAGCCCCCCCCCCCCCAAAAAAAAATGCAGGTGATCTTTATGCGCCGAACAGTTTTACTTTTCGCACTCATTGGTGTGACTTTTCGTAGCCTTGTATTTCAATGTAAACTAGGGGTACGCGCCGTTTTGTTTGGGCGCGTAGTAGGCGAGCGATGCGTCTGTATTCTTGTAGAAGATGGTGAAGAATATATGCAAAGTAAGGCCAATACAGGGTCAATGTGAAACTCAATTTTAAAAGTTTGGTCACAAATTGGTAAATTTTGGGGAAAGTAAAGGTCTGGGATGAAATTGGAAGTCATTTCGTGATCAGCACACCAAAAACTGCAGGAAACTATGTAAAACTCGATGAAAAAATTTTTGGGTGGGAAAATTGGTAAATTTTTGGAAAAGTAAAGGTCTGAGATGAAATTGGAAGTCTTTTCGTGATCAGCACCCCAAAAAACTGCAGGAAACTATGTAAAACTCGATGTAAAATTTTGGTCGGAAATTGGTAAATATTTGGAAAAGTAAAGGTCTGAGATAAAATTTGGGAAAGTCTTTTTCGTGATCAGCACACCAAAAACTGCAGGAAACTATGTAAAACTCGATGTAAAAATTTGGTCGGAAATTGGAAAATATTTGGAAAAGTAAAGGTCTGAGATGAAATTGGAAGTATTTTCGTGATCAGCACACCAAAAACTGCAGGAAACTATGTAAAACTCGATGTAAAAATTTTGGTCCGAAATTGGTAAATATTTGGAAAAGTAAAGGTCTGAGATGAAATTGGAAGTCATTTTCGTGATCAGCACACCAAAAACTGCAGGAAACTATGTAAAACTCGATGCAAAATTTTGGCCCAAAAATTGGTAAATTTTTGGGAAAAGTAAAGGTTGGGATGAAATTGGGAAGTCTTTTTTGTGATCAGCACACCAAATACTGCGGGAAAGCATGAAAAACGAGGAAATTTTGGTCCTAAATCATGTAATTCTAGTTGAAAGTATGGGTTTCAGTTGTTGGGTTTTTAAGAGCGTTTCCTGTTCATGGTGTCATGCCATGAACCCTGACCCTGTTACTCAGTCGAGTAACATTTTAAAAGCCAGCATTGAAATTTCTTAATACGATTCACAAATATTTCAATTCCCTTTGAATTTTCCTTGTTACTGAAATTTGAATACGCAATAATATTAGTAATACCTAAATAGCCTTTCTCCTTTTTGTTTAAACTAGGGATTTAAAATATTTATTTATCTCATTATTTTAAAAAAAGAATATTTACAGGCAGCCTGATTTAACTACTTTACGGGGAAGACCTTTTGTCAGATCCAATGAATCGTGCATAGAATCCAATGTCGAGGCCCCTTATTTCTAAATGCAAGTTTATCTTATTGAAATGATAGTCATGGTGTTTATTTAATCTTTGAAACTTTAGCAAAAGTATTTTCCTAACATTCTAGTAAATTAAAAAAAAAACCAAAATAAAAACCGCCCACAAATTACCAGTTTTCGCAAAAAGTAGTCCCCCGGGAAACGCCTATGCGCATTGTACGTGCATTTTTCCCAGCATTCAAAGCATTGCTGCATTTACGATGCTCTAAGTACGCGCAAAATTTAAAGGCGCTTGCTATGCGGTTTAAATTATGCGAGATTTATGCACTTCGTATGCGAGTTCAAAACAAAGGAACGGCTAAAGTGTTCCCCTATCGGTCGGTAGGGCGACAGTGGCGTGACGACAGCGCAGCGCGAGGCGAAAGAGTAGTGCGAATAGTGAGGCAACTTGACAGGTGTTTTTGGGGAATCGTCGTGTCCTGTTTAATCGTCATGTCAGAAACTGCAAGTATTTTTCCCTTTCATTATGCATTCATAAAACAAAATATCTTAAATATTTGTTCGTTTGGGGTTGAGGTGATGTACTGATATCAACTTTTCAGTGGAAAGGTTAGATTAAACCCATTACCCCTGCTCCTTTTATTGGTAGTTGTTGATCATTGAACATACTCAGGTTAAAAGTAAGTTGAAATCCTCATCCATTTTTCTGTCGGTCTGTTGGAAATAGGTTTAAAATTGGTGTTGTATTGGCATGGTTTTTTTTTGTTTGCTTATCAGGTATCATGTTATCCAAGTCTTATGTCCGACGCAAAGCTTCCCAACAAGCTCAACGTGAAGTCCAAGCCCTCCAGCATGCTGATGGACCCTTTGAAAAAATAAATAAATTAGGAAGTAGTTCATACCTTTCCGGATTGGTAGGAAACGTATGCCGTAGTCTTTTTTTAGTTCGTATGTTGAGTTAATTAATCCAATGAAACAGTTGTTGCTAACAGTGTATGTGCAAACAAAAATAAAAAGGTACCAGTTTATTTACTTCTCAATATAATTCCCCAACAATGTCTCATTTCCAGAAAAACGAGACGCTGATATTGAGAAAGCTCCTCAAACCTATTGCTAAGTACGCATATCATTTTTTTTGAAAAAAAAAAAAAAAACGAAAAGTGAAGCCAACCCAGATCACTTGATGGCTACGAAAAGGCGTCGATTTTCACGTTTAAACCCTGTTCAAACCCTAAAATTGTGATTTTCAACCTTGATTTTGGTCTGAAGCACTCTGTTCTGGGAACGCCTGAAGTTTCGAAATATGCATCTCCCTCTGAAAGATTGTTCAAAGAAGAAATAACGTATCTTGACACAAGACTGGCGTGGATTTTTTAGCGAAACGCAAATTTTTACCAAAATCGGAATGTATAGCCCCCCCCCAAAAAAAAAAATGCAGGTGATCTTTATGCGCCGAACAGTTTTACTTTTCGCACTCATTGGTGTGACTTTTCGTAGCCTTGTATTTCAATGTAAACTAGGGTACGCGCAGTTTTGTTGGGCGCGTAGTAGGCGAGCGATGCGTCTGTATTCTTGTAGAAGATGGTGAAGAATATAGCAAAGTAGGCCAATACAGGGTCAATGGGACTCAATTTTAAAGTTTGGTCACAAATTGGTAAATTTTGGGGAAAAATCAAAAAAAAACAAAAAGAGTAAAAAAAGAAGTAAAGAAAAAAAAAAAAAGAAAAAAAGCAAAAAAAAAAAAAAGTAAAGAAAGGTCTGGGATGAAATTGGAAGTCATTTTCGTGATCAGCACACCAAAAAAAGCAGGAAACTACTTGTAAAACTCGATGTAAAAAAATTTTGGTCGGAAATTGGTAAAATTGGAAAAGTAAAGGTCGAGATGAAATTGGAAGTCATTTTCGTGATCGCACACAAAAAACTGCAGGAACTATGTAAAACTCGATGTAAAAATTTGGGTCGGAAATTGGTAAATATTTGGAAAAGTAAGGTCTGAGATGAAATTGGAAGTCATTTTCGTGATCAGCACACCAAAAACTGCAGGAAAAACTATGTAAAACTCGATGTAAAAATTTTGGTCGGAAATTGGTAACTATTTGGAAAAGTAAAGGTCTGAGATGAAATTGAAGTCATTTTCGTGATCAGCACACCAAAAACTGCAGGAAACTATGTAAAACGCGATGTAAAAAATGTGGTCCGAAAGGTAAAATTTGGAAAAGTAAAGGTCTGAGATGAAATTGGAAGTCATTTTCGTGATCAGCACACCAAAAACTGCAGGAAACTATGTAAAACTCGATGCAAAAATTTTGGTCCAAAATTGGTAAATATTGGAAAAGTAAAGGTCTGGGATGAAACATGGGACTAGGGGTAATGGACTCGCAACGGAGCTGGCCGGAATCTCTCCTTGCTAATTGTAGTTCACTATTTCTCCGACTAAATATGCGATTTTTGAGATGGTCGGGCATTTTTGGAAAGAAGACATCTTAGAGTATGCCCTAATTCAAAAAAGTTTCAATTTTCCCACCAGGGGCTCGAACAGAAACGTCTTAACCGTGCGCTTCTCAAATGCGCAGGGCGACGGCATGGTGCCAGGGGCGACGCAGGGGGGACGCATCTTCAACTTGCGCTAGAAGCTTCCCGATGCCGCAAAAGTGATGGGACATACTTTGTCTTCGACATATATCAAGGCACACTTGTCACATCACTTTTGCGGCATCCGGAAGCTTCTAGCGCAAGTTGAAGATGCGTCCCCCCTGCGTCGCCCTTGGCACCATGGCCGTCGCCCTGCGCATTTGAGAAAGCGCAACGGTTAAGACGTTTCTGTTCGAGCCCTGGTGGGAAAATTGAAACTTTTTGGAATTAAGGGCATACTCTAAGATGTCTTCTTTCCAAAAATGCCCGAGCCATCTCAAAACTCGCATATTTAGTCGGAGCGAAATAGGAACTACACTTAGCAAGCAGAGATTCCGGCCAGTCGTTGCGAGTCCATTACCCTAGTCTCATGGATGAAATTGGAAGTCATTTTTGTGATCAGCACACCAAATACTGCAGGAAGCAATGAAACACCGAGGAAATTTTGGTCCTAAATCATGTAATTCTAGTTGAAAGTATGGGTCTTCAGTTGTTAGGTTTTTTAAGAGCGTTTCCTGTTCATGGTGTCATGCCATGAACCCTGACCCTGTTACTCAGTCGAGTACATTTAACAGCCAGCATGAATTGCTTAATACGATTCACAAATATTTCAATACCATTCGATATCTCCTGTTACTGAACTTATGAATACGCAATAATATTAGTAATACCTAAATAGCCTTTCTCCCTTTTAGTTTAAACTAGTGGATTAAACTATATTGATTATCTGCATTAATAAAAAGAGACATATTTACAGGCAGCTGATTTCAACTACTTTACGGAGAAGACCTTTGTCAGATCCAATGAATCGTGTCATAGAATCCAATGTCGAGGCCACTTATTGCTAAATGCAAGTTTATCTTATTGATAATGATAGTCATGGTGTGTTATTTAATCTTTGAAACAGTTTAGCAAAAGTATTTACCTAACATTCTGAGTAAATTAAAAAAAAAAAGCCAACTCAAACATGACCAACACAAATTACCAGTTGTCGCAGACAATGTATGATTAAGTTAAAAGAATCGTCTCATGAAATCTATGACCAAGTCAGTGAATCGTCTCATTGAATCTGATGTCAATGTCAAACCTTGAATGCGCTACACTCACTCATCATATGGTTTTCTTTAAGGTTAGTACTATAGTAAACTCACAGCATTGCAATGAAGCCTTTTCCCAGAATCAGTGCCAAGAGTCAGCAAAGACTATTTATTTTGGCAAGATTAGCATCTGGGTTTGTACTCATACAATGTATTAATATATTTTCTAACTTGTAATTGAGCAAAGCAAACAACTAAAAAATATAGTGTCTGAGAATATAAATGGAAATACACTAACAAAGGTTAAAAAGACCAAATCATTCTTGCAATTATCAAACACACTCCACTGACTAAAACATTTCCCCTGTAGTGGGAGGGGAGGGGGTGGATGGACGGACGAAAACGGTAATAATTGTCACTTTCATTTCCGTATTTCACTGAGTTGACACTCCGGAGGGGTTTCAATCATTCTAAAATATCGAAAAACTATGACCGTACTCACTTCTAAGCCTTCTGCTCTTTAGTTTGTTTTATTTGCCAATGTTTTGGCCAGGTCCCGTATTTGAGAGTCGCGGCCGCAAGTATGAAAAATTGCTACGAGCTGCCTACCACTGCCAACCTAACCACGCTAAGAACCTAATTCAAAAAGATGTTTTGAATATTTCAAACAATAGTAATCGTGAATATAAATAAACTCCCCCTGGGGAGTTTAGGAGCCTTCCGGTGCGAAATTTTGAAACTATTTGTGCGGTAGTTGCTGAGAAACGTGAGTGAGTTACGGACAGACAGACAGACAGACAGACGCACGACCAGTCACTTTTTGGTACCCCAAACACGGCATGGGCTCGCTATCGCTCGCCAATTACAATAGTCAATAGTATAAATAGTCATTAAAATTACAATAACAATATAAAATTGTAAATAAA
This sequence comes from Thrips palmi, assembly GCF_012932325.1. Classification (NCBI taxonomy): domain Eukaryota; kingdom Metazoa; phylum Arthropoda; class Insecta; order Thysanoptera; family Thripidae; genus Thrips; species Thrips palmi. The sequence continues at coordinate 148,073 of NW_023144621.1, read as the reverse complement.
CTGAGTCCTTTGAGCCGTGGCCTGACCGCCGCGCCGTGCCCGTTGGATTGAGAGCGCCAGGTGCCTCTGCACTGTACGCGGGGAGGGATCGACAATGTTCCGCGCAGGCCGTCGCGCGCGAGAAGGGGGTGCCATCGAGGGGTCAACTACTCAGCACTGGAGTGTACACAGGATTACCGATTACCAGTGATTATCTACAAAAATACTCAAAAAACTCTATAATTTGGGCCAGCTAAGAGCATTTTGGCCTTCTAAAAAACCCCCCCCCCACATACTATAAAAACGGCGAAAATGGCCATTTTGGCGTGTGATTACCACTGATTACTGGACGAAGTGTACGCACGATTACCACAGTGGTTGACCCCTGGGGTGCCATTGTTTACCCCCGGTGCCGGTCGCGCCGAAACCGGGGGAGTTAGTGTCGACTTTTCGCGCAGCCGAGCCCCACGAGCCTCACTCACTATCCCGCCCCGGGGCAGCCACCCCCTGTTAGGAAAACCCATTTTGGGTTTTTCTGGACCCCGAGTAAAAGCTAGCTGACACCTTTATGTGTCTTGCCTCGTTCTTGGTATGTTTCGAAGTAGTAAAGGTATCATCTGCTAAAAGTTTGAGCCCGATCCGAGATGGTCGCCGGCCAAGTGGCTTTTTGGGTCGGGAAACCCCTCTAAGGCGCCGATTTTATCGATCCGGGGCCCCGGGCGGGGGAAAAGGGGGGTGGGTTACGGGGAAAAAAGCGGGGCGAGGGCGGGGGCGGAGGTAAGGTCTTACCCAATCTTACCTAGGGGGGGGACGGGGGTTTGGGGGGAAAGGGGGGGGGGGTGCGAGGGGCCCCCCTGCAGTCATGAAAACGCCGCTTGCGGGACCCGCCAGTATGCCTGGGTGTTACCAGCGCAGCGCAGACACGCTGCTCCTCGGATATTGCTGCGGGAAAGCAGTGAGAAAACGTATTCGAATAGGGCCCCTCGGAATTTCGCACCGATCTGTGTGCTGAAACCTTGCACCTAAAATTTTTCGTTTCCTCATTCCAGGTGGGTTTTTCCTCCGTTCCCACACGTTTGCCGCACGATGACGACTCTGGTGCGCGCGGGCTCCCTCGCGTCGCGCCTCCTGCAAGCCGCGGCGCGCAAGCGTCCCGTGCAGGTGATCCTCCAGCACGCCACGGCGCGGAAGCGACCGACGCAAGTGATCCTGGTCACTTCTGGATTGTCGTATTATTTGAGGTAAACACTAAAAAAAACCTTGCGAAGTATTCTCCGGCATTGTGTTGCAAACTCTCTTACAAACTATTTTCTTTGCATTGCGAAGTATTACTTTTCAATTTGCGAAGAAAATGCTATGATTTACAACGTTACAAACCAATGCTTCGCAACGTTGCAAAGTTTCTCTTCGCAATTTACGAACTATTTCTTTGCAATGCGAAGAAAAAAGTCTGCAAGGGAGTTTGTTATATAAAGCCGTAGAATACCTCGTACTGCAAAGTACTTTTCTTTGCAAGCTTTTAAGAGCCAAGAATCATTATCACAATAGCAACATTGGCACCTGTGTTTTTATGGACGGGCGCGTACAACAGCGTAAGATGATTATATTTCTTATTACAAACAATTTTGCTCATTTTATTGTATAAAAATTGTCCTTTATTGTCCTTTAATTGTCCTCGAGTTGTGCAATTTTAAGCACATCCGACGCTGATAATAGTTCCCGCTTGGCGACACATTTTGTCCGACGCCAGCTGCAAATTGTACTTAGATAAGACAATTTGTCTCGCCTGGCGGCTGGCGGACACAAAATTGCATCGCCATCCACTGTGGCAAAAAGGTACGGAAAATTCTGTTAATTTTTTTGCCAGGATTCTCCGTAGCCCTCTTATCAATATTCTCCGTAGGACCTGGAAGACTGAACGGAGATCACTGTTAGGTCCTACGGAGAATACTGTGCGGTCCTACGGAAAATACTGTAAGACCCTACGGAGAATACTGACAAGGGGGCTACGGAGAATTACCACAAGCTGTTTACACAATTTTCCGTAGCTTTTTGCCACAGTGTCGGATGTGCTTAAAATTATATCATTCATTGGGACAAAAAAATCCCATGACATTCAGTGTGTAAGTTGTAAGATGTTCGCAGTGCATCGACTGTGACGTCATGTTCGTTACTGAACTTTGTGTCGTTCGTGATGTCACCTTCATTTGAATGTTGAGCCACACACTAATTGTCATGGGACTTTTTTTGTCCCACGGTTTATGCAATTTTAAGCACATCCGGTGGTGATGCAATTTTGTGTCCGCCAGGCGGGACAAATTGTTTTGTGGAAGTAGAAGTTGCAGCTGGCGCCGGACAAAATGTGTCACCAGACGGGAACAAAATTGTATCAGTGTCGGATGTGTTTAAAATTGCATAAACCGTGGGACAAAAAAAGTCCCATGACATTTAGTGTGCACGTTCTAACGATTGTGTCATCGTCAAACGAATGAGACAAAATTCACATATTTACGAATATGACATCATATTCGTTCTATGCTACTGCCTTTTTTCCCCAGTATGACATAGTAGTATTTAAATGAACTTGACATTTGTTCATGTTCAAGACGTCACATTCATTCAATAAAACATATCGCTGTTTGGGTCGAGGCTTAAGACAAGATGTTCTCACTATCTCCATTTTTAAACGTGCGGGAAATCTTCCCGTCGCCGCATGTGATGGAATGGACGCCGAGCCGCCCGTCTCTGACCTGTCTCCGTCTCCGGCGTCGTCGTTGTCCGATGAGGAGCTCATCTCTGCTCTTTCCTCTGCTGTGAAATGTGTTGTGGTCGCGGTAGCTCTACCTTACGTAATAAGTGCTGCAGCACTCAAGTTTTGGCATTGATTGGCTTGGGGTTCTTTGGGCATCACGGCCGGCAGCATCGCCGCGGCATTCCAGGTGGGTTCTTACTCGACAATTTTCGGCCGTTCGAAATTTCGTCCCTTTTTTTTGGTGAAACTTGGGTGATTTCATGCCAAGCTAACGAAATCTTGAATTCATCTCTTCGATTTGGATGAAAATTTTTTTTTTAGGGGGGGGTCATTATGAAAAGATCCCATGTAAAAGGGGTTTTTCGTCTACCCCGTTTGGCTATAATAAAAAAGCGAAGTTTTCACTTTGGTCAGAATCATGAAATTTACTTTACTTTTTTTCCCTACTTACTGAAAGTTTTTAGATTTTTTCCGACATTGCTTCTTTACGTAAAAAGAGCTTCTTTTCGTAAAAACACGATGGAAAAATTTTGAGAGATTGGGGGAAGTTTTGATGTCACTTTCTCCACTTAAAGTATTTTTTTTTTGAAAAAACGATGTTTTTAAAATAGCTTATCTTCGATTTCGATGTGATTTCCTCACATGATCCTCTCACATATTGCAAGAAAACGAAGAAAACCCTTAAAGGATTTGGTCGGCCCCCGTAAGTTTTTTGGATAAGAAAAGATGTATCATTTTGGACGTTTTTCTTGATTTCTCGAACCAACTTTTGAGTTTGGGTCAAGCTTGTAACCCGTGAGCACTTAAATTTTGTCTCGTCGAGACGAACCTATTGATATATAAAAAAGTCATTTTGGACAATTTTTAAAATTTACACGCTATTTCAGTATGAGAGAAACTAGGGGAAATTTTCAAAACTGTCCAAAATGACTTTTTTATTATCAATGGATTCGTCTCGACGAGACAAAATTTAAGTGCTCACGAGAAAGGGCCCAGAAACGCAATATTTTTTGATATTGCAAAAAGTAATAGCGCGCCAAAGTTTTTTCATGGCATTACAAACTTAAAGTGACCCTCGCGCATCGACGTTGAAAAAACAAAATTTTGGCTTTAAAAGAAGTTTTCTTGGAAAAAATGCCGAAAAAGCCCCGACAGACAGATTGACGTTCCCGCGACGGAAATAAAACGTCTGCTCAATGCTTTATCAATTCAAGACCACCGGAAATTGAATTTATTTTACTTTCAAAATACAACAAATTTCTGTACAAAGTACAAATGAACCGGCATGACGAGTGAGTCCGGGCCTCGTTGTGGGTTTTTCCAACTCTCCTTGTACTTCCCACTTTTCCAGGGTGACAGCATCTACACAAGAGCGATTCTCAGTTTCGGGGTAGTTTTGGCGTCTCTGATTTGCCGAAAGTGAAAATATCCAATTTAGTTTTTCTGATTATTGGGGTCCTGGATGATACTAGAGTTATGGCAATGGTATTTTTTAGTAAAGACCTTGTACTACCTTCCTAAAAAAATGAGCCATAAGGTATTCCCCTACGTTTTAGTGGGTGTTTTGATCACGGAAAATTTCGTTATCACGGAAGTTACAAAATTAAAAATCGGGTTTAACGGCTGACTCGGGCTTGCTGTGGCTTAAAAGTCGTTCCAGGGTCAAATGATACTCTAACCCGACATTTTTAGCGGAAAATTTTTTTCCCCAGTGCTGCTGCAACATTGGGGAAAGGGTGCCACGGAAGTTACAGGTAATTGTTGATACACGCCATTTTATAATGCTCTAGCCCGCTTTGAGACCGTGTACAGCATCTGGATTTCCCCCGACCCATGCAAATTTTATCCCAGGGACTCCACTTTGATGGCTTTGTCATGGAAAGTTAAAAGTTTGGCTTGGGAGAAGTCCAGAGCTGCCCTTTTTGAAATTAGTGAGTGAAAATTTAAAAACACGGGGACATTTTCGTTGCAGCATAAATACCTTTGAAAGAAGTCTGGCGTATTGGTCTTCGGTTGAAATTAGCTCGAGACATGCCAAACTTCGAATTCCCATCGACAGTTGGCAGCATTTTCGAACCACACCGCCACACTGGGGGCGGAAAGTTCGAGTATGTTCTCTTTGGACAATCACGGAAGTTACATTTAGGGTATTCCAAACGCTACGTAGACCAATCCAACGAACGTGAACTTTTCGAAATGTGTGCGTTTAGTGGACAATGGCCCTCCCTAACATCAGAAACAAACCCCCCTGTCGATATCTGCCTCGTTTTGGGGACCGGGTCAGAAGAAAAGAAACTACCCCGAAAAAGTGGGGAAACGCTCAGAAATGTCATGGGACATTTTTGTTCCCCACGAGTCATACGATTTGAAGCACATCCGACGGTGATACAATTTGATTTTTGCCTGGGGACAAAAATGAACCAACTTTTACGTTTCTTAAACGATTTCTATTGCCTGGTGGACAGCCGGATGTGCTTTAAAATTTCAAATTCCATGGGACCAGAAAAAAGTTCCAGGACATTTAGTGTAACGAATGAAACATGTATGTACTTAAAGTAATTATTTTGATCCTTGTTTTGTATGATTTCAGAGCTGCTTCGGAACACCTTGGATATTCCGGTGTCTAAAAGTCTTGCCATTAGGGGAGTGCCGATGTCTTCTAGCGTCTCAGGCGGTTTAGCGACGGTTGGAGCACTACAGCTAAAAAACGTTTGTGCGGACAGCAAAGACGTGCCTGCGGCATAGGATGTCAAGCGCTACCGGAAATTAAAATTCCCGGCGTTTTTTTTCGGATTTCCCCGGGGGTTGTCTGAAATTTCCCCGGGCATTTGAAAACCAAAAGTCAGGGTTTTATGGACTTAACACCCTACATAATTAACAAAATGAAAAAACTAGAGATAGAAATAAAAAATTACCTTTTTTGGGAAAGGGGTAAAAAGTAGGTACGAGGCACAAATGGTAAGGGGAAAGGGGGTACATTTGGAAACCCGGGGACATTGGGACACCTTCAAATTCCCCCTTCCGGTTGTTCAGGGTTTTCCGGAAAATTGCCCCAAAAAAAACGCTATTTTTACGTTTTCACAAATCGGGAACAGAACGGGCGCTTTCTGAATAGAAAGTGGGTTTTTAAACCCACCCCGAAAAGCGATGAAAAGTAGCACGTTTTTGGGAATTTTTTTTTTTCTTTTTAGCGTCTGAAATGCACGCGGAGATCGTACCGAGGTTAGAATTTTTTCCCCGGGGCAAAGGGCGGCAAAAAGGGTCCAAAGCGCGGAGCTTTGGGCTTGAGGTCAAGGCCACGACGATTTACTTTTAAAATGGTCATTTAATTGGGGCAGGGTGAGGGTTGGGGCCCTGTGGTAGCAAAAAAAACAAACTCGTACATATATTTCTGTCACGTCCAAAAAAATAAAAGTTTCTTTTTCATGTGGGCTCTGAAGTCACCCTTCAGGGGTTTTTTCGAGTAGAGGAGTTTGAAAAACACGACAAATATTAAATTTCCATTGAACCAGCGTATCTTCCGAAAGCTTGGAACCAGAGATCGAGTCTGCGCTCATTTTATCAGCATAAAATTTTTTTTCAACTTGGGGTCCGAAAAAAAAAATGCACGACTTTACTCAAGGAAATTTTTTTATTGCTGTCCCAATGTCCCCGGATCTGTCCCCAAAGGGCCCCCGGGACTGTCCCATTGGGACAATGCAGACTCTACGGAAAATATCTTCCTGCCCCAAAACGGTCGAAATAATTTGAATTCTTCAGGAAAAATAGGCCCAAATTTAATGCACAATTTAGGCCCCCGCCCCGACCATTAAGCTCGAAAAGGGCCCCTGACGTAGACGCCAAGAAAAAAACCGTCCCAATGAGCCCCCCCTTCCCTTAAAAATCCACACCTTAATCCTTTTCCTG